>NC_091730.1:9807019-10110049 GCF_030179895.1 Drosophila kikkawai
GGCGCCAAGAAGCAAAAGAGAAAGGTTAACCTACGATCCGCAGCTGCCGAGTTCATCATGTCCAATCCGGAGATTGAGGCACAGTTGGCCCCCTTGCGGGAGCGCGTGCAGGAGCAGGGCAATTTGGTGAGGGAACTCAAGGCCCAGGGAGCTGCCGAGCTGGATGTGAAAAAGGCCGTGGCCGAGCTGAAGGCTCGCAAGAAGGTCCTAGAGGAAAAGGAGCTGGCACTGACGCCCAGCGTGGTCAGCTTTGACCGTGCCAAAATGGAGGATCTGCTGAAGCGGCGCTTCTTCTACGACCAGAGCTTCGCCATTTATGGTGGCATTACCGGCCAGTACGACTTCGGACCCATGGGCTGTGCCCTTAAGTCCAACATCCTGGCCCTGTGGCGGCAGTATTTCGCACTCGAGGAACAAATGCTGGAGGTGGATTGCTCGATTCTCACGCCGGAACCGGTTTTAAAAGCCTCCGGTCATGTGGAGCGATTCGCTGACCTGATGGTCAAGGATGTGAAGACCGGCGAGTGCTTCCGCTTGGACCATCTCATCAAGCAGGCTCTGGAGAAGCTGTCCAAGGCGAAGGAGGCCACGCCGGCGCTGCAGGCCGAATGCGAGGACATCATCATCAAGCTGGATGGTCTGAACAAGCAGGAGCTGGCCGATGTCCTGGCCAAGTATAACATCAAGTCCCCCCTGACCGGCAACGATCTAACCGAACCCATCGAGTTCAATCTGATGTTTGCCACGCAAATTGGACCCACTGGTCTGGTCAAGGGATTCCTACGCCCGGAAACAGCGCAAGGCATCTTTGTGAACTTTAAGCGATTGCTGGAATTTAATCAGGGCAAGCTGCCCTTCGCCGTTGCCCAGATAGGCAACTCCTTCCGCAACGAAATCTCGCCCAGATCGGGACTTATTCGTGTGCGTGAGTTCACCATGGCGGAGATTGAGCACTTCTGCGATCCCGTGCACAAGGATCACCCCAAGTTTGGTAATATCAAGGCGGAAAAGATGACCCTCTACTCGGCCTGCAATCAGATGGATGGAAAGTCCGCTGCCCAGGTGGAAATTGGAGCTGCAGTCGCCTCCAAGTTGGTGGCTAACGAAACCCTCGGCTATTACATGGCTCGGATCCAGCAGTTCCTTTTGGCCATTGGCATTAAGCCGGAATGCTTGCGTTTCCGCCAGCACATGTCCAACGAGATGGCTCACTATGCCTGCGATTGCTGGGATGCCGAGATTCTCACCTCCTACGGCTGGGTGGAGTGCGTTGGGTGTGCGGATCGCAGTGCTTACGATCTGGGACAGCACACGGCGGCCACTGGTGTCCGCTTGGTGGCGGAGAAGCGTCTGCCGGCACCCAAGACCGTGGAGGTCAGCGAAATTGTGCCCAACAAGCAGGCCTTGGGCAAGACCTTCAAGAAGGAAGCCAAGAACATAACGGATGCGCTGGCCAAACTTTCGCTTGAGGAGATCACTAAGGTGGAGCAGCAGCTGGCAGGCGATGGCCAGTACAAGCTGACCCTGGCCGATGGTCAGAGCCACGAGCTTGACAAGAACACCATCAGCGTGAAGCACTCCTCGAAGACCGTCCATGTGGAGGAGTTCATCCCGAGTGTGGTCGAGCCCTCGTTCGGCATTGGACGGATCATGTACGCCCTGCTGGAGCACAGTTTCCAGTGTCGCGATGGCGACGAGCAGCGTTGCTACTTCACCTTGCCCTCCCTGGTGGCGCCCATCAAGTGCTCCATCCTGCCATTGTCGAACAACACGGATTTCCAGCCCTACACGCAGAAACTGTCATCTGCACTGACCAAGGCGGAACTCTCGCACAAGGTGGACGATTCCAGCGGCTCCATTGGCCGAAGATACGCACGAACAGACGAGATTGCTATTCCCTATGGCATCACCGTGGACTTTGATACCTTGAAGGAGCCGCACACTGTGACTCTGAGAGATCGGAATACCATGAAGCAGGTGCGCGTCGGTCTGGAGGAGGTGGTCGGTGTGGTCAAAGACCTCTCCACGGCGAGGACCACCTGGGAGAAGGTAACGGAGCAGTATCCACTCTTCGAGCAGCAGGAGGCCAGCAGCAAGTAACCCGATGGCTGAAGAGCAAGGAAATTCTCACGCTTGACACACGCATTTTCTATATTATTTCTTTTTTATACTTTTATGCCTAAAAGTTGAATAAAACATGCAACATTTAATGCTTCGCACCAGAAACCGAATTTTCTTGTTAATGAATTAATAACTTTCGTATATTAAATAAAAATTTGAATTTTCCCGGCACCCGGTCACCCTAAAATCGCTCTCAGTACGCTGGAGTTGCCAGATATTTAAAGAAAAATACCGGCATTATAGTTTAATCACAATTAATGTTATATTTCCGTTCCTAAAAACCCTCGAGTTGGGTGCATATTCTTTAAAATTACAATCTTCACGGAAAAACGTCGGAAAAGCTATATTTTTTCGTTTTTTTAACAAATGGTATTATGCCAGTTTATTATAATGCATTTTAAATAGGCCAGGCTGGTCACACTGACAGACATACCGCGGCATACATATACATATGTATATAATATAACGCAGATAAATAAGTCAACTCGCGGTTCGCGATTCGCGGGACCACGTGTATTTGTAACAGAAAACCAAAATAAACGGCGCAATTGTCGCTCGGCTTGGCTCCTATAAGTGTAGACTTGGTGTCGACTCCGCGAGACGGTAATCCGCGATCCGAAATCCCAAAAAGATGAAATACATCCTGGTAACTGGCGGCGTCATCAGCGGCGTGGGCAAGGGCGTGATAGCTTCCTCGTTCGGAACGCTGCTCAAGTCCTGTGGCCTCGATGTCACCTCGATCAAAATAGATCCGTACATCAACATCGATGCTGGAACCTTTTCGCCGTACGAGCATGGTGAGTTCCTCGCTTTTTGGCTTAACAATGTGTATACGGGGGCTATATAATATATGGATATACGCGATAGTGCTCGCGGCAAAGCAGGAAAATCTGTCTGCATTTTGTTTTTGGCAAATTTTCAATATTGCGCGTTAGTGTTGGTGTGTGCAGGTATGTGCATGGTAGCTGTAACGGGTCTTGTTGTTGTCAAAGGTCACGCGGCATGTTGTAAGCCACATGGCATGTAAGAGAAAGGGAGAGCGCAAGTCGCGGAAAAAGCCCACTCTCCCGCCAAAAAGTACTACACAGAAGGGGCCAAATCGAACTTCAAGAAAATGATTAAGTATGGTAAACAAATTGTCCCTTAAAACGTTTGCCAAATAATGAAGAAAAATTAATACAAATCGTGCCAAATTCTCTAACTGTATATGTGTTGCAAGAAAATACGAAGTGGCGTGTTTATTGTGCGGTGCGGGTGTAGGAAAGAGATGACCAGACAGCACGGCCGCACCGTCAGCTGTTTTTCCTTCCCTCTCTTTCTCGCTCTCTCGCAAACAACAACAAGTAATTGCACGTGCTTTGCCGGACTTTAGCAAGTTTTGTTTATAAATAAATCAGCCTGAGAATGAATATAATCCATACAAATATAAAAATATTAGCCATCAACAATTGTTTACAGAGCTTACAATGAAAATTCCCTTAATGATACCAGAGATTTGTCAAGCGCTCTCTTCTGCCCACTCCTGTTGCTCTCTGTTTATGCCTCTCTTGTTACAAAAAAACCTCCCTCAACCGGCAGACATTGTGTTGTCGTTGTTGTTGCTTGACATTGAAAATGAAAGTTTCTGTCTCTCCTGTTTAAATGGCTTTGCTTTGCCCTTTTCCTTTATTTTTGTTTTGTTTTTATTCACTTTTGGTGTTTCTTTTTTATCGTCACAGGTTGTTTGTTTGATTGAAGGAAAGGGAAACTTTTCACGTGGCGCACTTTAATACTATTTGTAAACAACTTAGAGATAAGCCAAAACAATAATAATCTGTATGTGGCTTATCGCTGTGGTGGTTTTCATTGATTAACTGTATTTGTTGCCACAGATTTACTGTATTTTTCGTTCAGTTCGCTTGTGATCGGGTTTTTTCTCACCCACGGTGTCACTGTATTGCGCTCACCCACAATCGCTCCATCTCCGCCTCCACTGCACCCCCTCTTATGCAAAAAGAACTTCCTCGGCCAAAATGGCGCCAGCAGCAGCAGCAGCAACAACAACAATAAGAGTGAATAAACTGCAGCAGCGGCACACAAATTTATTTATGCAACGTGCCAATGCAATTACGGTGTGCTTGTATGGGTGACGATGGGGAGAGTTTGGGGGGTGGTGTGTGAGGGAGACATGTGTCGCAGTGTTGACCTGCACGATTCGCGAGGCCGATCTACACGTGCGAATTAATTTATAGGTGAAATGGAAAGTTGCATGTTAAAACTGTTTTGTTGGGAAACTAAACAATTTGAACTTTTGGGACAGCTATAATTCTTGAGCTCTCATGCGTGTCAAATGTTAAATATTTATATTATTTAAGCTTAATTCTGTTTTATAAGAGGTGCGAATATGGCCAAACAAATTCGATAAGTTGAAACAGAGGACAGCCTGTCGACCATTTCGCCCATATCTCTCGCCACCCAACTCCCCCCCCACTCGCGGGGGATTACTGTCTGCCGCCTGTCATTTGCATTTTTGCGCCCAGCTTCGCTTTTTGGGGGTCGAATTGCACACAGAATGCATTTCTGTGTTTTCTGCTCATTTGTTGTTGTTGTTCTGTTTGAGTTCGCTGCCGGCGTTGACGTCGACGTCGACTGCGGCACATGCGTGTGCTTCATTTGTTTTGCGTTAATTCCCGTGGTGTGCGAGTGTGTTAGTGTGAGTGGGCGAATGAGAGAAGTAGGAGTGGAATGGGGAAATGGCAAGGGTCGCCATATTGGCCGCTCGCTGAGTTCCATCTTTTCGGAGGGTGTCTCTTCTTCCAGCTATGTGGCGAGTGCCTTTGTTGCTGTTGTTCTGCCGCCGCTGGGCTCTCAGCTTCTTCTTGCCCGTCATATTCAGCTTGGGCTTTTGCGTGTTTTGCGCTCTGTCACGGCCCCCCGCCCTCGCTTCATCGCAATCGCCACATTAGCGTTTTTAGCCATAAAAGAGCCAGCAGCTCCTATATACATCTGTACATATACTACATATTTCTCTCTTGTGTGTCTGTTTGGTTGTGTGGCCGTCATCGGCGCGTCAACATCGTTAGCAGCTGTTGCTCTTTGCCTGTGCGCCATTAACTGCCGCCGCCGCCGCCTCCTCCGCCTTCCATCTTTGGTTCCGAGATCCCCCTTACGCCGCTCCTCTACTTCCCTTTTTGCACCTCCTTTTTGGCCTGCATTTGCTTTGTTGCTGCCTTTCTGCTTGCGCATTCGTTACGCTCACGTTTCGCGACGACAATAATGCTTGGGCCTCTGCTGCTGTTGCCACGCTGCTGCTCCTGCTGTTGTTGTTGTTGTTACTGCTGTTGCTGCGGGCACCTCTGCCTGCGACTCGTCCTCTTCACTTCCTCATGCTCCTGCTCTACCCGGTGCGTGTGCTGCTAAGTACAGTGAAACCTAACTAACTAAAAAGAGAAATAAATATTTAATTATCGGGAGCACCAATCACACATAGAACTGTAGAAATGTTGAAAGCAAGAACTACAGAATGTTTATTTATTGCAAGAAAATCTAAGATAAGCTTGCTTCACTGTAATCATATACATACATACATATGGCAGCGGGTGCGTGCGTGCGTGTGTGAGTGTGCAAAAATTAAATGGAAAATACCATTCCGTTGTGGCTGCTCTCCAGCTCCCCAACTCTCCAGCTCTATCCAGCTTTCCAGCAGGATGTGACCGTTGCTACGCGTAGCTGGCGATTGAGGCTGAGTGGCTGCCAACCTCCCTCCCCCACCCACCCACTAGCCTCCGCCTACTTCCATCCCTCACGCCCCCGCCCCACACCTTGTGTGCTGCCACACGCACACACATACACACAGTAAAGTTTACTGATGGGCCCGCACGTGTCCGTATATGCCTGTATGTGTGTTCTATGGCTTCATAAGCTTCAATCGTATGTCTGGTCAAAAGTTTTCCCACTTGGCATAACTTTAAGCATCGCTTTAAGTAATTACATTGACGAGCAGAGAAATTAAGAAACTTGCTGAAAACCTATCCATCTTCCTTCTGGTCCCTAATACCAAGTTTAAACTCTTTTGTAATTTTGCTTAGTAATCAAATTAATTGTATGATCTTCGGTATGGCTATAACGAACGGAACACCTATCATTTGTAGGCTTTCGTTAATCTTTTATACCGGAAGAAGCCAAATTCTCTATATGGACTTTTATGACACCAAAGCTGGCAAGTGTTTTTAAAGGTTTATCGAAATATTCAAGGTGGCTAAAGGCAATCAAGTGAAAATGACATTTTATCATTATTGTATCTTTAAGGCATCCCTATCCCTGTTAATACAATAGGTCCATTTTTGTAGCAACAGATCTGATATTCTGGAAGAGTTTTCTTGTTCGTTAGCTTAATTGTAAGAAATTAAATTCGGGTCTGGTGGCCAATCGCACGTCTGCCCCTCATTATATTTCACAGCCTGGTTGGCCACCCTGCCGCGCCGGTAGTGGGTGGTAGCCTCGCCATAGTGCCGTTTTAATTTCCCCACCTTCCTCCCCCATCACCTCACACTTGGCATGTCTGAGCGACGGGCGCCGGAGCCAAGGGAAGTCGGAAAAGAGAAGAGGAGGAAGAGCGGTAGCCGGAGCCACAGCCAAATTCACATCGATTCGCTTTGCCCGGCTTTTGTTGCACCGCCCCCGTTGTCGTTTCTGCTGCTGCTGCTTCTTCTTTTGCTGCTTTTGCCTCCTGTCGCGTGATTTTAACGAGCCTCCTCTTCACGCCAGCCCCTGGCCTCCGCCTTGCCCACTTCCACCTCTTCTCTCTTCATGGTTTATGCTTTTCGCTCGCTAGCTACTAGGGCTCGCTCGCTTCCGCGCGTTGATTGTCGTTGCTGCGCGCATGCAGTAGGCAGCAAAAGCAGCGGAAGAAGAGGACGTGCGACAGGAGGTCCGCGAGGAGAGCAGGCCACCGGCTCCACCTCACTCACACAGACACCGCGGCTGGCTGGCTGGCTGGCTCTCTCCCGCATGTGTTTGTGTGCCTCTGCGAGTGTAAGTGTAAGTGTGCGTGTGCTGGATAGCCGGCAATAATATGCCCAAAAGCAGCAGCAGCAGCAACAACAAAAGCAGAAACAGTGAGCAGAGCAGAGCGAAGCAAATGGCGGCGGCCGTTTTTAGCGTTTGTGCGCGCTTCTCCACATCCCCAAAACCCCCCGCCACCTCCTCATCCTCCTGCACACACACATTATATATGTATGGGAGTATGTATGTATGTATGTGTGTGTGTGTCGCGCCGGCAAAAGCAAAAGCTTGTGGCGTGGCTTTGGCTTTGGCGTTGGCTCTCGCCTGCTGGAACTGCCTGTGCCAGCCTGCTGACTGCTGCTCCCTGTTCCCCATCCCCTTGGCACAGTCCTCGTCTGTCCGACCGCCCCGCCAGATGACTGGATGGCCTGGGCCTCCTCGCTGGCGTTTTTTGCGTTTCAGTGTGCGCTTCTCATGCCCTCTCCTTTAGGAAGGGCATTACGATTTATGGCTTAGGTATGAACTCCTTCTTAATAAAAGCAAATATTAATTGTGCATTCTTCAGATTTGGCATCTTAAACTAAATAAAATTGGTTCAATTTGAGATGTGAGTTGATATTCATCTTAAATTATCTATTTGTAAAACTGATTGTAGGTATTATATTTGATTTGAACATCTTTTGTGATGAATGCAAGGGTTATATGTTCAATCTATTAAATGAGAATCTTAAATCAGTAAAGATAATCAGTTTAAGTTTCCTCTATCTTAACTTTAAGGGGATCTAATGGAACAAAAACTTTAGATTTCAGTGGCACATGCTAATGAAATAGGGTGTTCCCATCTTCGTTCTCTTCTAGCCTGCCTTACTTTAGTACTTTTTTTTTTTTTTCTTATATTATTTTGCCTGCCTGCTGCTGGTGGCTGGCTGGCGTCGTTTCAGCTGCCGCCGCTAGTTGGCACGTTTTGTTGGCTGGCTCTGACTCTGGCTACGGCTATGTGGCTATGGCTCGCTTGGCTTTTGGGGGGCTTGGACCCGGGCCTGAATACACGGCCTGTGCTTGCCCTGCCTGTTGGCTCACGGCTCATGGCTCATGGCTCTCGGCTGATGGCGGATGGCTGCAGCCTGTCGCAGTGGCAGTAGATGTGTGTGGAAGTGGTGGCGGGGGCAGGGCAGCGCGGACTGTGCGGCGGCGGTGGCGGCGCGTCAACGGCGGCAAATGGCAGCCGCCGCGGCAGCAGCAAAGGCAGCAGCAGTGGCGGCGCTTCGCACTTTGCTCTGCTGAATTTTCAATTTCAGTTGTAAGCTGACTGCAATCAGCAGTGGTTCGCCTTTTGGTTCGGAATTCGGAATTCGCAATTCGGTTTCGGTTTCGAGTTCGAGTTCGGATTCTCGCTTGTTCTCGCTCGTGAAACGCCACGCTACGCTCTCGGGATATAACGGAAAACGGAATATATGCGGGGCCGCTGTCCGAGCGCAAAACTTTTCGATTATTATAAACTTTGGCGGTAATACACGACCACCCACTGGGCCACCCACATTCACCGTTAGTTGCGCCTCCTGGCGCGCTAATTTTGCATACATGGATGTATGTGTGTGCGAATGAAACACACGCACATGTGTGCGTGTTTTATTGATTTTATAGAGCAGCAACAACAAGACAGCAATCGTCGTATAGTTTATCCCTTCCTTACTCCCCCCTTTCATGAGCCTAGTTGACTCTCTTCCTTTCCTCTGCATTCCCAAGCTAATTTCAATGACAGTTAAAACGAGAGGGAGCGGGGCTAACATTTAAGTTATGGGCGCGAAAGAAAAGAACTCTAGATATGGGGATTTTAGCAGATGGGGATTCTGGTAAGGAGAGGTGTGGAGCTCGTTTAAAGGTGACGGTAAAGAAGCAGATGCTGATGAAGCTAAAAGGAAATACAATATTTTAAAGCTGTCGCGTTTTGCCAATAAGAAGCCGAGTTTTAGCATTGAATCCATTCAAGTAGATGCTAATATAGGAAATGCAGTCTAACAAGTATGAAAGCTTTAACTTTAAAGTTTAAACCGTTCAAAGCTATGATTAGTTTCAGAGTTAGTAAATTAGATAATGGTACAAAAAATGCTTAACAATTTCTATTAGCTTGCCATAATTCGTAAATTTATTTTTGTTTTTATTAAATATGCGTTTGTTTATCATTTTGATCCTTAATGGGTTAAGCTGGAAGAGATGGAGACTATCAATGAAATTAGCTCTTTTTTTCTCCCTGTTCAATACCCTGCCTTTATTACAAGATCTGACCTATAAAAAAGGCGAGGAGCATAATCTTATCTCGTTTCCTCCTCCTCCTCTAGCCGATAAGCTAAAGAATCTCTCCACTGTGCGAGAAATCAAAGTTAAGGAAGTGATTTCCAAATCTCCAATGTTAGTCCACTTAGCTGCCAATTTCCCAGCCAGCAGCTTCCAGTTTAGAGGAGTGTGTAAGTGCCGAGTGCGAGGCCTCATAACTTTCCACGGCGGGTCGAAACTTGTGAAATTCTTGGCTGGCAGCAGAAGCAGAGGAGCCACCAAGCTTGAGCACCTCGCGAAGCAGCTGGGCCAGCTTTTCACCCTCCCCCCTCAACTGGTCCTACCCTCCTTCTCTTCACCTAACAACAACAACAACAACAACACTGTCGCCGGCAGTTTTTGCCCATAAAAACGGCAACGGCGGCAACGGCAACGACGAAAACGAAAATTTAACGACTGCGCAACGTGACGCATTATTTGTCTGGCTTGGTCTCTGGTCTCTTGTCTGCCTGCAGCAATAGCTATAGCTGCCGCCAGAAATTGCTTTTGCTCGCTGGAATACAGTATGTGTGTGTGTGTGTGTGCCCGGCCTGGCTCGGCCTGTGCCTCCGCATTCGCTCCGCTGGCCCCCCCACATGCCAGTTCTCCCCACAATCGCAGTCGGCTGTCTCCACACTCCACACGCTGCCGTTTTTAGTATTTCGCACTCTGTGCACGGCAAACATTTTTGCATGACTGACTGAATGCCGCCGCCGCCTGCGCCTGACTCACTCACACTTACTTGCAGACGCACACAAACACACTGAAACTGATGCACTGGGGCCAGACGCTGCACTGGGAAAAATGGGGGCTAGTAGGACACGTGATAGATAATCGTTATTAGTTATTTTTAAAAACTGGAAACTCACTAATATTTCTCATTTGTTCATTTGCTCAATTCACTCATTAGTAACAACTAGTCTAGTAGTTAATTTGATTTTCCTCCTCGGGAATTGTCCCGAAATGTATTTTACATATTTTCTGCAAGTGTGCTCGGTGTGTTGAGGAAGTGAAGAGGGGGTCAGGCACAGGCACAGGCAGTGGATTCAGGAGCGAGAGCGGGAGCAGGGCAGCCAGGCAGGCAGGCTCATGGAGTAACTGTTGGCTGGTCTCTCGGTCGTCGCCGTCTGTCTCTGTCTCACTGTCGCTGGCCTGGCGTGTTTATAATTTGATTTTGCTGCTTCTTTCCTGCCTTCGCCTCGTCTTGCTGGTGGAGAGATGAAGGAACTGGGGAGAGATGGAACCGATGGAGAGCAAAGCGAATGGCGCAGAGCAGCATTTCCTGTCGCTCGCTCGGCTTGTTTTGGGCCTAGGCATAAGCCCGAGGAAGGAATCTTAATGAAGTTATTGTGTTAAGTTTGTTGCTGCCCTCTCTTGTTGTTGTTGTTGTTGTTGCTGCTCTTAGGGAGCACCCATTGATGGTCACGGATCGCGGCTAACTGTGATGGTGTGGGTGGAAGCCGGACGAAGGGAGTGTGGTCAAAGCCTAATGCTCTTCATCCTCTCAGTGCTCTCCTCTCAGCGCTGTGTGTGTGTGATGGGGCTGATGTTGGTGAAGGTGGCGTGTGCTATTTGAGCATGCATTTGGCATTCACCGTTAGCTGGCGGACGGACAAGTGAAACGGGAAGCGCAGGGTCGGCTGTGCATTAAACCAAGTGCGAGTGAGATAAAGACAGTGAGAAGAGCGGGCATCGTTTGAAGAAGATGGCGCCAAAAAAGTCTACAATTGTGCTCAATGTGGAGCAGTTCATTCACGACATCGAAGAGCGTCCGGCCATCTGGAATCGCAATTTCCATTGCAACAAAGCCTTCCTCGAGCAGATGTGGGACGAGTTAAGCGGAGCGCATAAGCTGCCGAGTAAGTAGTACATTCGTTTATAAGCATATGGCCAAAAAGGAGTTTGTTCCTTTGACAGTGATGCCAACTGAGAGAGGGAAATCATTGTATCAGAGTTTTTAAACTACTTTTATAAGTTGCGAACTTTTAATTTCTTTCCTTTATAATTCCTCCAAAAATAATATTGTAATTTTTTAAACTTTATTAGATACAAATTAAATTAAATTCTTTAATTTTAAAGACAAAAAGTAGACCAAAAGTAAAGCTTATTACAAATTATACAGTTACCTGTTCTGATCAGACTTTTCGTCAAAGCTTAGTTTACATCACTGGCAATGGTTTATCTCTTTATCGCTTTCGCTCTCTAATTTACCCCTCCTTCCTCTACCAGAGATCGTGCTCAAGGCCAAGTGGAAGGGATTACGGGACAATTTTCGTGTGGAGTACAAACGCATACCGCGGGCGGATAACGGTGACTTTATGGTGGACCCGGCAACCTTTGAGTCCAAGTGGCTCCACTACTACGCCCTGTTGTTCCTAAGTGAGTGGTCCTGGTTATTAATCATCGGTTCAGTTATTTAACTCGCTCCCATTTCCAGCTGATCACATGCGTCATCGACTACCGAAGAACGAACAGGATCAGTCGTTCTACTTTAACCAACAGAGCGAGGATTGCGAGAAGACGGTGGTGGAACCGGACTTGACCAATGGCCTGATACGCCGACTGCAGGACAGCGACGAGGATTACGAGGAGGAGGAGGACATGGATGCCGAGGCGGAGGCGGATGGGGATGCTAGCCAGGCCACTACAATGGAGGATGTAATGCCCACGCCGCCGGCTGCCCATCAAATGAACCAAGTAAGCACAACGCCATTGGCCACCGGCGCTCTGAAGGCCCAAGAGGAGGCTCATCAACATGCTCTGCTCAAGGCGGGATTGCTACGAGCTCAACTTCTGGAGCTGGCGGAGAAGGAGGCTGAAGATCTCAGCAAGAAGCCAGCACAGCAACAGCAGCCGGTACAAGTGCCATTGCCGCTGCAAATGCATTTGGTGGAGCCGCCGGCTGCCCACTGTTCGCCACCGCCAGTGGTAACCACTACATCCGCTCAAGTCCAACAACCCGAACCAGGTGCTGTTTTGGCGCCCGCAACCACCACATCCGCATCATCTGTGTGCTCCAATGGAGGAACACCGATTGGCATGGGCAAGAGATCCGTATCGCCGCCACCGTTGTACAACAAAGCACACCATCCGCTGGCCACATATGCGACCAAGGAGCGCACCGAGGACTTTGGCTCATCCGGCGCCCCAGTGGGAGGTGCTCCTGCTGCAGAGCACCTAAGCTTCACCCAGCACTCCTACGCCAATGGACTGATACCCGCCCTCAAGCTGAAGCGGCCGCGTCTCTCCGAGGATAGCAACTTCAATGGCTCCTCGACAATGGACACGCCGATGGTGCCCGAGGACGATGACTACCACTACTTGTTGAGCCTGCATCCGTATATGAAGCAGCTAACGGCTGCCCAGAAGCTGCGCATACGCACCAAGATACAAAAGCTCATCTTTAAGGAACTCTACAAGGAGGATCTCGAGGAGTCCAAGTAGAGATATATGTCTAGAATAAGCCGAAGACTGTACATACTCCCAGCAGTAGGTTAGACCGTAAGGATTAATGCTTAGTTTATGTCCATCATGCCATGCTACTTTTGATTCGACTTCTAGTTGAGTGCTCACTCCGAGGAAAGCTTGCGAGTGTGCGCCATTTATACCTAAGCACAATAATTACCTTGGAAATAAAACAGAAATGTAAAGATTCAACGAGAGAAGAGTTTATTTAAGAAGGAAAAGGGTTTTTTTTTTTTCGTATTTAAAAGATCGTTTTGCTAATTAATATTAAATTGTGTTTTAGGTGAGGTATACGTTTTGGATGATGGCGCCGAGGTGGACTTGGATCTGGGTAACTATGAACGATTTCTGGACATCACCCTGCATCGGGACAACAATATAACCACGGGAAAAATCTACAAGTTGGTCATTGAAAAGGAGCGCACGGGCGAGTACTTGGGCAAAACCGTTCAGGTTGTCCCACACATCACGGATGCCATCCAGGAGTGGGTGGAACGTGTGGCCCAAACACCTGTCCAGGGCTCATCAAAGCCACAGGTGTGCATTGTGGAATTGGGCGGAACCATTGGCGATATCGAAGGCATGCCCTTCGTGGAGGCTTTCCGTCAATTTCAGTTCCGTGTCAAGCGAGAGAACTTTTGCGTGGCCCATGTATCGCTGGTGCCGTTGCCCAAGGCCACAGGCGAACCCAAGACGAAGCCAACCCAGAGTTCGGTGCGGGAATTGAGGGGCTGCGGCCTAAGTCCCGACTTAATTGTCTGCCGTTCAGAGAAGCCCATCGGTCTGGAGGTCAAAGAGAAGATCAGCAACTTTTGTCACGTGGGTCCCGATCAGGTGATCTGCATCCATGATCTGAACTCCATCTACCATGTCCCACTTCTGATGGAGCAGAACGGTGTGGTTGAGTATCTCAACGAGCGACTGCAGCTGAACATCGATATGAGCAAGCGAACCAAGTGAGTTGGGTCTAAAGAAAAGTTTTAAATGTATAAACTTTATTTCTAATTCAATTTTTAGATGCCTGCAGCAATGGCGCGATTTGGCCCGTCGCACAGAGACCGTTCGCCGGGTGGTGACCATTGCCATTGTGGGCAAGTACACCAAGTTTACGGATTCATATGCATCCGTGGTGAAGGCTCTCCAACATGCCGCCTTGGCTGCCAATCGTAAACTGGAGCTGGTCTTTATTGAATCGTGCCAGCTGGAGGAGGAAACGCTGCAAACGGAGCCCGGCAAGTACCACAAGGAGTGGCAAAAGTTATGCGAAAGTGATGGCATACTGGTGCCCGGTGGCTTCGGTTCCCGTGGCATGGAGGGCAAGATTCGGGCCTGCCAGTGGGCCCGTGAAAATCGAAAGCCACTGCTTGGCATCTGTTTGGGCCTGCAGGCGGCAGTTATTGAATTTGCACGCAGTAAACTTGGTCTGAAGGATGCCAATACCACGGAGATTGATCCCAATACGGCCAATGCTTTGGTTATTGATATGCCAGAGCATCATACGGGTCAATTGGGTGGCACTATGCGTCTCGGTAAGCGAACGACTGTCTTTGCCGATGGTCCCAGTGTGATACGTCAGCTGTACGGGAATCCAAAGACCGTGGAGGAGCGACATCGACATCGGTATGAGGTTAATCCCAAGTATGTGCCGCGCCTGGAAGAGCAGGGCATGCGCTTTGTGGGCACGGATGAGGACAAGACCCGCATGGAGATTATCGAGCTGAGTGGACATCCGTATTTTGTGGCCACTCAATATCATCCGGAGTACTTGTCCCGTCCTTTGAAACCCTCACCTCCCTTCCTCGGCCTGATCTTGGCCTCTGTGGATCGTTTGACGCAATATATCCAGCGTGGCTGCCGCCTGTCGCCCCGCCAATTGTCCGATGCCTCGTCGGATGAGGAGGAGAGTGTCGTGGGCTTGGCCGGTGCCACAAAGTCCCTGAGGTCCTTGAAGTTACCTAGCACGCCCAAGAATGGGCTTTCGAATGGCTGCAATGGCAGCTCTAGCACTTCCGATGGAGAAGGTGCCTGCGGTGGGGTGGGCCACACCAATGGCCACGAATAATGTTATGACAATGAACTGATGTACCCGATGCTTGACTTGAACTTGTTTGAGATACTGTGTATAGAATGGGGTGGCGTCGATTTAAATACAGTTATTTCCCTTTTCCCAGTAGTTTTTCTAGCATGAATGGTAGTTTTTGTTTTTAAGTTCCATTAAAAAAAACTATATACAAACTGTATTTTTAGGAGAAATTTGATAAAATATTTCATTTCATATTCTCCAATGCTTAAAAGAGTTAATTGTTTAAAATTGTCAAAAGTCAATTTGAAATAACTCAACTTTATTTTGTATTCTTTTTTGGATTTAAATATGATTTTGAATTTATTAAAATCGACTCCACCCTGATTTTTGTATAGCCCCGGATATATGTAGCTTGACGTAGCCTCGCGTGTCTCTTTCTTCATCGACAGTGAATTACTAAAAAGAAAACATAGTTTATAATCTCTTCCCAAGAAACATCTACTTGTTTAACTTGCTAATATTCTGGTTAAAAAAAAGTTTGTCTTAATTTAAATATTAATTAAAGCAAAAAAGAAGTAAGCAAATTACCCTATCCATATAAATATATTTTTTAGATATAAAAATATGAACAAATTCAAATCTAACTGTGTTTTATTATTATTTTTTGTGACAATGAAATTCTGGCATGAGAACACCGCCAAATAGAGAAGCTTTTATTGTAATTCTCTGCTCTGCTTGTTGACGCAATTAGTCGGCTAAGCGAATAATTAATCAAAACCGTAGTACTCTTCGTGCATTATTCCGAACAACGATCCTCCTAGCGCCCATGCGGCAGATTCAGATGCCGGCTGGCTGGCGGACTGCTGGCTGGCGTTGTCAGCCCAGAGGCAGGCCCGTGTGCTCTACAAAAATAGATAAATAAGACAGGGCATACATTTGGGCGAGCCGATGCCACGAGATGAGATGAGATGGCTGCTGGCCAATTGAATCGGCGGCAGCGGAATCGCTATAATCTCAAACCACGAACAATGCGCATTCTTCATTGTTCGTTCAATTGAGTTACGTGGTCTAGTAGCTCTAGGTAATTTCGTACACAAAAATAGAGATCCAAATGAATCACAAAAAGAAGCCAAGGATTCGGAATCGTCCAAGGAATAAGTGTAACAATAAAGTGCAGGAGGATGATGCTCCAGGAGAAACTCCAGATGAAACTTCGGGGGGAAGACCCCCTAAAAGTGATCTCTCTGCTCAATCTACAACTGTTTCCAACCAGTTAGAGACTCCCCCAAAAAGTGCTCTCTCCCAGTTGAAAACTCCTCCAAAAAGTGTTTCCTCCCAACCAGAAACCTCCAAGGAAAACGAAACCATTAAATTTATACAACAATTGTTGCGTAGAAAATTGTTGGCCAAAAATAATGCAAATTCAGTTAAAGAACCAGAAGACACAGTGAGCATTAATCAACCCACCGTAGTAAAGCCATCCAAGGAAGCCAAAACTGAAGAAAAGAAATCAAAGAAGAATTCTCCAGAGCCCATTAAGAAGACACAAACCACAACAGCAACAGCACCCGGCAAATCTTCAAGAGAAGTCAAAGCAGATGAAGTGGACGAGCTGCTCAAGTGCTTGGGCAGCAAATTGCAAAAGGGTTGGTTTCGTCTCGGTTTCATTTATCAAATGTATTTTAAAAATATATATAATATATACCCAAAACGTAGGATCGGGTGAATCTCCCGCTGCGGCGCTATTTAGCAACCTTGGAAAGCTTTTTAGCCAGGCGCCGCCCAGCGATGTGGAGTCCTCAGATGATGAGGCCGAGTACATTGAGTACATATACAAGCCCAGGCAATATTTTATGGCCTCCTTATGCAATGTAAGTAGGTAGATTATCTTGTAGATAAAGATCTCGTAGCACTTTGTACCCCACCATTAAAGTTTTGCAAAGCGGATTTGTGTGGCCAAAATCGAATGCCCTGTTCCCGCTGCGGTCTTAGCTACTACTGCAGTGGCGGCCACATGAGGGAAGACCAGGAGCACCGCCAGCTCTGCTATGCACTGCGTCAAACTGTGGACCACAAAGGTGAGAGGGGATGAAGAGGAGTCTCCTGTCTGTCAACGAACCATAAATCATTCTAATGGCCAATTATCGGTGCTCAAATCCAGGTCACGAAATGTTCTACAAGTGCGGTGACTTTAGTGCCGAGCAGTTCCGTTCTTACCGAATTGTGTGCATCCGGCAGGTGGAGAAGGAAATGAATCGCCCACTCTCGGCCACGGAACAGGAACTGCTGCTTTTCCCACTCATTTGCAGCGAATCCAAGTGCCGGGAGCATCGTCTGAAGCGTCTGTCCATCTGCGGTGGCTGTGGCGAAGTGGCTTTTTGCAAGGATAAGCCAGAGCATCTTAGCAAGGAGCACACCAAGTGGTGTGGTTCCTATCGCCTTTTCAAAGCCTTTGTCATGTTCCAGGCAAAGTTTGGCAGGATGGAGCCATCGCTGCCGAATAAGGTATTGAAAGAACTGCCCATGGCCTGCTCTAATACCAGACAGGTGATGAAGAAGCTGAATTTCAGTGAGTATTTAATATTCTTCCATGATCATAACTTTATATTTAAATTCAAATTTGTTTTAAAGATGTTACCAATGAGTGCGAGTATGCGGCTCTTACCCAGGTTTCCACAGGACCCTTGACTGCCTGGTTTGCCCTGAAGCTCTGCGAGCGTCTGAGGGACTGCGAGCAGCTTACTCTTCATTTAATTGGCGCCGAAATCGAATTTGAGGTGGATATCCTGCAAAAGTGGGAGCTTTTCCTGCTGCACCTAATGCCAGCAGTGAAAACCCTGAATGTGGTGTTTATAGGACCTGAACTCAATCCCAATAACATTTCCTTTGAGCAGCTGAAGAAAATCAAGTAAGACTTTAGAATTTGTATTTAAATTTAAACATTTAAGCTTTATTTTTTCTCTTCAAGATGTTGTCTCTCTTGCCGAAAGGCCAAAAGGACGGTTAATTATCACTTTGAGAATCGTTTGTATCATGATTACTGCAAGCAGTCGGAGTTTCTTCAACCAAATTTAAGTGAGTTTCTGTTTTTTAATTTATCTTTTTTGTATTATTCACTTAATCCTCTTTTAGTTTGCTTTTTCAACTCGGGTCTTTATCGATCCACTGGCTTTGGTTTTGAGGATACCTGGCCAGATACGATTCAGGCTTCTCTAAACCTCAAATGCCCTGTGGTGGTCACTTCCTATACGAAATATGAGGCTCCCTTGGATCTGGTGCATTTTGTTAATCAATCGAATCGGCATATTAACGTTGTCCTGCCACCCACAACAAATCCATTTTCTTCGGAAAAGCCAGAACGCAATTTTATATCGGACAACGAAGCGCCATTTATGTTCAAGAACTTTTATTGTTTTGTTGTTGAGTGAGTTCTTGAAAAAGACACATTATTTTTTGATTGAGAAATAATAAAGAGGACTTAATATTCAATAAAAATATTTCATAAAATGATTTTTAATTTAAATTTAAAAATAACGCCTTTTTGCATGTTCAGCGGCGCCCCTAGTTTCATGTGCCAGTGTTAGCCAACTTCTGATAATTTATTTCCATCCTTAATTTTTTTGGTATTTTTTTTTAGTATTTCCCCAAAACCAGTTGGCATTTCTCACCTGACCAGTTGCGGTCACACTGATTCGGTTTGACTCTTGGCGGCGTAGTTTTGTTTATTTTATTTATTGCGTGTTCTGTAAAGTTTTGTAAGCCTTTTTTTTAGTAGTGTGTTTACATCCATGAATTTCAACGATGGCGACTTCAAGGATCTGCGCTCCAAGCTGGACATTATGGGCTTCACGCAGACGCTGCCTGTGCTGGCCATTCCGCTCGTCCAGGCGATCTTTGGGGATTTGATCAAGACGACGGAATGTCTGCGGGACACCAAAAAGCAGGTTGCGTCGTTGCTGGAGGTTTGTATATACAAATCAGGGAGCGTGTCCCCATTAAACCTTGGTTGCTAAGCACTCCCTTTGTTGTGGTTCATGCAGGACAAGACCTGTTGGGAGCTGGGCGTTGAGCCCTACAAATGCGACAATGCCCGCCTGCTGGCCGAGTGCAACGAACTCCATTTGCAGTTTCTGCGGGACCGGGAGGACTACGAGCTGCGCCTGTGCGGTAAGTCTCAATCGATTCCCGATTATTTTTATACCTAAACTCTGCCTTAGAATCCCAGCGCAAGATACGGAACCTGGAGACGGACAGGGAGCACTTGCAGAGCCACAATGTGGGGCTTCAACATCAACTGGATGCCTTGCTCTCCAAGCAAATGGTTTCATCAACCGCAGCCAAGAGAACGCAGATAGGAGTTAATCGTCAAGGTGGGTAAAAAAGTCAGGAAAAATCCTTTTCCTTTCTTCTAAAATGAAATTCCCTTCTCCCTTTCCTTTTAGCCAAAAAACCATTTATAACCACCGTTCGTTCTGGCAATGTTTTGCCCTCTGTTCTGGGCAGCAGCTCCTCCGCTGCTTTGAAATGCACCAAATGCAATGCTGGTGTCTTCCAAAAGACCACCACCACTGGCAAGGATGGTGGAGTGACAGTCACCCAGACCAGCGGCCAAGAGGAGCTGGACAAGATCCAAAACGATCTCATTTCCGCCGGCGAGCAACTGGAGTTTTACAAGCGCAAAGTGGAGGCCAGGAATCGGGAAATACGTCGCCTGAATGATATGTTAACCGGTGGACGACCTCCAGCAGCTTTGGCCAAGGATTGCTGTTACAAGGATGTGGGTGCTCTTTCCCAAGATATCGACCTGCTGCAGCGGGAGAAGAGCGAACTGATGCTGCAGGTGCGCGATTTCCAGGACAAAATGCACGATGCCATGCAAAAGGCATTGGGATCCGAGGAGGAAAAGCGCAAGCTGCAAACCCAACTGGAAGAACTCAAGGAGGCTGCCCTGCAGGTGGAGGAGCAGGCCAATACAGAGATAGAAGCCAGAGAGCAGGAAATCAGGCAGTTGCAACAGGATTTGAAGCACCTGCAAAGGGGCAAGCATAACCGACTGGCTGGAGGTACCGCCTCCAACCAAGCAAGTGACAAGCATAATCTCAACGAGCGTCTGAATCTGCTGACACGCCGCGAGGAGGAACTGGAGGCCACCAATGAGAAGCACAAGAAAAAGATCAACAAAATGCAGGCCAAGATTCAGGAGCTGGAAAAGGAGCTAAAGGAATATAACCAACATAACCCAGTCATGCTGGATGAGGAGAAGATTCGCCTTGCATCGGAGCGTGATTTCTTCCAGAAGGAATACCTGCGCCTGATGAGCAAATCCGGTTCCGAGACGGAGATAGCCTTCTTGCATGCCCAAATCAAGTCCAAGGATGAAGAGCTCAAAGCTCTTCGATTTGAGCTCTTCCCCAACAGTTGCAAATTGCAGTTTTCGCCTCAAAAGAGTGTCCAGTACGAGACTCTGCCCCGAGTTACAGTTTCCTCCTCTTCCGAATCCACTCGTCCCTCCACAGCCAATACCAATCAAAGTGAATGCGTTCAGGCTGCCATTTGTAGGGCAGAGCGAGAGCGGGATTGTGCTAGAACCGAGCTGGAACGTGTGCGCTGCGAACGGGATGGCCTGAGGGAGAAGCAACTGTCCACTGTTCAGCTCCATGCCGAAGAGCTCAATGCTCTGCGCATGCGCAACGAAGAGCTAAACGATCGATTGAGGCAACTGGAGCGGGATAAAAGGGATCTGAACTCGGCACGCATTCCCGCTGAAACCAATCTGGCGCTGCTCAAGGAGGATCTGGTTCAGATGCGTCAACGGGTGACCTCCCTGCAAGCAGAGATTGAGCAGCTAAAGGAGGAGAACAGTCAAGTCAGGTGAATTATTTAAAGGTTATTTTCTGATTTTTAAATGCTTATGAAAATGTTTATTCTGTTAGCTTGCTTAATGAGCAAAATGATCGCATTATAACCGAGTTGCAGAGCAAGCTTTTGGTGGCCGAACGTCAGCGTCAGTCGGCGGATGTGCGAGCCAGCACCTTGGATTCCAGTCGGGAGTCCAATCGCAATGAGGTCACCCAGCTCCGGACTGATATTGGAGTTTTGCGGCAGACCTTTATATCACTAGAACATGAAAAGGATACACTTTTGGTGGGTATACAAGTAGGAGTAGTTCTTCTTTGTTAATGTTACTTTCAAGATCTCTTTTATCATAATATTGTATACATTTTTAATAATCTTTTCAGCATCAATTGGACAGCAAAACAGAAAGGACTTATAAGCTGGAATACGAGCTAAAGGATTGCCAGGAGAAACGCAATTCCCTCGAGCAAAATGTTAGGGAGCTAGAGGAACAAGTGCGGTGAGTAAAAGGGATTTAAAAATATATAATCTTTACAATATTTAAATTAGTAAGCCATTTAAATGATAAATACTTTGATTCTGTGGGTTTTTTATTAAAATTTATATTTTCAAAATTCCAAAACAAAGAAAATCCCCAGAAATTCTTATTTTATTATTATTTTATTTTGCCTTATCGGGAGCATTCCCTTTACTACACTTCATACATTTATTAGTCGATGTAATACATTCATGGCACAATCAATCTCTTCCTTACGGAACTCACGTTAACCGAATATCTCTAAAAACCACCTAGAAGAGAATTAACAAAATGGTTAAAATGGAATAACAAGTGATCTTTGGGTAGATCAAACAAAAATAACACATAAACACAGCATGCAACACAGAATTATCAGAAAAAAAAAAAGAGATTCTTTGAAGTAGTCAGGGGGAGAGGGAGGCATGCGTAGGATGACAGAGGGAGGAAGGATCCATCTCAATCAGAAGACACAGAATAGCTTGAAGATAACTTCCTAGAAGGCCCCACCAAAGTGCAGATCATTGAGAAACTTTGAGTTGAGTCGCTCGTTGGTTAAATACCTCGCCAGGCTGACACTCGGAGCGCTGCAGTTGCTCATGCCACGCTGATCCCCTGCTGCTGCCGTCTGATCCGAAGGCGTATAGCCCGGGCGGCAGACGCACTTGGCCCGACTAGCATGGGCCAAGATGCCCGTCTTTGTGCCATTTGCTGTCTGAGTTTTTAGTGGCTCCAGCCACTGACCAGCACCGCAGGGTCCACGACTATACAGCTTGTGGCACTGTCCATTGATCTCCACCATTCCCGGCGTGGACTCGCATATGTTCAGCTCTTTGTCCCCGTTCTCGCCGGAACACTGCTGATCTAGATTGGTGAGGACGCCGGAGCAACCACACATGCCATTGTAGGAGATGCCATCGATGGATGGCCGGGCAGTAAAGTCAAAGATGACCACCTGGTGCAGAGCACAGGGACCCTGAGATCCTATCCTGTAGCAAGAGTCTTCCGCTGGGAAATACAGACGATTCTTGCCACAAAAGTTGCGCACACAACTGGTGCCATTGACCAGGAACTCATTAGGGCCACAGGGACCTCTAGTATACAGGCGATAGCAGATGCCATCGCTCCAGGGCACATAGCCCTCTTTGCACTGGCATTGGCCACGTGGTAAAAGCTGGAGGGAAGAGCTGCCTCCAGCCTCCTCCTGAATAACCTCATCGGGTATGCGGAAGATGTGACCGGGTGGACAGGGACCAGGAGTGTCTGAAAGGGAGGAATGTAATATAAGGAGTACTATTTTAAGGAGTTTTTTCTTCAATCAATCAAATCCTACCCAGCTCGTAGCACATTTGCTGTGGAGCATGATAGTGCGGCAAATGTCGCTGACAATCACAGCGGCCGCCGGGCAAGAATATATGACCCGGCGTGGAGCAGGGTCCTTTGGTGTAGTGCTCGTAACAGGACTCCTCCGCTGGGTAATAGAACGTAGACAACTCGCCCTCATTCTCACAGCGACACTCGGCCAGTCCATCCTCGTTTCGGACGAGCAGTTTGCCTCGGCTACAGGGTCCCTTGGAGTGACGGCCATAGCACTTGTTGTCTCTAGGCCAGAACACCATATTCTCCGGGCAGTGCAGGGGTCGCTTGCAAGTGCCCCAACGATTGCCAGATCTGGAATATATATATACATTTCCAGAATTAAGAACTGATCTCTTTAGGGGTTTTTACCCACCTCTTGACCTGCTCCGGCATGGGCTGGAAGTACTCCTCCGGCTGGCAGGGTCCTCGCTCATACAACTTATAGCAGACATTCTGGTTCAAAGGACTTAGGGCTGTTCCCGGTGGACAACGGCACTCGGCAGCTGGTAGATCCTTTCTTTTCGCACTCACTGCCGTGGGACTTAGCTCCATGGTTTCCGGACAAGGATAGCCAAGAGTAAAGATCTTAAAGCACTTTTTTAGAGGAGTCCAATACAAAAGCTGCCAGCCACCGGCCATGCTGGCACAAGGATTCTTAGCGGGATCACTCCAGGGAGGAGGAACAATCCCACCAGCCACCTGATGCGGATGCTGGCCAGTGGTTAGTAGGAGGAGCAGGCAGGTAAGGATGGAGCTGCCCGCCTGCAGAGCAGCCCAGCAGATGAGCGCTTTCCGACGTCTCATTATGGAAGAGCTTAAAAAAAGCGAAAGTAAATCAATTAATTACAGGCTAATCCGCAGTGAAACTTGAAGAAATTAGTTAAATCAGATGGATAAATATATTATTAGTAATATATTATTAAATCATTAGAGGTTTATATACAAAATTAGCTTCTTAAAAAGCAGTTTTGATATTTCTGAAGGTCGATTGTTTCACTTCCATTTTGACAACTACAAATTAAACATAAAATTATATAAAATTAAGTGTCAATTAAGTGGAATTAAGTTCGTATTAGGGAAGTTCCCCCCATAATCATTTATTCATTCTCCTAAAAATAGTAATATTTTATGGCATTGGGGAGAAGGAAGCTCTGAGCTCTCAGCTCTCATTAAACCGGATGATGGATGACTTTTCCATTGTCGTTTAAAAATCAATTCGCCGCTGCAGCTTTAGGAGGGCCTAAAGCGGGTCCAATTCGAATTAGCCAACCCTTTTGGGGGGCAACTGATTATCATGTTGTGGTCACCGCAAAAAAACGGCCGAAAACCCGAAGAGCAAAACCGAAAAAAAAAAAACTATAAACAGTCTGAAAACCAGTAAACGGTTCGCGCGCGGTTAACCATGACCCAAATACCCATTTATCTTGACTTCTTTTCGCCTCAGCCGCTCAGGCGCTGTCCAGAAATCTTCTGCTCCAGCTGCAGCCACAGCTACAACAACAAGCTCCAGCTACAACTCCCAGCTGTTGGTCATAATCGAGAGGCTTCTTATGTAAGCGGCAGAAACCGCAAATGACGAAACGCTCATGTGGCAGCAACGGCAACGGCACCAACCTGCCAGGCAGACAGCCAGCGAAGCGATTCCGCCGCCGGACACGAAAGGTGCCACACACTCTGGGTTGGCTTCCCCCTTTGCCAGACAGCTCCAGGAGCTTGGAGCTGCCGTTACCGGGGGTTGCGTGATTTGTGGCAACTGGTTTTTGGGGTTTGTGTTGCCGTTTTAATTCTGACTTTACTGGGATTCTTCGGTCCATTTGTTCGCACCTTTCGTCAGGTTTTTGGTAACACACAAAGTGGCTTTTGTTATAAAGTATTTACATGTTTTTTTAATAGTAGAAAGCGTTCTGATTTGGGTTTTCTTCTAAAGATTATTTATCTTTGAAAATTTTGTTGGATTTTTTTGTCAAGAATTTTGTGGAATTTTTTGTTAGAAATTGTATTATTATAATCAACATTTTTGTTGGTTCTTATTAAAAAATAATATTGATTTTATTAAGATATTTCTTTATTCAAATATGTTTTCTTTATAATAATAAAAACACTTTTTTCATCGTGTAAAAGTCTATAATAAAGCATTTCCCTCAAAGGGAAGGTTTTGTTTAGGTTCTTATATCAAACACTTATTTTTCAGCATTGAGATTTGATTTGATTAATGCCTTTACTATATTTAGCTTTTTTGATAAATATATAATTTAATTAAAACCACAAAAAAGATATAAAGATGAATTTTTCATGTTTTTATATTTTTTTTTTGTAATACATTTGTTTTATGATAGTTTTATTTGTTTTTAACACCTTTCGTAAGCTTTTTGTTAAAACCTAAAACTGGATTTAACTCACTGCTAGTCTGTTTTATTTAAATTTTAAATCAATTAATCCATAGACATGGACAGACAGCTGTTGTAAGCCACAAAAAGCATTCGTTTTTATTTGTACTATTCCAGTTTTTAGCTTCGTTTACCTTTTATAAAAACTTGGTATTTAATGAGATATATGGTAATTTATTTTTATATATTTTTTTTTTAAATCAGCAACCTTGATTTATTTTGTGATATATTTTATAACATTTATTTTAGTTATTTGTGATACTATTTATACTCTTTATTTGTTTCAATAAATCTTTGTTTCTTTACAGTTATTTTTAATTGTTTTAAACTTTATATTTTGCAATTTTTTAAACTCCCATTTAATTTGCACTTTTAACCTTATAAACTTGATTAACGGTCTATAATTGCCACTTGCAGATTTAATGTCTTAAAAGTTGTTTAAATGTTGGGAAAGATTTTTTGGTAGGCTTACACCTTAAGCCTGATACTTATCGTAGAAACAAGCCCACTAATCCCATTTATTTAACTAATTAATCCAATTAATTTATGACCCAAACGCAGTGAACACAAATCAGATTGAAGGCGAGCATTTTTCGCTTAATTCTTTGTATTTATTCTGGGTTATTTTTTCTTGGGATTATCCCATTCCGCCCAGTCATTTATTTCGCACCTTTTGCAACTTCTTGGTAATAACCACAAAAAATAAAACTGGTTAGCGAGGCGGTTGAGGAGGAGGGCTCAATTTGTTTTGATTTGGCTTCGGCGGCAATCACACACAATAAACATAAAAAAGAAACAGAAACCGAAACTAAACTCCAGTTCGCGTTAAATTGAGACGATTTCCTAGGGCAGAACCGTCGCGACGACTGACTTGGTCAAGTAAATGAACCGATCGCGAGCGAGCCAGGCGGCGTCCGTCCGTTCGCCTGAACAGGTAACAAGCATCTGAGCCAACTCCTCAACGGTTGGTCTCTGCCCGCTCTTAGACTCCGCTCTTCCACACACACACACACAGAGGCAGGCAAGAAAAGGTGAAGCCAAGTCAAGCCGGGCTCATACAAATGTGTTAACCACTTTGGCCAAAAAGGTAACAAACGAAATGTCAGTGATTGTGTCTCTGTCTGTCTGCCTCTTAGCCTCTCTTAGCCATCCATCCAACCATCCGATCCGATCTGATCCGATCCGAGTTCTGCGTCTGCCTCAGCAGCAGTGACGACGGGTATTTGAACTTTGTTTAGCCTTAATGACTGACTGACGGACAACGATACGTTGGCTGCGATGGATACTCTCGGACAACGACGGCGACTTTGACTGCCTCTGTTGACTGTTGTGTGTTCTTGAGCTTCGGGCCAAGTGCGGATGTGTGTGGCTACGTGCCTGGCATCTGTAGTTAATGCTAGACACTCTAGACCCCCATTGTGCACTGACAGACAAAATCTTGGCTCATAATTGATTTAATCTTGGCTCATAATTAAAATTTACTGTCTTAAGTTAAATGGTTTGTAGTTATATTTTTAATTAAAATCATTATTTAATTTAATAAAAATAAGACACGATTACTAGTGAGTGTTAGATAACACTTCTGCGTCTTGAGATCAAAATGGCTTTGCTAAAAATAAAATCAGAGATCTGTCTTACTTTATAAAGGGGCTTCTGCAGCATAGGCAAACTTACCACTTGCTGTGGCACTAGAATGCCCAAGGTACTGATGAGGAAGACGGTGCTTTTATCTGAAAGATTTGTATGTCCTAATCCGTCATTGCGTTCCAAGCTTCTGAATAAAATTATAATAGATATTACTTTAAAAATCGCTTTTATTTCCTAACAGTGTCTTATTTCAAGAGCACTTTCTTTATGGAATAAAATTCTTTTTCCCCCAGTGTCGGCTTCTCTGCGGACACTGAGTGACCCCCTCTCTTTTTATGGCCAACTCGGAAGAGGGTCAGGTTTTGTGGCCTACGCGCTGGCATTGATTCCAATTGATTTCCTCACCATATATCCACTATTTATTCTCTCTGCT
This sequence comes from Drosophila kikkawai, assembly GCF_030179895.1. Taxonomy (NCBI): domain Eukaryota; kingdom Metazoa; phylum Arthropoda; class Insecta; order Diptera; family Drosophilidae; genus Drosophila; species Drosophila kikkawai. The sequence continues at coordinate 9,834,061 of NC_091730.1, forward strand.
CTTCCGTTCCCCCCCAGCAAGCTGACCAGCAGGAACCGGCAGCGAGACTCAGAACTGACGGAGACCTCCACGGAAAGTAAAACGCTGCGCCAGCAGATTGTGGCACTCAAAGCCAGCCGCGATGAGGCAATCGCGGAGAATGGGTGAGCGAAAAAAATAAGTCATTAGCGCGGCGAAGAGGAGCAGCGAGAACTGCTTCCGCGCTGAGGCAACGCTTATGCCTGCCACTTTGATCATTAGCAGAGTTTTTATAATAATCTTGCAATGTTTGTTGCCACAGCCGGCTGATGGACAAGCTGAGCGACGCCCAGGTGGAGGCCAGGACGTTGCACAAGAAGCTGAAGGATTCAGAGCAGCAGGTGGCCAACATGAAGCAGCAGCTACACAAATACGTCCAGGAGGTGAAAAAGGCCGAGGATCTGCTTACCCAGAAGGTCAGTCTTAGCCCTAAAACTAGATACATAAGTGCATGAGTTCAAGTCGCTTATACAGGTGCCTTCTAAATTAAAGGAAAAGGAGCGCGACGAGCTGCTGGATCACTACCACTGCCTCAGTCAGGACCAAGTGGCCCTCGAGGGCAACAATCAGAGTCTGGAGTGCGAGGCAGCCGAGTTCCGGCGACAGATCTGCGACCTGGAGTGCGAGGTGCGCAGCCTGAAGGATCAACTGCAGTGCCGACAGTGTGCTCTTGACGAGATTGAGGTGCAGCTGGCCGCCGAACGACAAACGACGCGTTGCCTGCAGCGAGAGCTAGAAAATGCTCGCGATGATCTGCGTGTTCAAAAGGTTAATCTCGAGGCGCGCCAAGAGCTGTGCGACAAACTCGATGTGGAGAAGGACAAGCTCAATGCCGAGCTCAGCGAAGTCAACGAAATGCGTAAAAAGGTGAGCTTTCGCTCCGGTCCTGACCAGTATAAGTATCTGTATCCTAGTTAGAACTCATCTCCAGAGTAGTTTTCTTCGCTTTCTAACACAATTTTCTAACTAACTTTTTTGTGAGTGAGTAGCTTTTTGGTTTTAAAAGTAGGGATTTATTTGTAACTTAACACCTTAATCTTCTTGGCAGCTGGAAAGGCAGTGCGAAAAGCTGCGCGATGAACTGCAGCAGTCGAAGGCTGTCAAAAAGGTCACCACCGAAACCACTGACCAAATGATGGATCGCTTGCACAGTGACCAACAGCGTCAGGCTGATGCTGGAATAAGATCGAAAAATGAAATGGATCGTCTGCAGCGTCTTTACCAAGAGACTTTGGTGAGTACTGACCATCATTTTTTAATAATTATAATTTAATAATAATTATAATTTAATTTGTTATTTATTTATTCCCGAAAACAGCGTGAATTGCAAGAAGAACGCGAACGCTGTAGACAACAAGAGGACCTGGCCAATCAGTATGAAGAACAGGCCCGCGATTTGCGACGAAATCTCACCGAGGATCGCTTTACGCGGGCAAGGACGCGTGCTGTGAGTCCCAGGATTCCCTCAAAGACACTTTAAACTTATTAGATGTACTTATGTTTTTATATTTTAACTCAAATTTAACGTTTGGCTGGACAGACTGTCGAAATATTGTACAAAACAAATATATAAATATTTTTAAAAACTCAAACAATTGTTGAAACTCCGGACTTCTTTGGACTTTTGGACTTACTATCTATAGTAGGGACTTTTGCTTTGGCACAAGGCTGCCAGCTGGCGATAGGTCTCGTACATACAGGGACAGGCATTGAAGGAAGGCTTCTCTTCGTCCCTTGGGGATAGTGTTTCGAGGCAGCTATCGTAGGCATCCTCTTCCTCCTCTTCCCAGCTGGACTCTAGGCAGGTGTGCTCAGCCGAACTGCTGGAACCTGTTTATTTAAATTACCTATTATTTAATATTTTTATTATTAAGTGAAAAAAAAACTTACGTGGAGTATAATTATCATTTGATAAAATCGAATCAGGCTGGCGATACTTCAGTGCCTGCTCCCAATCAATATGGTTGCGGCACTGTTCCTCCACATGGCTACGCTTGTTTAGGACACCATCCTCATCCTTGAAGGTCACTGTGCGTGTTCGCTTATCGCAGACAGTGGCATAGCTCTTGTTTCGTGAGGAAGACATGGCCGATAGTAAATGATGATGCTTGCTAGAAGCCATGGATCGCGCCGTTTCGTAGCCATCGCATTCACATCCCGACTGAATGTCATCTGAACGATTTGAATAATCCTTTTTTCTATTTAAAAACTTTGTATCCTCTTCTTCCTCTTCATCCTGATTTTGAGCTTGAGAATAATGCGTTTTTCTATTTAAAAACGATGAGTATTCATTGGCATCCTCTTGGTCTTGATTTTGAACCTCTGAATATTCATTTTTTCTCTTTAAAAACTTGGAAAATTCATTCTCATCATCTTGGTCCTGATTTCGAGCCTCTGAAAGGAACTGCCTAAAAGAAGAAACTTCTCGTTTTCTATGGAAAGTTTTTTCGGTATTCTCTTCGTCATTTATTTCAAAATCTTGAGAATTCTTAAACCCTTTAGACAAGGGTTTTCTGAAGCTTTCTTGCGTGGAAGTTCCTCCGCTTAACATACTGGAAGCATCCTTGAGTTCCTTGTTTTCAGTGGAATTTTTTAGTTCTTTTTTTAGCCGAGATTCAAGGAGGTTCATATCAAACTTCTGGTCTTCATTAGAAACTTGAAGATCCTTGGTTTGGTAATGGCTATTATTAGCTATGGTTTCAGTAGAAACCGAAGTTGGGCTTTCCCCCCCAAATGAAATTGGACTTGGATTACTTCGCCGATGGGAATGTGTAGTTGGGCTTGCCTGGTTTCGAGACAATCCTTCTACAAGCGAAAAAGAACTTGGTTTACTTTGACGATGGGTATCTACAGTTGGGCTTTCCTGGTTTCGAGATAATCCTTCAACATGCGAAAAAGGATGTGGGTTACTTTGCCGATGGGAATCTGTACTTGGGCTTTGCGGCTTTCGAGATGATTCTGCTTTACTACTCAAGTTACTGTGACGACCATTAAATACTTGGTTGGAATTCTGAGAGCTGCGTGTGGGATATGTCAGCGAGGATCGCTCAGGCCTGCGCTGAGTCTCTGTCGTGGTGTTTGCCTGCCTCGTTGGAGGAGAAACGATTTGGTGCTTGACAGGAAGGGATGCATAACTGACGCTATCTGTTTCTAAATCCCTAGGCAAGGAAGATGGGTCTTGATATATATTCTTTGCCACAACAGTCTCCTTGGTGGACTTTGCCCTTTCTTGTCTCAACCCTTGGTGCTTTGAATCCTCAACGATTTCTTTGGTGATCTTTGACCGCTCTTGTCTTAACCCTTGGTTCTTCGAAACTTTAGGCGCCACAACCCTCTCTTTTATCCTTTCTTGTCTCAACCCTTTGCGATCTTTATCCGGACAGTTGGTATATTGTATGTCTGCTCCAGTAGCGCCACTCCCACTGGGATAATGGAATCGGGTTTCTTTGCAGTTGGTAGGAGGAGGAGTAGGAGCAGGAGTAGGAGTAGGCGAAGGAGTAGGAGTAGGAGTAGGAGTAGGAGTAGGCGAAGGAGAAGGAGAAGGAGAATCGCTTACTGGATCGGTTGTGTTGCTATCCAAAGGAGTGGAGCCCCACTCGTCGAAGCAGGATTCATAGGTGAATGGAGCTGGAAACATTTCTATAGAACATCCTGGGTCATGGTATCCCCTCCGTTCATGATTACACTGATCCAATATTGGAGTTTTAACTTTCTGGCTATCCCTACATACTGAGACTCTTTGCCCTTCCCATGAGTTGATCTGATTTTCAGGACATTCTCTTCGATCTGTTGGTTTAACATTTTCCTTTCGCAGTTTTGTGTATGTGGGAATAGGCTTTACACCTTCTCGGAGATCTTCCTTGGAATTTTCTTGGTAATACAATCTCAAATATTCCTGGTACATACGTTCATCTTCCTTGCGAGATTGACTTTTTGGAGGAACTACTTCCGTTTCTTGCTTTAAATTTTCTGGATACTGAAACTCGTTTTTCCACGGAATCTCTGGACTGGGTACCTTTCCCTGCTTTATATTTTCCCGACTCTCCACTATACGTAGACTTCCCTGATCCCTACTTTTTTTCTCCTGACTTTCCACCTTCGGCAACTTCTCCTGATTTCGCATTTTGTTCTTTTGCCGGTTGTTTTCATTCGTTAATATTTTTCCACTCCTAATTGGACTTTTCCTTTTCTCCCTTGGACTCTCAAGGAAAGACGACGGCGACACCGTCAGCTTAGAACTTCTCTGTTGGCCGACCGTCCTACGATCCGGTGATACACTGACGCACCTATTACCGCAAATTTCCTGGGTATTAAGATCAGTGACCCGCCTCCGTGCGGTGCAGTAAGGTATACCATGCTCAATACCCCGGTTGAAGGCGATATTATAGCAGCAATCTGGTGCTCCATAGCTTGTGGGGTAATGGCAACAACAGTTACAGCAGCCACCACTCAGTCTGGCTGTGAGTTCTTTGCACCTAAGTTCACTTTGCCTGGGTTCCTCCTTGGGTTTGGGGTTTTCTGTTTTCAGATCTTTGGGAGGGGGTTTTCCGGGCTTAAGTTCTTTTTGAATGGAACTATTTGCTGGGGGTTTTCCGGGCTTAAGTGGAGGTTCTTTGGACGGAAGATCTTTTAGGGGAATTCTCTTTGGCAGTGGTTTTTGTGGAGTTAATTCTTTAGGCGGAAGTCCTTTTGGAGCGATTCTTTTTGGCGGAAGATCTTTTGGCAAAATTACCTTTATAGGTGGTTTTCTCGGATTGAGCTCTTTTAGAGGAAGTCCCTTTGACACGAATACCCTTGGCATGGGTTTTCTTCCAATGAGTTCTTTAGCTGGAAGTTGCCTTGGCTGAGGTTTTTTTGGCGGAAGTTCTTTAAGCGGAAGTTGCCTTGGCGGAAGTTCCTTTGGCGGAAGTTCTTTAGGTGGAAGTTTCCTTGGCGGAAGCTCCTTTGGCGGAAGTTTCCTTTGATAAAGTTCCTTCGACTTGATCTCTTTGGGAAATTCTTTAAGCGAAACCCCCTTTGGCGGTGGTTTTATTGGCGTGACGTCTATCCGCTTGACTTCTTGGGACGCGGGCTTCGGAAAACCATCTTTTGACGAAGGCCTTATTTCAACAGTTCGACAATGTGCCCTACATACTTTACCCGGACATGCACACCGTCCACCTCCACCCTGCTGTCTGACTATTGGCCGATTGGCTTTAAACCTCTCGGCCCAGGTCATTCGTCTTTCTTCCTTCCTTTTTTTAAAACTGTTATTAACTTCCTTCAAGCGATCTATTTCATGGTTAATCTGATGATTCAGGCTCTCCACCCGCTCCCGTGTGCGATGGATCTTCTCGATTTCATCCGACGAGGAGGTAGTACGGGCTGCAATCACAGAAGGATTTCGGTAGACCCTGCGGCCTTGTAGGTAAATCCTTTCGCTCGTCTGAATAGAAAAGCGTTCCTGCCGCTCCAGGACAATGCTGCCACCTGCGGGAGTAGTTTCATTTTTATATTTATTTTTTTTATTTATTCTCTACCTAAGATGGGTCGATTCTTGCTCTCCATAGAGTTTTCTTCGCCTGATTTGGAATCGGTGAGCTCGTAAAAAATATATACGCATCAAGAGCTTTCGATGTTTCCATATAGGGAGACGTTGAGTGTTTGCTTTCACTTTGATTAATTTTGACCAACAACTTGGATTGCTAATTTGGAAATATTTAAAAATACATAGTTCTTTTTATTAACCTTACTTATATTCCCACAAAGTAAACAAAACTGGGTTTGAAACAGTTGCTGCTTAGATTATATATTTTACTCGCATTAAAGAATATTACAATCATTTTTTGTTTTTTGTTAAATTGACATTGCTTAATGCCAGGGATTTTGGTACGCGTGTAGACTCGAACCCGAGTCGTGTGTATTGCAAACAGAAAAGAAATACTAAACATAAATTTTTAACAATTTGTAATTTTTACTACAATAGAAACTACGTATAAGAACTGCTTTGGGCAATGCCATTTCAGAGCGAACACAAATACTATTATAGGCCAAGGACAAGGCCAAGGACATGGGATGAGAGCTTATGGCGTTACTCATCTTGCTATTATTAGGTCTTTGAAAGCAGGGGGACTACGATTGGAATTGCATAGCACTGGGCCTTGGTGGGGGCTTCCTAATCTCTAATCTATCCATACCTTTTATGGCTCTGAACCGCTGGCACTACTAAACTGGCTGCTAGAGAGCGGAGTGCTGACATCGCGACTCTCACCGTTGAGCAAATAAACCGGAACACGGCTGGTCACCAGCTCGAGGTTATGCGACGGCGATAAGAGGGCTCCAGTATCCTCCCCATCCTCCGGCTCGAGCATAGGAGCTGCAATAATCTCCAGTTCGTTGCCAACCTCGGGCACTAACTCCTGATCAAACTCGTATGCAGAAGGATCTGTTGTTGTTTTTGTTTGTTCGGGAACGGGAACGGGGTCGGGGACCGGCACTGGGTCCGGTTCTACTTCCGGTTCTTCATCTGGCGCTGGCTCAGGGTCTACAGAGGCTATAAAACCAACTTCGGTTACATCTTTCAATCCTGATTCCATAGCTGGACATGAAGTTTGCAGGTAGCTTTTCTTCAATTTATTCTTGATGTGCGTCCAGGCAGTTCTCTTTGTTTTCCTTCGCCGCCTTCGCTTTGGCTTTTTCTCCAGCTGCGGCTTATCTTCTTCGGTTGGGGATTGTGTCTCGCCATTCGCCTGATGAAGATCCTCTTGATGCTTCTGCAGCTGTTTTTCCAGCTCCTCGAGCAAATGCTGCAGCAGTTTTTCCTCCTCTGCCGCCGGATGTGACACTGGAGCAGGCTCCAGCTCCTGCTGATTGTCCTCGTGCAGCTGTTGCTGTCGCTCCTTCTCATTTTCCGTCAGAGGATCCTGATTTTCCACAGGCTGTAGGTCATCCATTTGCTGTTGCTCAGCCAGATCATGTTGCTTCTTGGGTTCCTCCTGTTGGTTTTTCTGTGAAGGCTCTTCTTGGGGTGGCTGCCTTTGGTCATTGGGAACATCCGACGACTCGTGACCCTTGAGATTTATACGTTTCAGTCTTACAATGGGATACCTGTCCTTTGCCTTCGCGGATTCCTTGGCCCTGGGCGTTGGCTGTATAACCTTCAGTGCCTTTTCTTCCCTCAGCAACTTCCGCTGTTGCTTTTTGGACTGCTTCCGCTCCTCCTTCATCACATGATTGTCGATTCGCGTCATCTTCTCTTGCTTTATCATCAGCCGACGTTCTCGAATCTTCTCGCGCTGCTGGCTAAGCAGCTCATTGTATAACCTTACTTCGGCATCCGTTGGCCACTTGGATTTCTGGTGTCGGCTGGTGGTGGTTACGCTTTGAACATGGCAAGGACTACTGGAACTGTGCGTTGAGGCTGGCGGTGTGGGCAAGCCAACCTTCTTGTTATGGCTAGATGTGACCGGTTGTATCCGGGTGGGTGTACCACTAGAGGCGTTGCTGTTGGTGGGGGTTAAATGGTTATCGCAAATAGTTTGTTGGTTCTTGGCTTCCAGCTTGGCGAACATTCTCTCGCTGGCCTGAAAGTGCTCTGTAAATGTATAACTCTATTAGTAAGTTTTTGAGAGGGATCAGTGGAGATCCTCTTACCATTTCGCGCCTTCCGACGTATCAACTCTAGGTGTTCTGCCTTGGATGTTCTCCTCTGACGCTTGATCGAGGACTTCTTTGTTGCGGCGGCTAGTGCTGGCGAAGACGAACCCTTTGGGGCAGTGGCACCCAAATGCTGGGCACTAAAGGTAACCTGTTTCTTCAGAAGCGACGTCTCGCTGGTGTTGCTGCTGCAGTTTTGACTAGAAGATTGACGGCAGTGATACAGCGGTGTCCGCTGACCGCTGTCATCATCATTGTTGCTGCTGCTTCTGCTCCTACTCGGGAAGAGGCATCTGTACGGGTCGAGATCCTGCTGCTCCGGCTGCTCCTCCGCCAACGTTTGTACACTTTGATCGACCAGATGCGGCGCTGTGGTGGACACCAAGTGTAGGCTATCCCTGCGGCAACTATAGCTATTAACTATGCGCGGTATTGTATAGGTGGCAGTAGGCGGTATCGGGGCTACTGTCCGCTCATAGGTGCGCAGGTTGCTGGGATATATGCGAGTGACATTGACGGAGTCATCCTGATTCCCAGCATCGTTTGAGTTTGAGTTGGAGTTGGAGATAATACCATCTACGCTTGCGGGCACATTAAAGTTTACAGAGAACATTTCCATCTCGTCGTCGGAATCTCGCAGATCCACTATCTCCACAGAGCTATCGATGCCGCTAAAGAGAGCATTAGCCCGCTTGCAGGGCTCCAAGTGGCGGGCATTCCGGCAAAGGTTTTGCAGAAAAGCAGGCGGATTATGCTGCGTCACAGGGGGTGCTGCTCCCATGACGGTACTCCACATTGGGCAACTATCCTCATCATCTGAACTGAGCACCTGTGGAGTGAGTTTTTACGAAAAAGATTTGATTAAAATGGTGATAATTCCGGGTCAAGGGAATCTATTAGGGTATATGGGACTCAGCTGAGGTTTTAGTCATTTTTGGGACAATGGAATAGAGCTGGCCAGTGTCTTCTTGCGCGACTAACTGCGCCGACAGAAGCTTTGGCTCTAGAGCGCTTATACCAATCAGACCTTTTACTAAGACATCATAGTTAATAATTGATGAAAATATTTTTTCCTTGCTAAAACAAACCCTTCAGCTTCACTTACCACTTCGTTGGCTTGCGGCGGTCGGTTATCCATTCTGCTGGCAATGTGAAGGCTGGTGCAGCTGTTCTGCCTCAAATAATTTAAAATGGCGCGCGTGGCCGTTGTCTGGACGGTTATCTTAGGCAGGTAGGCGGCATACATACTCCTCGTGGTCAAAGATTCCGATGGTCTCATAAACTTATCGGCAAACGTCACAATGCGTTCTTTAAGGGACTCGTCCGGCTCCAGGCGGTACCAGTAGTAGAAAATGAGTATATATTCGATGTACAGCTTGTCGGGCAACTCGGCTTGGAGCATAATACTGGGCATGGACCAGTGGGGAAAGAGCCGGCTTTAGCAGAAAGATATAAATCTATTATTTATACTTATATTTATTATATATATACATACCTGTATAGTACAGACAAAATACTGGCTCTATTGAAGAGTTTAGGTGCCGCCAGAAGAGTGCGCAGCACATGCTCCTTGTGGACGCCAGGACCACCCTCTCCATGCTCCACATACAGCTTGAGGCAGGTATTAATACGATTAATTATGCACTTGTCAGCCTCGACCGATGCCTGGGCGGCGCACAACTCGCAGGATATGTAGTAGCCAACAATCTGGCAAATGCGTTGCCAGTAGTTCTCGTCCAGCTGTAGAGCCCGGCCCTGCATCATGCTGTGCACGATGTCCGTGAGTCCAATTATGATGCGCGCCAGCTGCCTACACTGGGGCGGTGAATACTGCGCCCGCTCAAACTCCTCCCGAATGGCACTGGAAAGATGTTTATGGTGAGTATCAGATGCAGCGGTGTTAGTCAGCGGGACTTACCCCTCGAACTGCGCCAGCAGGCGGGCCATGCGCTTGTCAAAGCCATCATCATCGTTCAGGGCCGCAATTGCCTCGCGTATCTTGCGCCGCGTCTCAACCAGATGACCAAACTCCGCCGGCTCCGCGTCCTTGGGTTCATTGTTGTCCATCTGTTGTAGACCTGTATCCGGTTCCGTCGATATGGACTCACTATCGTCTGCATTGGCCTCGATGCTGACCTTGTCGAAATCGTCCTCAGCAGCGCTGCCGCTGTTCCGCCGCCTGTTCCTCCTCCTCCCGGAAGCCTGTTGTGGCTCGCAAAGGCAACTCATGCCGCTGAAAAGTGCGAAGCGAAATGATAAATGCAAATGCTCGCATGCAAAGATTCGCGATGAAAGAAACTTGTTATTCCAGTGAAAGTCAGCCCCCCTCCCGACCCTTTACGCGCAAAATTAAAAAAAGAAAAAAAAAAAAAAAAGGCCAAAAGAAAACATACACATGCATGTATGGGATGGTATGTATGTACATGTATGCGCACGTACCTGTGTAAATGTTCGTTTTGGAGGCTTTACGCAGGAAATTTCACAAGTCCTTCACAAGACGCACTGCAGCACATTGGATTGCGCGGAAACATATTAACTTTTGCAATTTTAATATGCGGCGCACTGTTTACATATACTTTTTATACATCGAGCAGGAGCAGCCAGAACCGATTAAAGAGCTTCCGTCAGATGATGGGTTTATACCACGCGCATCTGCGGTATATCGCGTTTATCGCACATCGTGAAATGCCGCCCTCACGCTTCATATTAAATTGTTTTGTAATTTTAGCTGAAGGCACCGGCCAAATAGTTATCCGTTTGTTTTTTGTGTGTAGCTGATCTGTATGCCTCGTGGCTCAGTTAGTTTAAACTAAATTAAATCAACAGCTCAAGTCAATAAATCCGAATGCGTGATTAAGGACAACGTGGGAACGAAACAGGCGCGAAGCCGTCGCGTTTCGTCAGTGTTGGAAAGAGAAGTCCTGCCGCCGTTAATGCGTTTATGCGGTTCTATTAAAATAAAATGCATAAAAGAGACTAGAAAGAAATTAAAAAAAAAAAAAAAAAATGATATTTTAATTTTTTTTTAATATTTTTATTCTTGTTTATTTAGTTTTGATGTTCAGATGTATTATTTAATTTTAAAAATGTCATTCAAATTTTTTTTATTTTAATTAATCATCATATCAAATATTGGCGTTTAAAATAAGTGTCTCACAGTGAAGAACAATATAAGCACTTGTCTCCGCCTTTAATTTATATACTAGTTCCTAGTTAATTATATACTAAATTCCCGTGAAATGTGAAATCACGAATAACGAAATCACAGAGTTATTTGTTCCTCAATTGAACTGCACGAACAAGGTAATACGATACCACTTCAACTTGTTCAACACTGTACAAGCTGCCTAGACGGGATACCTATCGATATATGTTTGGAAACTATCGAGTTGCACAAGATGTTAATTATTTATCTCTTTTGTGTATTAAAAATAGTTGCATACACTAAAAAATGCTTTATAAACTTGTATATACCAATTTTTTTTTAACAAACAATAATGGCCGCCAATATAATTGTTATCAGACTATCGCGATAGCCCTCTAGTGATGTTTTTACACAACGTAAAATTGCGTGTAAAGCTGTATAATTTTGAAAATGACAGCTTAAAATTTAAGATTTAATTTTTTTTTAATTACTTATCATTACTTAATTACTGTGTCCAACTGTCCCTTTCCTTTGCTTCCACAATAAAGACAGACAGTATTTTAAAAAAGTTTGAAAATTAATTTTAAAAAATTAAGATTAAAAATTGTTTTTTTATTTCCTCTACATTCAGAGAATTTCTCATTAACAAAAAAAAAGTAGATTACGAAGGCCATTACTTAATTACTTTGCTCAGAGCACCCCACAATAAAGACAGTTTCTTGTTTTAATGTTGTTTACCAACTTTATTTGTTACGTTCTTAATCAGTTCTTTCAATGATTCTAAAAATTCCAAAATAGAAAACTTAAAGAATTACATATTAAAATTTATCGCTCTTCTTCATTAAAACTGAATTGTTGTTAAGTTTCACGCAAATCGACGGACGTAACATCGCGCAGAGAGCGTTAAATAAAATCTGGAGTTGCAAATACATACAACAAACAGAAATTAGTAAGTATTGCGAATTAAAAACCGTGGGCGGGAAAAATGCTTTGATGGCGCCGCAGCCGGAACGTCGCCCCCCTCCCAGCTGACCCCATCGCCCCAATGACTGACAAAAACTCAGCCGGGGGATGGGGAAACTCTGGGCGGGGGCGACAGCAGGCGAGCAGACGACGCCGGAGAAGACGTTGTTAGGAATAAACTACAGAATGTACGTTGCTAGTTGTGGCATTTTTGTTGTTTGTTGCACGGATGTTGCTGTTCATATTTGTTGGATTTTCTTCGTTTGTTTTGTGTGTTTGGGTGTGTATGTGTGTGTGTTGGATTTACAATTCGTCCTTCTTGGGCGCCTCCTCCTCCTCCTCGGTCTCCTCGACGGGCTCAGTATCAGCCACATCACCGTTGGCATCGAGGAACTTGACGAAATCGTCGAGGGTCCTGTCCAGATTGTAATCGATGACCTTGTTGTCATCCTTGCGGAAGTACTTGATCGTGGGGAAGGATGAGATCTTGATGCTCTCAAGCTCGTTGGCGGTTGAGTCCATCTTGGCAATGACGATGTCCTCGTTGTCCTTGTACTTCTCGGCCAGCTGGTCGTAGATGGGGGCCAGCTGCTTGCAGTGACCGCACCATGGGGCGTAGAACTCAACCAGCACGCTCTTGCTCTTGTCCAGGGCAACGCTCTCAAAGTTGCTGGAGACCAGCACCTTGACGGGGTTCTTATCCCAGTCCTCGGGCAGATCCTGGGACAACAGGTGCTGCTTCAGCTTGCCGTCGAGGAACTTCTTGAGGAAGGCTTCGATGGTCTCGGCGGACAGATCATTCGACTCGGGCTTGTACTTGGCCATGTCCTCCTCCAGCTTGATCAGACGGATGGTGGGCACCTCCTCCTTGTTCATGCCGAAGAACTCAAAGATGCGGGTATGGTCCTCCTCATCGGACGAGATGGTCACGAACAGGATGTCGTTGCGGTACTCCTTGGCGATCTCCCTCAGAGGATCCACGTACTTCTCGATGTGTCCGGCCTCCTTGGAGACGAAGAACAGCAGGTGCGACTTGATTGAGCCACCGAAGATCTTGGAAGCAGACTCGTGGTTGAAGTCAACGATCAGGGGCAGGGACTGCACCTGGGCGAACTTCTTCAGGCTCTCCTCGGTCAGCTCACCCTCGAACACGGACTTCTTGTCATCGAAGGGCTTGAACAGGATCACTCCGTTATCGCTGGCCTCGTACTTGGCAATCACGTCGGCATTGCTGCTCACACCAAAGACGAACGAGTCCAGGGCGTTGGCGGCCTTGGTGAAGGTCTTGGCCTCCTCCGACTCGGTATCCTTGAAGAATCCAATGATGGCGATCTCGTTGTCCTTAAGGAACTGCTCGGCATCAGCAACGTTGGTCAGATCCTTGGCCGGAGGTCCGGTCTTCTTGTTCACCCAGGCAATAATGTCAGCGGCCTGGCGACCACCGCTGTACTCCACGGGAGCACCGCTGCGGAAGAACTTCAGAGTGGGATAGCCGCGCACAGCATACTGCTCGGCGAGCTCACCCTCAACGGTGGCATCGACCTTGGCCAGCTTGATGGGCGAATCCTTCTCGGCCAGCTGTTGGGCAGCCTTGGCGTATTCGGGAGCCAGAGCCTTGCAGTGTCCGCACCATGGGGCATCTGGAAGAATTTAAGAGAGGAAATTGAAATTAGAATTGAGTCTGGAGATGAAAGGGAACTTTACTTAGTTCTAAAAATTTTAGGGAATTATTAAAGCTAACGATTTATATTTATTTATATCTACATATGTATTATTGTTTGCCACAAGCCTTGTGTGACCTACACGTGTATGTTATGCTCCTAAAAACTATTTATAGACAACATTCTTAAATGCTTCCCATTTAATTGTCAAGCTTGCTAAGCTGACAGTCAAGAACTTGATTTTAATTATCAATATTTCGCAGAATATTTTAATAACCTAATTTATTCCGAATTTTTTTTAAATGATTTCCCGGAACTTGACTTATTTGAAATTACCAATACTGCACAAGAAATGTTTTAAATTATATTCAAAGTTTTGGAAATGCAAATTGACTTCGTAAAACTACTTTTACTAGAATTAAACAGGTTTTATAAAAACTGGAAAATTAACATATGCTAATTAAAACACATTTGCTGAAATTTATTTACATATTTGCACTAGGTGAAAATGGGTTAATGGCAGTTTCTGAATTAATGTCTAATTGGGAAGAACTGATGCTTAACTTTTTCTGTTTTAATATTATTTAAAACAAATTATAAAGGAAACAAAAATGTTGGAAGATAAAATGAAATTACAAAGTCAGGGCGTATAATTAGAAATATCTTTAACCCATGTTTACAGTCTAAAGTCTTTAGCTTCCGTTTACTTGAACTGTTATTATTGTTTTAATTACAAATAATTGCCAAGTGCCATTAAATGGAATAAAGGTATGTATATAAAAGAACTGATTCATTCTAATAGATGTCAAAATATGTATATAAACCTCTTGTTTACAACTGCATAGAATATTTATTAAATCGCCAGCATTATTTATTTGTACCCCGCTAACCGACTGTGAAATTCTAAATTTAGACCAACAATTATCTGCGCTAGATTTGCCATGGATCTGGAGCAAGGCCCCCACTCTCAATATGGCAGGCTCTTGGCGTTATGCAAAATCCACGTGTCGCACCCACATTGTCCCAAGTGCAGCAGCAGCAGCAGAGGAGCTGGCTCCTTCGGAGCCACGACTGCAATCTGGCACGCATCCACGCACACGAATGAATACTTGGAATCGCCGGCAGATGACATAATGCCCCCAGAGCTTGACAACGTCTCCGTCTTCAGCTTATCGCCAGCTTCTGACGTGGCCCTGGCATTGGTTCCGCTTCTTGGGACTACAACTACGGGAGATAAGCATTGCGCTACGCCGCGGATGAGCAGGCAATTATCGACTTAGCTGACGTTGTCACCTCCGCGTACACGGTGAGGCAACACCAACGCCAGCGAAAAGTGCAAAAATTTAATTAAACAAATAAAAGAGAAACGCTGGCATAAACAAAGAGTCCCAAGGGCCGCCATACTTGTTGGTACCCAGAGATGGCAAGCATATCTGTTGATTTAAGGCTGAATGAAGCACGATATGGGGGGACTTTTTTTGTATCAATATTTTCTTCGATTATCTTTCAAGTGGGTTTTCACTTGTGAGATAAGAATGGGCTTCAGATTTTGATTTTGTGCTCATCGGGGGGAACAACAGTAAAATTCATTGAAGATTTCTAGCTACTGAATTTTTTTAGGCATAGTGAAAAATAACTTTGTTAAATTTTAAGTCTAATTATAACAAATATCCTATTAACAAAATATTTCTTCATTTTCAAAACGTGAGAGTTTTCCTTAAAAAAAATCTTTTTTTTTTATATTTTTTGGCTTATTTTTAAAAAATTCCTTTTAACAAAACTGCCTTTAATTATTCATATTTTAAAATCTTCAAAATAGATCATTTTTACTTAACTAAAATAAATAAATAAATTTCAAAAAAATAAAATTGCTCTCGAGATAATTAATTTTAAAAACTTAGCGATTTAAACGCCGAAGAAATCTGTTGCTCGTGAGCAGCACTGGCGGCGGCACCGTTAGGCACGCGCAGAGGAAAAGAGTTGAATGAACTTTCCACGCTGCCGCGCCGCCGTGGAAAAGGGACCGAAACCAGATTTGGAGTATTAGATCCGCCGAGTCAGAATCTGAATCCGACGAGAAATAGGAATCAGAATAGAAAGCAAATGGCAAATAAAAAGTGGTTTGCTTTGGCTAACCTAGATTCGTAAGAGAAAGAGGGAAGAAGAGTTGCCCGACGGCTTTTGTTCTTTTTGTTTCAACTAACATCGAGAGATTCATTCTCCCCGGGAGATTGGTGAAGCGGATGTGGCCACGCCCAGGGTTAGAGTTAGAACAAAAACTAGAATTACTGATAAAAGTGAAGCATATGGAGGCGGGAGCCGAGAATAAGAATATTAATGCTTACTGCGCACAAGTTTGTGTCTCCTTGGCATTTCGAATTTATAGCAGGTTTATGGCTGCGGCAATAACAACAACTACCACTGGAGCTACCTCTTTCTAATACACACGGCTCCCACAGGTGTGCAACAGAGACGGCACTTGCACGCCACACCAGAGAGCACGCTCTCCGCTCCCATCGATGCGAGAGGGAGATAAAAACGGTTAAACAAACGATAAATTTGACGAAAATCGTCCAAACAAATGTCCATATGTCTCACACGGAAAACAATTGTTTCAATTAGTGTTTGCTTATATCGCCACACACGGCGTACTTGCCCTGCTTTAGCCGGATTTTCCCCCGGAGCTTACGACTGCCACGCAGACAGATTTTCTCTGACGCCGCGAAAGACCACGTAGCCGCTAAACAAGCAGGCATGAATCAGCGAGAGCGAGCGAGAGGCAGAGAGCGGCCGGCGCTTCCTCAGATTGCAGATTTCGCCGAATTTCGGCAACTTTTGCAACTTGGTACTTACAGAACTCAACCAGCACGAATTCGTTGTCGGCAATCAACTGCTTGAAGTTGTCCACCGTCGCCACCAGCACTCCCTCCTCCACCTTGACCTCCTCGGAGGACGCGGCGGCCACGTAGGACGCCGCCACTAGCAGGGCACAGATCAGGAATTTCATCGCGGGTCTTCCAAGTAGCCGACTATGTGTCTGGAGCAGCAGAATCAAGAACTGGGATCGCACTGCGCTGAACTTGCCCGGTAACAAGTAAAAATCGAAATGAAATTTGTCGCTTGCCTGAATTGAACAACTTGAATCGAGATGCGAGCAGTGTGGCCACTAATCAATTCTGCCATAACAATATTTTTTGCCCAAATATCGAAATCGCGATATTTTTGTTTGATATTTTTTGATATTTTCCCCTTGGTCACTCTGAATTTCACAGCAATTAATTGTTAACAGAATTTTCTGTTAACGAGAACCTAACAGAATTTTGTCTATGGAATCGCAGTAACAGAATTTCTGTTAAAACAGAGCTCTCCTAGAGGTGGAAGAACATCGATGTTGGCATTGATGTTATCAAAACATCGATATTTTTCCTGAAAATGATATCGAAATCGTGATATTTTTGTTTGATATTTTTTTGTATTTTCCCCTTGGTCACTCTGAACTTCAAAGTAAAATGTCAAAACAAAGTTTTACATGCTTGGTCGAATTCTCGTGTAGAATGTAAAATGTTCGAGAGCGAACCCGAGATACCAAAATTGTGGGAGGATGGTTTTATTACCAGCCCGTGCGGTCACACTGTGGGTGTTCACCCAATTGGAAAAATACCGACTAACTATCGCGATGCTTTGCCGATATTTTTAGTAATTCTGTCAACGGATTCCACTTTTTGGATGATGACAAAATTAAATTAAATTAAAAAATTGGGATAAATAAAAGAAAATAAAGAAATGGAATTATAGAAAGACAATTTTCATATCCTTCAGAAAATACTCGGTTTTCCTAAAACTGAATTTGTAATTACTTTATTTTTATTATTAATAAAACCCATATGGCTAAAATAATATCATTAACCTCAAAAACAAACTGTTTAAATATATTAAAACAATGTTTAAACACTACACACACGTCGTCTTTTGTTTTCTTTAAAATATGTATTCAAAAGAGTACTTTTATTAAGTTTTAAAATCATTTCCCTTAACTTCAATACTGTAAAACACGGAAAATGGAGACAACGATAAAATGCACAGTCCTTTGTAATAATTAAAACCTGTAATTAAGAGCTGCATTCACAGGCGACCACCTGTTGAACGCATTGTTCGACTATTTTGAAAAGAATCTCTGAGGTTTTCTCGCTACTGAAAGGCCTGTCTATGGGCGGCACGTGAACGAACAGACTCCGCTTGGTGTCCATGTCCAGAGACTTTAGATAGATGTACCCACAGAGGAAATCCCCTACGTTTTTGGAGGCTTTTGTGGCGCTCAGTGTCTTTGGGTTATCATTATGGGGGTTGTCGGTGGGATTAGTGGGAGCCACACACTCGTCGCATGTTGCATTTACGGTCGCCACAATCTTATCCACATCAAGGCCACAGCGCAATACATTCGCGCGGCCATTACGCTGGAGTTCACAGCTGCCGTTGGGCAAATAATTGTCGGAGTTGTCCGGCCGTCTGAACTTGTGGTTATACGCCAATTTCTCCACATAAACGCACTTGGCGACGCCCGAAACGCCAACGTGTATAACCAGCTGTAGGGGGAGAAAATGATATCATCACGATGGCTATTTACGGTTCAATTGAGATGTGGGGTATTCTTACATATGGCTCGCGGCTCCATATCTCCGTCACAGCATCGTCCACGGCCGAGTACTCGACGGGAACCAGGCGCTTCTCCACGTCGTAGTCCACGCCATTGTAGCTTAAGATATCCGGCAGGAGCTTCACAGCCTCCCAGCTGGCGTTGATGGATTCGTGCCCCAGAAATGGTCCAAATCCGGAGACGACAATAAGCTTTCGATCTGAAGACATAACAAACCGCCCACGCAAATATTACGACTAAATTACTATAAGTTTGTTGATACACACAGAAGCTGAGTTGTATGAAACTTCTAAGCCAATCAAACGAATTTAAACGTTTTTTCTCATTTTTGGGGGTCGATTGTTGAGTAATCTGAAAGAGATGCACAAATTAACAAATTAACTAGTTTTTTAAAATCATTTTTATATGCTTTTTCTATAAAACATTTGAATTGTTTACTTTCCTACTTAGAATCGATAGCTGGCTATCGCTATCGCTGCCAAAACTATCGAATCCCAAATCACAATTTTTGCCCAGCTCAAATGTAATTTGTAACAACAACAAAGATATACACATACATTCCAAACCAAAATCCGTGCAGATGCGCCAACAACGCGCCATTGTCGAACGAGACTCCAAAAAGCAGCAGTATCGAACCGGAACCAATCTGAGGAATTAGGTGAGCATTTGTGGTTAATCTAATCTCGCGGTTGCCGCTTAGTTAGGGCGCTACGCTGGCAGCGACGCCGGCAGAGCCAACGCACACAGGTGAACTTTGCACATTAACTATTTATTAACCTCTCGAGCAGGGTGCGCCGGCGGAAGAACGGAAGCGGCGAAAGGAAGACAAGTGGCACGACGAGCAGTTGTCACTTTTCACACACGCACTCCACGTAAACCACCACCGTCAACCACAAACCACTGTCCAGTTGCCATCATGCTGTCGCGGCTACAGGACTTCTTGTCACGCCACCGGCGAAAGTTCATCGTGACCGGCGTGCTGGTGGGTGGTACCATCTTTGCGGCAAGGTACGCCCAGCGCCGCCTGGTGGAGTTCCAGGAAAAGCAGGCCCGCGAGTTCTTCGAGCGGACACGGCGAATGCATCATTTTGAGTCCACGGAGAAGACCTGCAACCAGGTGATACTCGGAATGGGCGAAGAGATGTGCCAGGCGGTGCTGAGGGAGTGCAGCACGGACGAGCTGCTCGAGCAGTTGCGCCAGAACCCAAAGAACAAGCTGGAGTTGTGGGAGGACATGAAGATCGTGTCGTTCACCCGGCTGGCCACCTACGTGTACGCCTCCTCCATGCTGGTGATCGCTCTGCGCGTGCAGCTGAACCTTCTAGGCGGCTACATCTACCGGGATATTATGACGGAGCAGAAACAGATCACGGACGAGCTGAAGCAGCAGTATCTCTCGCTCATCCGGCACTTTATCACGGAGTCGGGCATCCAGGATCTGGCGCGATACATACGCACTCAGGTGATTGCCGTCACAAAGTCCATGCCGCTGACCCAGCAGCTCTCGCTGACCGACATGGAGCAGCTGTTCTGGTCGCTTCAGATGTCCATTAATGCGGACACGCGACGGGATCCAAATTCGCGGATGAGCAAGTATCTGCTGCCCAGCCAAAACCCCAGCCACTCGCCGCTTCTGCAGCAGATGTACAACGAGACGCTGGACCTGCTGGAGAGCGAGGATGCCATCGGCGTGTGCTCGCACAACGTGAGCCGGGGCTTTGTGCTGGCCTGCGACGCCATTGCCGAGTCCATGGGCCAGACGCTCCAGCACCTGCCGCCGGGCGAGTTGGCCAAGCAGCAGGAGAGCCAACAGCCGCTGAAGTTTAACCAGCCAGGGAGCAGCACTAGCTCCCAGAACCAGGACAATCCCACGACGTCGACGGCAGCAGCGGCGGCGACGGCTGCGTCGGAGAACAACAACTTGCTGAACATCAATCGGGTGCTAATGGCACTGGCCAAGCTCATTCCGATCATCAGCGGCATCACCTCTCGGGGCTTTGACAGCACGGCCCGACCCCATAACCTGCCCACCCAGCTGCTCACCTTCTACGTTGTCGCGGAGAAGACAAAGACGCTGGGGGCCAACGTCTACGAGACCTTTAGCTCCGCTTAGGAGCAAGCGCTTGGATAATGCTCTATGGATTATGCATAGGCTAGGGACTAGGCTAAGACCATTTGGAACATTATAGTTATTGTGTACATGTATATTTTAAATATGAACCCCTCTGAAGCGTTGTTTGTCTGTCTGCTTGATCATTACTCCACATCCCGTACTAAGTCTAGCTCCTAAGAATATTTAAACGAAAGCGAATGTAAGGTATATTGTTTAAGCTGATATATAAATGGCGTCCAATTGAGGAGACCTTTTAAGACAGGGACAAAACCAGAAAAGTAACGAAGGCCTTTTAAAATAAATGGAGTGTGTAATTTGTGCATAAGAACTAAGAATTAAAAGCTGCTTTTTGGTGGTTATTTGGTATACAAAAAAAACTTAATGGAAACAAATTATTTGCAAGCGCCATACAGATCCAAACTAAAAGCTTATTTTCCATAAAGAATTTATGTTTATTTGACACTTTCAGACTTAAGACTTAATGTACCTACTTTAAAATGGATTGTATAATAAATGACATATACATTAAAGTTTTCTACTAATTTTTTTTTGTAAAGCATTAACAGTTTTAAACAATTACTACGAGTGGTTTAAGTGGAATTAAGATTCTATCTGAAGATTAAGATGGGAAGATTTCATCTGAATGTATGTACATGTGTATGAAGTGGAATTTTAAAGAAAAGAAGGTAAAATAATTGGGTATCCTGGACCATTTATACTTTTTTTGGTGCTTTCAAAAAATAGTTTAATTTTTTATATGTGGAGGTAAGCCATAATGTTCAGATGCAAAATTAAAATTTATTTATAATTTATTTTTCATCTATATCAATCAAAAACTGCCTTAAAGTGTGTAATTATTTATTTTATTTATTTATTTAGAATTTAAACATAAAAAATCCAACTTAGCCTGGACACAAACCAAGCATAACGGCTGCCCACAGCTATCAATGAAAAGGGGGTGGCAAAAAACCGCCCTGCGAGTTGATAAGACAGCTGTGTGTGCCTCTGCTTTTGTTTGTTTGCCATTTCTCTTGTTCTTGCCGCTCTCTCGCTTTCCCACTCTCCCAGCACTTGCGCAGAAATGCCGCCAAACACAAAGTGCTTAATATTATTAAAAAAATTGCAACATTTTAATCAAGCTTCAGGCCCCTTACTAAATTTAAGTTAAAACCCACAATTAAATGCAAATAAAGTAAATGTTAATCATTAAACAGCTGCTTGTAGCAAAAAATAACGGCACTTTATAGTCGCTCTCTCCGATCCTGCCGCTCTCTCGCACTCCTTTTGGGTGCCCAGCTGTCTAGTAAAAGGAACACATTTACATTTCCCATTTTTGGGCGCAGTTGCAAAAGTTACGTGAAAAGGCGAAGGACAACAGTTACTACTTACAACAAACCGTGTGTGTGTTCGGAAAAATAATTGTAAAAAAGAAAAGAATTTAATAGCAAAGAACAAGGATTTTGGGCGCATTGGAAAAAGTGCAAATATGACAAAGGCTGCAAAATGTGTACAAATTAGCAAAGCCACTGGAAGAAGAAGAAGAGCATAAGGAAGAGGGTGCAACAATAATAAACAACAACAACAACAACAACAGACTTCATTGTGTAAGTGCATCACGTTTGCAAACCGTTTATTGACCGCGACTCTTGAGCTCGAGGGTTAAAAGCCTACTTAACCCATCAACTTTTGAGTAACGGGCCACGATTTTTATTGATTAAGACACAAAAAAAAAAGACCAAAAAGGAAGCCAAGACACATAGGACACACGTGTGAGAGGAGGACAGGCATAACAGCGGTAAAACGGTAACGGGACAGACACACAGACAGACGATTGCGTGCGTAAAAAGTGGGGGGTGGAGGGTTGGAAAAATGTGGGAACACAGGGAATGGAAATATGGAAATGCCACTCATCATATGAGGCCTAAAAATATGAACGATTTATTATTAGGACCTATTATTGGGACCACAAGTGAACAGCTACCCAAGTAGCAAAGATATGCCGAGTACCAGGGAGTGACTTTTTCCAAAAGGGGTTGGGAATCCTAAGAAAACAAAGGAGTGCAATGTAGGTTTATAGACCTAGGCTTGAAATTATTGGGTGGAGAAGTCCAAGATTCACTTCAATCTGGGCAGGATCGAACTTTATTGTTAAAAAACAGATTTATATTTGATATTTAAAATTTCTTTGAGGCCCAATACTATGTAATATTGTTTAATTTATAACGATACAACATTGTTAAGGCATTCCTTTCTGCCAGAATAATAAAATTGTAGCCAAGAAAGTCAAGTGCGACAGCGTGAAGATAACAAAGAAATGACATTTCCCCCCAACCAAAAGTCCATGTTGAATATTCAAGGAAAACAATGCATGCAAGTCAGGCAACCAACCAACCCAAGCTCTCTTCTCAACGACCTTCCCTCCCACCTCCTCAGACACTATACACTTTCCCGAGTGCTTTGAGCCCCTATATTGTATATATAGGCATATTGACATACTAAAGGCATAGATCAAGTGCCTTGACAAGAGGCCACAGCACCTAACTAAATATAAACACATAAATTAAGGAAGTGAAAGCCGAAGACACGATTCGAGTGTTAGGAAAAAGAGTGCGTCATGGAATTTCCAGGAAAAGCAATTAAGTGGAGGATAAAATGGGAAATTTCTGGGATACAAAAAAAACATGCGGTGGTAATTTGAAGACTTAATTATGGCCTTGTCCAATCGAGGACAGCTCTAATTATCATATTATCTTAATTAAAATTCGTTGTTAGAAGCTAGGGATTATGAATTTGGATTAAAAAAAGAGCTTGTTATTAAAAGCTTGTTATTAACAAATTGACCCAGTTCTTTTATTTCCAATTAATTTTACTGATAAACCAACCTGATTTATACACACAAGCTGTGGCTAATAAGCATAGTATTAACTATAGATAACCTCCTTAAAAATATGTTAGTTATGCAGGAGCTTTTAGTCAGGAAACAGGTCACTGATAGTTATAGAGTTTCACTTATAAAACCGTGTGATAATCAATAGAGTGAAATGAAAAGGTGGACAAATAAACTCATATAATGTCCCACTTGGTATCCTTGCTTGCAATGGAAACTAGGGAGTGCTGTGGTCGTTATCCAGCGATGAATTTAACTCAACCCTTCCGGCCACTAGATGTCTTTGCATGTGGTTCTGTTTGCATACGCCACAAAAACCCATCCCCATCTCGGTCGTCGTAGTCGTCGGTGTCCCCTCTTCATCGGAGTCCTACTTTTGCAACATGAATGAATGACTCTAACTACATTTCCCATGCAAGAGCCGAGGGATCCATGCTTGTCCGCTATACCCACTCCTTATTCCTGGCGCCTCCTGCTGTTTGCTTGTCAAAAACGTCAAAAGTGCGATAGTGAAGACCCCAATGAAGAACAGAATGGGTTACACTGGGGGAAAAAATCAATATAGAGGAAGCTTGTTTTCTAAAAGTAAAAAACAAGAAGGGGCTTCGAAAGCGACGCCAGTTTCCATATTCCGCGAAAAAACCTTCTTGAACCGGATTTATGACGAGAGTTTTACAATTTCTTTAATATTTAATATATTTTCTCCGAGTGCACAAAGCTTGCCAGCGACGACTTAAGGCTGGTGAAGGGACCAACCACCTCCTTATTTGCATGGTTACCAAAGTAGTCCGGAAAAGCTCAGACCCCAGTCCCCAGGACCCTAAATGATGTTGCAGTAGCCGCCGGGCGGGATGATGCACAGAAACCCTCCCCCCTCAAACGCATGAAATAGTGCCATAAATGACATGTGATAGATGGATGGATGGACACTTGGGTAGGGCTTTGGGGGATTAGCTCGGAATGTGGCCCAAATGAGGCTGCACCCGCACCCTCACTCCGCCCGCCTGCCGGGCCTGCTACTCCTGTAATTAGGCTCCCCTTCGAGCCGGGAGAGGCCATAAAAATCCTTGATAGTAGCCAGCTTTGACTTTATCTATTGCCTTAGTCTATAGCCATCCTCAATCCCACACTTTTTTTCAGTTCAGCCACTTGAGTTGATTCTTTTCGGCCCTCCGTTCCTTTTTATTACGTATACGCCCCGCTGGTTGATGTGGCACAGCACTCGGGGCGAGACTGCCAGCAAGCCAGTCAGCTAGTCAGCCAGAGCAGCCCCGGCCATCTGCTTCAATATTTGGTCTGAGCAAATATGAAATTCCCAATTCTGACCGTTGGAGTGGGAGAGAGTGAGAGTCTCCTATATGTAGGTTTAACAAATTCCAAGTTGGGACAATCATTTCACGCCCTGCCTCGCCAGTTGGAACTAATGCCATCCGATGCATTCGTTCAGCCGTGGCTAATGGGAAACAAGTGGAAAATAATGTAGATCATCATTATATCGATCCCTGCTAAGTGCTAGCTTACTCTAAATTCTGAGAGGCTTATCAAAAAAAAGGCCTAGGTTTTTATTTATCAAGAACTCTGAATTCACTGTGGGAATTTACATATTAAAAAAAAAGCCGCCCCTCCATTTGCTTGCAATTATAAAAAAATACTTTCAATATCGAGCGCAGTTTCCATAGAGAGTGCAAGCGATCCACACGAATCGAGTGAGAGAGAATCTAGAACCAAAAGCAGTGACGATCATCGGTCCAAGATAATTAACACGGGCAATTAGTGCTGGATCGTTCAGATAGAGAGATAGAGAGTACGAGTTGTAGAATATTTTTATGAATTTATAAATTATTAAAATGTTTGTTTATTCTTCTTCTCACAGCAACATGACAAACGCCAGCTGAAACGCTACGTGGAAGACGCTAAAGTCGGCGGTGGTTTGGTGGTTTATTAGCATTCCCCCCAAGAAGACACCCGTAGGTTAGAGAGTGTGTGATCACCATGCGACGTCCAAAAATATCCCTCAAGAAGTACTTTTATTTCACACTGATCTGCGCCCTCCTCCTCATATTCGGTTTCAATATCAAGTGAGTAAGACAAGACACACCATCATAGCATTAAATATGACATTAAGTTGAAATATATATAATACATTTCTAGGTTTACTAATAATGATGAATTAAATTATTAAAAATTTTGAGCCTAGTCTCATGATCATACATTTATTTATTTTGCTAGGAATAATAATAATGATGAACTTAAAATATAAAATATTTGGTTTAGACTGAAATTACTTCTTTAAAGATTTTTCAATTAAAAAGTGGAGGAAGAAAACTATAATACATTTTTTAACCAATATTTTACTTAATAGGGGCGACTTCCTTTAAACCATTCTTAAAATTGCACAAATTTAATGAATTAATTTTAAATATATTTCTTAACAATTTCAAATTATTTTAAGATAAGACTATTTCCATAGGTAATATAAGCTAAAGCAAAAGCCTTTAATCAGTACGAAATATCGC
Source organism: Drosophila kikkawai (assembly GCF_030179895.1). NCBI lineage: Eukaryota > Metazoa > Arthropoda > Insecta > Diptera > Drosophilidae > Drosophila > Drosophila kikkawai. The sequence continues at coordinate 9,859,653 of NC_091730.1, forward strand.
AAATCATATAATCAAACAATCTGAAATATAATCATAAATTCTATGCTTTATATTTCCCATTGTCACAGCAATTTGTATAAAATTGATAAGTTATTATCACCTTTATCAGGGAGAGGCTCTCTTTATAATATAATATAGAAATATACAGCCAGAAAGATTCGACACCTAACAAAATATATCAGTTCTTTTATTTGTTGTTAAATGATATGATCAATAAGGTTTTTATTTTTTCTGATGGTAACAATTTATTTTTTAAAGTGTAAACCTTTATATTTGTTAGTATTTGTATTTGTTTGTATTACTCATAAGCATAGTTTTATTTGTTATTATATTTACAAAACGTTTTGATAAGGCTGCCCCCAAGGGGCAAAGATTGCCCTACCTCAAATGGGTTCACTTGATTTCAAGTGAATTTACTAAAAAAAAATCATAAAGTATATTTCAAGAGAATTTTTTAAATGAAATAATAAAGGTTTTTCACAAAAAATGCATCATAATATAATTTAAAAAAATAAAATTAAAATAAAAAGCGCTGTTTACTTACTTTTTAAGTCATAGAAATGTGAAATATAATATATAATTAATTTATAAAATTTAATTAAACACTACAAATTATCTTAATTTTTTCTCATCCCCAGAGAGCACGAAATATGGAAGACTCGGACTCCCCGGTCTGCCCTTATAACCACACAACAGCAGCTGCATCAACTGCAATCCCTGGATGAGGAGCATACACTGGCCACTAGCACCACACCTCCACCAGCAGCAGCTGCCACACTGGTGCCCGAAAGCAGTGCCAATCTCGTCGAGGAGCCAGAACAGGCGGAACTCCAGGATGAGGGGGATTTAGAGGAGAGCGAAGCGGATAGACAACAGGAATCAACACTGGCTAAGCCTTGGTTCTTTAAGAATGGCGAATACTATCCAAAACCGGCCAAAACCTACAGTAATCGCAAGGCCCGAAAGCGACATGCTCCCCGACTGTTGCCTCATCAGGATCCTCACTCTGATCGGATCACCAATCAGCTGATGTACGTGCCGCACAACTATGAACAGATCAAGGAGAGCGGCAAACTAAAGACCATCCTGCTGTTCAATGGCCTCGGTCCCTGGAATGTGAAGAAGGGTCGTGATGTCTTCCTAAAAGCCAAGTGTCCGGTGGACACCTGTGAACTGACTGCCAATCGGGATCTGGTTAGCACGGCCGACATGATCCTGTACAAGGATCATTACATACCCACGGGCATAAGGAGGCCCAGCAACTCCAAGCAGGTCAGCATGCTGTATTACCTGGAGTGTCCTTATCACACGCAAAATGTCAAGGTGCCCGATGCCATCAACTGGACGGCGACCTATAGGTGGGTCTCTTAAAAAACATATAAATTAGATAATTAATATATAAATTATACCCCCTATTTGTTACAGACGTGACAGCACTATAGTGGCGCCTTATGAGAAGTGGCAGTACTACGACACCAAAGTCCAACAACAAGAGCAGGATCAAAATTATGCGGTCAACAAGACCAAGAAGGTGGCCTGGTTTGTGTCCAACTGTGGGGCCAGAAATGGACGGCTTCGTTATGCCCATGAGCTGCAAAAGCACATAGAGGTGGGCATAAAGCCTTGAGTCACTTTATCCTCAGTTATATTTATAAACTTCACCTTCAGGTTGACATCTATGGGGCATGTGGCAACTTCAAGTGTTCCCGCAGCACGGCGGACAAGTGTTTCGAGATCCTCGACAACGACTACAAGTTCTACCTGGCTTTTGAGAACTCCAACTGCAAGGACTACATCACTGAGAAGTTCTTTGTGAATGCCTTGAATCGTAGGGTTCTGCCCATTGTGATGGGCGCTCGACCCGAGGACTACGAGGTGAGTGCTCCGCGTCGTTCCTATATCCATGTGGACGAGTTTGCTTCGCCCAAGGAGCTGGCGGAGTATCTGCGGATTCTCGATCGCGACGATGAGCTGTACAACTCGTACTTCAAGTGGAAGGGCACTGGTGAGTTCATCAACACGTACTATTGGTGTCGCGTCTGTGCCACCCTGCACAACGAGGAGCAGTTGCGGAAACCGCGATGGTACAGTGACCTCAACGACTGGTGGCGGGGAGCGGGCGTGTGTACAACGGGTTCTTGGAGGAACTTTAAGGCGCGCAAGGATGTAATCAGCGATGACTGAGTGCGAGTTGAGGAGGCCATACAGATTGTGGGCATGGCGTAGATCACACATTTCATCATCATCACATATTCAGTGAGTCCCTTTTCGCTTCTGAATTGTTTTTGTTTTGTAGAGGGAAAAACAACCCATCCCATCCCATCCCTCCCTTTGCTAACCATGTGTAAAGTGTCGCTTCGTTTTAGCCGGAGTTTAACGTAAATGTTTTTGTAGTTAGTTAGTAAGTAAAGCAGGGATGAAATAAGGAGGAGAAACGTTTAAACACTAGCCCCATAGACTAACGAAGATCCCGGTGCAGATCGTTGTAACATATACAATATACCAAACCAGAGACGCATAAGAAAAACCTAGAAACCTAGCCTATAGTTATTATATACGGATATACAAATGATATACATAGATTGATAATTTATATACATATATAGTTGTTTAATTACTAAACGCAAGTCCAACATAGAGCATACAAAATGAGAGGCAAGCAAGTTACAAGTAGTTCGATATTAAATAGCTTAACTGAGCCATCAGCTATATAGCCTATAACTTTTGTAAGTGTTTTTTTGTAAGCTGCAATATAATTACTATTTTTTATTATAATCGTTTTTTTTTAGTTTATGATTTTCCTACCTAGTCCTGGCAGCTGTAGTTAGAGCTACTTGAAACGGTTTCCCCGGCCTGTTGACTTAAACTACTTAATCTAGAATGGATTCGCACAAGCCAACATCTATTATATAAAGATATATATCTGATCTAATACAAATACAATCTGCATTCCTATTTTGTCACAAAATATTCTACATATTAATGGCGTGTTACTTACGCTTAAGTGTATGTTTTTACACATTTTTTTGTTAGCAATATTTGTGTATTTATTTTATAAGTATTATGGTATAATAATAAATCATCTGTGTGTGTATTTTGATTGTGAAACTTGTTTAACTTTTCATTTTTACTGTGATACAAAAACATAATAATAATTATAATAAACAAGAATTAAACAAAGGCAAATGTAATTTTAGTTATTTGTTAAAGGAATTTTTATTGGGAATGGGACAAAAAAAAACTTAATATAGGCAAAAAAAAAAAGTGAACATTCGATTCATTAAGGAAATACTGAAAATAAGCTCAAAAAGCCACGTATACTTCAAAGAACATCAAGGATGTTTTAAGACAAATTACAAAATTAGACAACATAAAAGGAAATTCACTGAAAAATTATATCCTTTATAGAAAGCCTCAAAAGGAGCATATCATTTCAATCTCTTAAACATGACACATTTTCAGCTGCTGCAATAAATCCTTTAAAACATTTAATTTTTCCTTTTTGGCTTCTTCTTTTCCTGCTGCTGCAGCCACAATTTTTGCTGTAATTTTCCGCTGCAAAGCAATGGCTTCCACTTTCTTGGAAAGCTGCAAAAAAGTTATACTTTTTTTTAGCAAAAAGATATATGAAAGATATTTAAATAAAACAACCCACCTCATAGGCTCTCTTGATGATGCCATGCGGCATGCCCGCCAGCTTGGCTGCATTGAAGCCATAAGACTTGGGACAGGCTCCAGCTGTGTATTTGTAGAGGAACGTAACCGTTTCCTGGGTGGGATCTGCATTGTCTTCGTTTTCCACCATGCAGGCCATGTGGCCCAGCGTGATCCTTTTGTCGTTGTGGAAAAAGTCAATCAGATTGTGGTAGTGAGTGGAGAACAAAGTGCGACACTTGAGGTTGGCCAGGAAGTTGACCACAGAGGCGGCTATGGCAGTGCCATCATAGGTGGCTGTGCCGCGTCCTAGTTCATCAAGTAAAACCAGCGAATGGTAGGTGGCATGCTTGAGAATCAGCGAGGTTTCATTGAGCTCCACGAGGAAGGTACTGTGTCCAGCTAGGATGTCATCCTGGGCACCCAAGCGAGTGAAGATTCTGTCTACCAGGGAGAGGCGGCAGCTGGCAGCGGGAATGTGTGCACCCTAAACAAAAAGGGAATTTTTAATAAAAAATATATTTAGGAATCTTTTAAAACCCCTTACAATTTGCGCCATGATCACCAGCAATCCCAGCTCTCTCATCAGCGTACTCTTGCCGCCCATATTGGGTCCTGTGAGTAAAGACAGCGGCGCCTCCTTTTCCGTGCCCAACTCCAAGCCATTGGGTATATAAGTGGAGGCATTCACACACGGATGATAGCCCTCCTCCAGCTGTATGAACGGTTGTTCCGCGCCAGAAACCAGCTCTGGCACACAGATGGTCATCTGTTGTCCTGCATACTCCGCCAGGGAGCCCAGGACATCCAGATTGGCCACACAATCGATGCACTGCTTCCACTGTTCGTAGTGATTGGAGAACTTTTCAAAAAGGCGACGTGCCAAGTCTTTTAAAACCATATTCCGTGTATCCTCCGCCTGCTGCATGTCCTTGAGGAAGGCACGCGTCTCCGCGGTGGTGTAGCGTCGTGAAGGCTTCTTGCCTTTGGTTTGTCCCTCCAAGGAATAGGATTTATTGGCCTTATTGGCATGCGTCTCGGGCACCTCCAACTGATAGCGTTTCTTGTCGCTACCAAAGTAGATGACACGACAGCCAAAGTGACGCTCTTGCTCCACCAGATAGGTCTTCAGGCGTCCCTCTATTACCTCTATGGCATCCATGGCCGAGTCGTACTCCGCATCCATTCCCGCTTGAGGAGCAATCACTCCTGTCTTGCCTGCTGCCTCGTGATCAAAGGCGGTGGCAAAATACTTGAGTTCCTTGCTAAGATCGGGAAATGTCCCCCCAGATTGCGGAAGCTGGGTAATTCTCTTTAGCAAAGCCGACTCGCATTGATGGAAAATCATGGGCAGCTTGGTCAGGGAATTGAAGCCGTTCAAAACGCTGATAAAGCCACGCAGCTTCTGCTTGTTGTAAAGCTTTTCCTCGAAAAGAATGGCCCGAGAGTCGGGATGATTCATATCCTTGATTTGCTTGTTGCCAAATAGGTGAATCTGAGCCAGATTCCTCTCGAAATCCGGCATGGGAGCCAGCAGGGCTCGCATCTCCTGCAGCTCGCTGGACATTCTTATCAACTCCCCAATGGCCTCTTGGCGCTCCTCAATCACAGCCACATCGCAGCTGGGGGCACAGAGCCAGTGATGCAGCAGACGCTTACCAAACTTGGTGCAGCAGTGATCCAAAGTGGAGAGCAACGAGTGATCCTCGCCTATAATTCTGAGATTGGACAAAGTTGTGGCATCCAAGACCATGTGGGAGCGTCTTAAGGAGGCCTTCGGTTTGGCAGCTTGCTCTTCCGCCAACTGATCGGGCGGCACATAAAGCTGATAACGCGCCATAGGCAAAACCTTTGGTTCCAGCTTGCATTTGTGTATGAAGAAGATGCACTGACCCAGGGCCTTCAGGGCCAGCTTGTAGTCCTCGTTGGGCGTGAGACCCAAGTGATCCAAATCCGACTGCATGGTGCGCAAGACCAGCGGCCAATTGTCATCAGAACCATCAGCCTTGCCGGCATAATAGCGCTCGGCCAGGAGTTTGAGGGTTTTCTCAGCATTGCAGCCTTGGGGTCCATTGCTGGGCAGCTGCTCGCGGAGGATGCCACCCAGGACTGTGCGCACAATTTGCTGAGAACGCTGACTTAAAGAGGATTTCTCATTGAGGAGCTGAGGGAAAAGATAATTTCATTAAATTTAAAGTTTAAAAATTCTGGGAAGGATCTTGCTCACCAGCACTGGCATATGATGGGAGAGCAGCGTCAGCAGCCGAGAACAGTTCTTGTCATCCTCAAACTCCCCTAGATGGAAATCCCCAATGGAGGTGTCTATGAAGCACACACCATAGCGACTCCAAGTGCCCTCATCCTGCTCGACCAGGGCCAGCATATAATTAGGCTGATGATTGGGTCCAATTTGGCACTGGGAACCAAAGACCTGGGTGCCGCGATTGGTGATTTGACAGATCTCGCGGGCCACCACCTTGTCGAATTTGGTGGCCTTTATACGCTTGCAGCGTTCGGTCATCATGTCCGGGGTTTCCGTTTGCTCCACGCGAGCCACCTGCCAGAAATCAAGAAGTTAAGATTTAAAAGGAAAAGTATATTAAATTCAAGACCTCACCTTGTATCCCCTGTCTATGAGAATGGTAGACATCTTGTCGAAGGATATCTCCGGGAAACCCGAGTGTGCAAACTCCCCCCTCATATAGGTGAAGCCCAGCTCATTGACACCCACATCCGCATCGCCATGGTAGAGCTCATAGAACTTGCCCACCTTGAAGAACAGCACACAGTCGTAGTTGTCCGACTTGAGGACCCACCACTGGCGTACACCCGGCGACAGGCTGTTGAGGAACTTCTCCGGCACATGCAAAGTGCTGCCGTCGTAATCCGGATGATCTGGCCTTCGCCCCGCCTTGTCCTTGATTTTGTCGGGCTGCAGGAACTCCAGTTTCTGATGTGGCCATATCACAGGCTCGTCCAGGTTCGAGGTGCTGGTCACTATATCATCGTAGGCGGCATCCTTCTTGGCATTGCTCTGCAGGTTCTTGAGCTTCTCCTGGAAGGTGGATCCCTCGGTCAGCTCCAGCTTAACCTTCTTGGTAGATGGCTCAATGTTATTATTATTGTTATTGACGTTCTTGGCTTTCTTGCGCGACTTCTTGACCACGGGACTGTCTACGGAAGTGTCCATGTCGCTGGATTCCTCTACTTCCTCCTCACCGCTGCTGACGCTGTCGTCGCTGGCTTCATTGGCATCCGGTTCGTAGTCGGAGGCGCCCTCGGAAAAGTCCTCCTCGGACTTGGTCTCTTCCATTTCCTCCTCGCTCTCCGATTCGGGTTGAATGATGCGCTTTCGCTTGTGCTGGCCATTGGTCTCCTGCTCATCCCCGGACATGGGCAGCTTCCTCTTGGCCGCCGGCTTAGATACCGCCTTTGGTGTTTCCACTTTCGGTTGTACATTCTTGAGGTTCTCCTTTTCGGTGGTGGTCTCTGGATCGGCTTTTCCGCTGGGCGTCAGCTTTTTCTTGTCGACAGCCGGCGATTTGCTGAAGTAATTAAACAGTGTGTTTGTGGGCGTTCCACCCACACTGGTGTTCAGCTTCTTGGACATGTTTATGGTCTCCAAATGACAGCCAAGGGTCCACAAAATCAGGATAAAGACGCCAAGATATGCGCCAAAAATCTGTGCAGGCTGCCAGATGTAGAAAGTCAACCCGCGAAAAGCAGCTGAATGGAAAGCGTTGCCAGGCGGTTCTTAAAACAGCTGTCAAGAAGTTAAGCCCTATATGCACTGCACAAAATAACAAGATGTTGACAGTCTGGCAAAGCCGGACCATTCTGTCCTGAGCCCTTTAGTGTGCCCAGGTGCCTTGAAAGCGGTAATACAACCTTTTTAGCATTATAAATGAAAAACCCTGCGAGCACACAATCTTCTGTTTGCATTTTCTAAAAGTTCACAAATTTAAGCAAAATATTCATTAAAACATAATAAAATGTCGCTAGCGGACGAACTTCTGGCCGACCTCGAAGAGGACAATGACGACAATGAAGAGGACGAGGACGATGCGGAGATGGCTAACGCCGAGGAGGAGAACGTAAGGAGTAAACAAACCTTGCCGGTTAGCTTTTTTCACTTGGAGAACCCCCATTCCACCCACAGCTCCTGGCCGAGAAGCTGTCCAAGCCGGCTCCCAACCTGATGGATGTGGATGTGACGGTCCAATCAGTGCGGGAACTCTGCAAACTGCGCGACTCCGAGCGCCTGACGAATATCCTGCAGCAGATCGAACACTATGCCAGCCGTCAGAGGACCGCCGCCGAAATGTTGGGCTCTGTGGAATCCGATCCCGAGTACTGTCTCATTGTGGATGCGAATGCCATTGCCGTGGACATTGATAACGAGATCTCCATTGTGCACAAATTCGCCAAGGAGAAGTACCAGAAACGCTTCCCTGAATTGGACTCCCTGATTGTCGGTGAGATTGAGTATTTGCTGGCGGTCAAGGAGCTGGGCAACGATCTGGATCAGGTGAAGAACAATGAGAAGCTGCAGGCTATACTCACGCAGGCCACTATTATGATTGTGTCCGTCACAGCGTCGACAACACAGGGGTGAGTTCTTCTTAAGGGAATCTTTTAATTAAATTCTTTAAAATACATTTTATTTTTAGAACCATGTTGACGCCTGCAGAAAAGGCCAAGATCGACGAGGCCTGCGAAATGGCCATCGAGCTAAACAACTTCAAGTCCAAGATCTACGAATATGTGGAGAGTCGCATGACCTTCATAGCCCCTAATCTTTCGATGATTGTCGGCGCCTCCACAGCTGCCAAGCTTCTGGGCATCGCCGGTGGCCTCTCCAAGCTCTCCAAAATGCCCGCCTGCAATGTCCAGGTGTTGGGTGCACAAAAGAAAACCCTTTCGGGCTTCTCACAGACACAGATGCTGCCCCACACGGGTTACGTTTACTACTCACAGATTGTCCAGGACACGGCTCCGGATTTGCGACGCAAGGCGGCAAGATTGGTGGCCGCCAAGTCAGTGCTTGCTGCCCGCGTCGATGCTTGTCATGAGAGTGTCCATGGGGAGATTGGGCTGCGGTTCAAGGAGGATATTGAAAAAAAGCTGGACAAACTGCAGGAGCCGCCACCGGTGAAGTTCATCAAGCCGCTGCCAAAGCCCATCGAGGGCAGCAAGAAGAAGCGAGGAGGCAAGCGTGTTCGCAAGATGAAGGAGCGTTATGCCCTCACAGAGTTCCGCAAGCAGGCGAATCGCATGAATTTTGGCGATGTAAGTGACTTGAGATTTTCCTTGATTTTTATAAAACAATTACTCCTTTTCCCCAGATCGAGGAGGATGCCTATCAGGGAGACTTGGGCTACTCGCGAGGAACAATTGGCAAGACTGGCACTGGACGCATCCGTTTGCCTCAGGTGGATGAGAAGACCAAGGTGCGCATTAGCAAGACGCTGCACAAGAACCTGCAAAAGCAACAGGTTTATGGAGGAAACACCACAGTCAAGCGGCAAATCTCCGGAACAGCCTCGAGTGTGGCATTTACACCCCTGCAGGGCCTGGAGATCGTAAATCCCCAGGCGGCGGAACGTTCCCAGACCGAGGCCAATGCCAAATACTTTTCCAACACCTCCGGATTTCTGTCCGTGGGACATCGAACCACCTAAGCCAAGCAAGCTTTCTACTTTTACCTATAAATTAAGCACTTTTATTTGGAGATTTGTCGAATGTAGAAGTAAAAGCTGCTATAAAGCTGCAAGAGAGATTCCAATTGTTGTTAGCTGAGCTTGCCCACCTCCAGTTTGCGCTGAATGGCCTCCCAGGAGTTGTTTAGCAGCACGGCCAGAATTCCGGCCACCGTGAAAACGCCGCCAATGATGGAGCAACAGTTTGTGGCAAAGTGCCCAAAGGAGCTGTGGATAAGGCCAATAAAAATTAAAATTTAATATACAAAATAGGTTTATTTTTTGGGATTTTACTGACTTGCGCTTCTCAGCATATTTCACCATGAGTGGGGATAGCTCGTAACTGAAGAATATGCCTGGCATGCCCCGTTCGCGATCCGAAAGATCCTTGCGGTAGCGCGTCACGGAGAATTGATTCGTGTAAATGGGCTGGCCATCGCTGCCACCCCTCTGGTACAGTGTAGGCACAATTTTTAAATAGTAATTAAACATTTCACTTTTGGATTCTGAAAGCAATAGCAAACAAAAACCAATTAGAAAACCATTTAAGGCAAAAAGTTTAAAATTCCCGCTATATGGGCCTGAGCTTAGCGCCCTCTACCGGAAATTTAAAGCACTTCACCCAGTGGCCCAGGGCTGGACAACAAGATGGCAGCTCCGATTGCAAAGGACTATACACAAGATATATTCATTTATTAATAATATATAAATATATAATTTAAATGGAAATAAAATGATAAATTAAAAACTATATTTTGTTCACAAAAAAAAAGCAAAACAACCAATAACATCAATCTATCTCCTTTTTAAATAACGTCATTACTATCGATACTGTCATCGAAGTTCTCGCATCCCTAGCCGATCACATCGACACGCGACGTTCGACAAGTCCGGAAAATAAATAGAAAATTTCCCAAAGTTGACGAACTTTTCGGCATTATCTACTTTTAATCCGGACGCGAGTCGAGGCGTGAAGCTTGGTGGAGCATCAGACCAGTCAGACGGAACAGAGCAAGCGGAAACAAAGGATACAATTGAAAGATGCCACTGCCCTCGAGCTCGTTCTCCCAGCAGGGACCCACCTGCTTCGACAAGATGAAGACGGGCTTCATTATTGGTTTCTGCGTGGGCATGGCCAGCGGAGCCCTCTTCGGTGGCTTCTCCGCACTCAGGTGGGTTGTGTTAGACTTCGCACCCTGTAGATGGGGGCACTCCGCCGGCGTGACGCAAGGCGGAGAGGTCATTATGTAATTTATGCCGGCTAACAACTAACTAATGAACCGAAACTGAAACTTCACAGATACGGACTGCGCGGCCGGGAGCTTATCAACAATGTGGGCAAGGTGATGGTCCAGGGCGGCGGTACATTCGGCACGTTCATGGCCATTGGCACTGGGATACGCTGCTGATCCGCCTTCAGCCGGCATTTTCAATTAGTTACTAAAAAACCCAACCTAAACCTTACTCCAATCTTGTTTAAATTACGCTAAGTTATTTTCAATAATAAGAGATGTTAACCGAAGTCGAGTTACGTGTGTTGACTTACCCGCGACATCCACGCGTAGTCCATCCAATGGGTGGGTTTTGGCAAACTCAATCTTCTCGCCAAAGGACAAGTGATTGATGGTGTGCGATAGCTTAACGTTGCTAAACTGGAAGTCATGGATGTGAAACTGACGAATGGAGAAGCTCTTCCCGGGGGCAAAGTGAAAACTGCCGGCCATGCGATTCACCTCCAGGTGGCCCTGGATGCGGCAACCCTCCTTGAAAGCGTCCTCATCGCTGCGCTTGTACTTTCCCTTGCACTGCTCGATCTTGTCCACTTGGACGTTCCACTTGCGCAGCCGGTAGGCGTCAAGCACCTCATCGCAGGTGTTGCAGCAGCTGGAGGAAGAGGATTACATTAAGGATACAGATGTTGTTGAACATCATCCAGGTCTTACTGTGTGGCATTGTGCTCCGCCCCGTAGCAACTGCCACAAGTCACGTTCTTGTTGGGCGGCGAGACAGCCACAATCTCCTTGATGGGCGTCTCCTTCAGGGGCTCCCCATTGAGGTCTAGTCGGTGCTTGAAGACATCGTGATCCACCCGCAGGTGTGTGTCTCCCGAGGAGTCCATTGCATCCAGGGAGATGTAATTGCAGGCCAGGTTGTGCAGCGTTACATCCAGATTGATGCGCAGCTTGTGACCACGGGTGGTGTCCACGAAGAGCTCCTCATTCAGAGTGGGCTGTATGTAGCTGAGGAACTCGAGGAAGATGAGCAGGCTAATGATGCTGGTGCTAATTATCGTAACTGAAAAGTCGGGGGAAAAGCCGGTTGTTAGGTTTTTCCTATTGTCAAAATCAATTCGGAGCACCCACCTGCGGCGCCGCCCACTGTCCGCACGCTGAAGTCGTCCAGGGTCCGTGGATACGCGTCCAGGCGTCGCAGCACATCGGCGAACTTCATTTTAAACACAGAAAAACCCACGAAAAGACGTACTCTAAACGTAAACAATAAAAATTACATCGTTTTTTTCTGGCGGCGGCAAGTGACGTGGTGCTGCGCGCCTTGCCAGATGGTTGCGGTTTGCCAGAAACAGCTGTTAGCGGGTGATATTATAGTGCTGCCGGACTAATGAAAAACTGTGGTCAACGGTGTTTCCGTTAAATTTGAAGATTTTAGAAGAGATTTTGAACTTATCGGGGAATTCCCGAAAATGTTTATAATTTTTTCTTAAATATTAATTACTACTAAAAACCTTGTAGAAAAAAAGATGTGTTTAATCTGTACATATGATCAGATTGCAGCCTTTTGTTAATTTTGCATTGTTAGAAATTGAAAATCTATTAGTCACACGCTTGAAGGTGCAGTTTTAATCTGGATCTGGATATTAGTTAGTATTGATTTATTTTATAAATATATTAAAAAAAATTATATTTAGTTTGGAAGTAAAGTTTCATTCATCATTTTTCATTTTTTGAGTTCATTATTATTATTATTCAATTTTTTGAAACTTGAAATGTCTTCAAATAACCTTTTAACGATTTAATTTTATTAGTTTTCTTAGTTTTAATTTGTCTGAATTTTTTTTCTTCCTTATCCTTCATTAACTGGCTACTTTTCCCCATTCATTAGGCATACGTCACGTTGGCCCGCCGATAATTACGACCTCCGCGGCGTTTGCCCGCCCTTTCCAATGGCCGCGCATAATGTTTAATAGTGTTGTCATGTCTTGGGGCTGTGGCTGCGCATACATTAAGGCCAAAGCTATCCCGTCCGCCATTCTTCGGCACCCTTAACCCGTTGCTCCGGCTGCTGCTGTGGTCCAGGAGACCGCGTCTAATTTTATAATACATGTTAAACAGATGAAAGGTTAATTGAAAGGAACCACAAGTTTCGACAGCCCACGCTTGGCTTTTAAGGGGTTGCAACCCCCAATGCCCCCCGTCCTACTCTCCTTCGCCAAAGGCAAGAATAATAGGAGCCTGTGGGCACATCCCCAGGGGATTTTGGTTAGAGTTAAAAGTTTTCGCTTAAATATAAATCACCAAATGGCTTGCCGCTTGACTGATTGAAGCCAAAAACGCAAAACCAAACCCAAAACCCAGAGGCCCAGGCTGATGAACCCTGGAAATCCATGCAGGGTCACAAATAATTGCGTGTGTAGGTGTATAAGAACATGCCGCGACTTTGTGTAATTACCAATTAAGTTCAAGACCCGGCAGCTGACTTGCTCTGTTACTAAAGCACTCTTTAGTTGCCATTGTATCTCTTTTTTCTCGCCTTTCTGACCTTTTTTTTTTTGCAATTACCTGAAGGAGAAATCTGTGAAATCGGGCGAGGCAGGTGGAGCAGATGACAAAGATTAGCCAGCGGTAATTTTTCTTATTTCTTTCTAAATTGGAGTAAAGGGATTGGGAAGGGTATGAGATGGATTATATGACTGAAGGATAATTATTTGAAGGTTCTGAGGATTTTATATTATCATTGAAATATATGAGGATTTTGGATCTATTGCAATTGCGTCAAAAAGTATGCTATAAAACATTACATACCTTGAAAATCCTTGAAAAACATAATTATAGGAAAATTATCAATTATTTCAACGATTTAGACTTTAATATCTATAAATTACTGCCTCTCCCTTTCTTAAAAATATAATTCTGTATTTTTTCCTTTCATCCATGAAAGGTCATAGTCCTTTTCCTTTATATTAGACCGACTTATGGCCACAGGGCATTCGGGTTTTTGCCATGGCATCATTTCGGCCATTTGCCTCGACGCCACCCACCATAACACCCAGTCACCCAACCACCTTTCCCCCTGTTCTTATCTCCCCGCTAATTTGCATTTCTAACCATTTCGCTCTAACCAATTCGCGTCATTTCTTATTTGAAACAATGAGCCCAACAGCAGCCAGAACAAATAACGGAGAAGGAGTCATTGTGCTCCGGCTTTGCAGGCAATAAAAGACTCCGGAGACAAAAGAGCCGGAGAGAGCGTGTCAAGAAACTTGGACCCGGACAGAGGATGGAGTGGGTGGCAGGAGGAGAAGGGTAAGAAGAAAGCAAAAGAAAAGGCAGAAAAGAAGTTGGCGTAAAGCAGCTTAAACAATCAGGACTGCCTAATGGATATTGACACTTTAATGCCCTGGCCACCAACTCAGGCTCCAGTTTGGATTCTGATTCTCTCTTTGAATCCAGCACTGAAAATACAGAAAATAAGTATTTACTATAGGGATTTTTGTTTAAACATAAATATAGTGGTTAAATAAATCATTAAACTCTTGATTGGAATATTTAAAGAGAGTCTAAAAAAAGTTTATTGGAAAAGTTCAAACGTATATTCATATTTTTCTACTTTTGTTTAGAGAATATAATTGCATAATTTGGTTTATATGAGAATTTAAGGCTTAAAAATAATTGTAAAATAAGCTTTTATTTTATCTAAAAAATTATATAAAGGTTCTGGCAACAGTATCAACAGAAAGTCATCCAAAAAACTCCGCAGGCCTAAAAAAATTAATCGTAAGTTTAGGATTTACAAATTTCCAATTACAATTTTGGAACAAAAAAGTGTTGGGATAGATCAGATATTAACACCATAATTTATAATAATTAAATTCAAACATTATTTACCTCAGTGTAAATTTTAAATTGGTAATACAGTGGTGGGGCATCCCTGGGAGCAGCAGCAGGATCCATCCGTGCAGATGTCCTGCTCTAATTCGCTTCGGTTTTCAACTCCTTGGCGGCATACACATTTTTTTCCATGGGCCGCACATTCTTTGGTTTAAACAAAATTGCAGTGCCGAAATTAATTATAGAGCCGCCGCACCCGGGCCATATTTAATTAAACGTGGACATTTTAAACTTGGAACCAAACGGAACCGAACCGAACCGAACCGAACTGTGCCGCCCAAGAAACGTGGAACCAAAAGGCGTAATTAATTAGTAGAGACGTGCCAAATAATTGCGGGCAGAAGTAACTTTTTCCCGTTTTTTTTTTTGTCAGGGACTCCTTTATTATTTCGCTGGTCAAGGAATGTTTCAATTACGTGTATTGCTGGGCTTTTTGGTGGTCCTGCTGCTGCTGCAGGACTAAACTTTTGTGGGGGTCAGGTGGAAATTAATTAAATTAGCAGGCGCACGTCATTACGGAAGAGTGTCGCACAAGGACTTGAAATATTTTGTAACGTTGCCATTACCTTTTTGGCCGGCATTTCCTGTGTCACTCAAACCCCAAAAACGCCGTTCGAAAGCCCCAAAAATTGCCGAAAATGGGCGCTGTGAAAATTCGCATACATAACCTTACTTCCGCTGGCTAAAACCGAAAACGTCATTTCCGACAAATTAGTCCAGTCAACTGTGCCACGATATATTGTGCTGGGAAATATGTGCAATGTGAGTGGGTGTGTGAATGTGTGTGTGGAATGAGCAAATTCCTGTGTTTCAGTGAAACGATTTCAAATCGCTGGCCACGTTTTAAGCATATTTCCTGGTTTTAGGATGCAAAAGCATTCGCTCTTTGCAGCTCCATTTGGCGACAAATGTTTCGAAAGCGTTTCGAAAATTTACCACTTTCCTGGCTCTTTATGGCATTATCATTTATGAGCAACCCATAATGGTTTCTTCGGCTCGTTACTTTTAATTGTCGCGCCTATTAATTGCATTTGCAATGTGTTATAATTAGTGGCGCATTATGGGAACCGTATTCTCCTTTCCCCCTGATATCAATCGATTTGTCCTAAATTGGCATCGAAAGGGAGGAGTGTGGGAACAGATTTAAAATGTAAATGTCAAATGAAGTTAATTCTGTAATATGAAAGGTATTTAATGACAAAGAATGGGTGGGCGGTCTTAAAGGATAATGGTTAATGGTTTATTTAAGGCTTTCAGAAAATGGGTTTTGAGGAGAATTTAAGTTCTTTAAATTGTAATTTTATAGTTTAAATTCAATTCATTGATAAATTATTAAGAAATAAGCATTTAAGCTTAGAGATCTCTAAAAACCAAGATGATATATCAGCAAATATATCACGTTTAACATCATTTTGAAAATATTTTACAGGTAAATGTTATAGTTTATAGCATTTCATTTTAAAATATTAATATTACCAGAAAAATATTCGATAAAATCTATTTAATTCATCTGAAAACAGATTATATTTAACACATTTGTATCTATGAAAATATATTTATATTTATTTATATTTAGGATCTTCTTGGGGACAATTCAATATTTAAAACAGAATATAGATTTATTATCTTGCACAGCAAAAATATTTATTTATATAGCGGCCTTCGTGTCAATTATCGTTAATAGTTTTACTGTATTCATTTATTTTTGTAGCCACACTTTTAACTTTCCTATTATTTATTTGTCTCGGATATAGCGTTTTTAATAAAATAATTGTAATGCATTGATTGTTAAGACTGAAAAAAAATGTGCAGCTTTTCCATATTTCCGGACTCTTTTTAAGCCCATCTGGAAATCGGTATGGTTCGATCCTTTCACAAGGCCATTGCCTGCTGCACTTTAACCATTTTGTGGGCTGGACCGCAACGACAATGGGTTCTTTTTATGCAGACAACGGCGGGGGTGAGAAATAGATGAATGGGCGCTCGCAACCCTTAACCCCCTCTTGTGTGTGGCCTCCTCGGGTTTTTCGCCTATTTTTGTTTATTCGGAGAGTGCAAAACAATTTTTTTTTTTTTTTCGCAACCGCCCGGGTCACGTCAACAGAAGTGCATACTTTTGTTGTCGCTGGCGATGCTGCTGCTGCTGCTGCCGACCAGCAACATGAAAAATTATTTACATAAATATCCGCGCTGTCAATTGTGTGTTGTGGCATGTAAAGTGACAGTAGCAGCGCAAAATGGCGTCTCTGCCACGGCCGCTGCCCTCAGCCTCAGTCGACGTTGTACGTGACTGCACATTTTTTTCGCCACTCGCAGCCCCCGAAATGTGGGCGGGGTTATCAAATGCAAATGCAATGTACATGTCGCTGCAGAGAGAGAAATAAATAAGCATATTATAATATATTTTCTTAATTAATTATTTTATTTAATTAATCTAGTGAGTTTAGAGATCATTAAAAAATATTTTTTAACTTTTAAGTTAAATAAACAAAGTAATTAAATACATAAATAATGGTAATATAGTTTATAAGATTTTTATAAATTATATTCTACCCCAAAAACCCTCTTCAAATATCTTCTTTTCTTTAAATACAGCCCAACATCTTTATAAAATAATTTTAAAATATTTTAAAATATTTTTAACTGAATTATCAACTTACTAATTTAATAAATAATTAATAAATAATAATTAAATAATTAATAATATAATTCCAAATCTCAAAAATCTTAACCCATAAACCCTTTTTAACTCTCTTCCCTTCTTCAACCCCACCATCACCATTAGTATAAATAATAAATATTTCTCCAAGTGTTTCTCAATAATGGTCTGTTGTTGGGGGTTGTGGGTGGTTTCAGCGGGGATGCGGTGTGTCAGTGGCGGTCAGACGTCAACGTTATGGCTGCCAAAGTTTTCAATTTTCCACTTAATTGCTTTCAATTAAGCAAAGAGTCCTCTTTAGTCCCCCACACGAACTCAACTCAACTCAACTTGACTCGACTCAAGCCCGACCCACTCCCCACAACCCACTCTATATACATATGTGTGTGTGTGTGCTTGTGCGCCTCGTTATGTCCGTTCAATTAAATTACACACCAAAGCACTACGCTGCACCAGAGTCCTGCGAGTCCTGCCCGTCCGTCAGCTTGCATCAGTCCAGCCCGCTCGTGTCACAGCCTCTGGAAAGGACCTCGCCGCATTGTTATCATTGTCAAGAAGCTGCAGTCCTGCCCCTGCTGGAAAAAACCTTTTTCAAACGGGTTGACAGTGGTTTAAGGTTTATTATACATATATAACTTGACCCCATGTCTTACCTAATTTCTGTACTTTCTAGTAGATTATCTAATTGGAAGTTATTTCTACTATTTACCTTTACAATTAAACCTTTTTGATCTAGTTACAAATACCCAAAAAATAACCAAAAAATAAAGCCAGTTTTATGTTCGTTCTACCCAATCCCTTGTTGACCTTCTTTAGGCCACTGTGCCACCGTTTTCGCCCGCACCGTTGAGCTGGCCTTCTCCATGGGTTTGTTGTTTGTTTGCTGGTCTGTTTGTTTGTTTGCCGGGGATGTTGCGTTGCTGCGCGTGTTTTTGACAGTAAGCGGGAGCTTGTGGGTGCCTTGATTGTTGCACTGTTGCCACCGTGTAGAGAGAGAACGGGGTTAAAGGTCATCGGAGAGCAGCGGAGCAGCGAACAAATGAACAAATAAACAAGCAGAGCGCGTTCCGGGTCCCAACTCCTTTGAGCCATACCTTATCCCATTGCACAATATGCAAAAGAGCGTGTAATGCGACTGTCTGCATTCCCAAATTCCCATTCCCAGTTTCACTTTTTTTTTGTATTTCTCACAGTGTATAGCGGTGCTGGGAATGGTAGATGCTTAAAGGGATTTCTTTAGTGCCCAAAAAAAATTAATAAAATTAATTTTCTGGGAAATTTATTATAAAATATTATATTTTGTAGAGAAATCAATGAATTTTTAAAATAAATAACCTTTTTTTAAATATTTTATATTAGTATATAATAAATAAAATTAAATAAATTAAACATATAAAATATATAGAACATTGTTAATACGATTTTCCTTCTTAGCTTGCTCTTAATATTATCTTTTAATCTATTCCTAAGACTATAATTACGTAAAATTTATAACCAAATGCATAAAAAATATAATTTTAATTTACTTTTTACTGTAAATATTAAAAACCCTGCTATTATGTTAACCACAATTGTCTGTGAGGTGTACTTAACAGCAAGTGCTGCATGTATGCGGTTGGCTAATGCCAGGAAAAGTCTCACACTCTGCAGCCAACAACTGACCAGGCCGAAGGCCCGGAAACCATGCTTTTGCCAGACCCAAAATCCACCCAACATTCGCACCCACACTCATACACAAACACACACACACACACAGATTTCGGTGCCTTTGCCAGAAAGGGCAAAAGGATATTTTAATTACATTTACGCAAAATTGCAAAATTGAATAAAGCCATGGTCGTCAGGTGAGAGTGCGGAGTGTGTGTGCCTGTGTGTTGTGGTGAAGGGGAAACTGAATTGGAGGCCCAATCCCTTAAGCTGCAATGTAAACAAGTGAAAAGCATTACTAAGACAGCAGGAAATCTGTTTAAGGTTATTAAACAGCCATGACTGAATTCCCCTAGATGCATTGCACTTGGACTCCTACTCCGCCTTCTCCTTCTGCACATTTTGCATTGTAATTACACTTGCACTTTGGGTGGTGCGGGGTAGTCCCCGTAAATTGCTCATTTACTGGACACTGGGACGGTTGTCTGGAATCCGGTCAAGTGTGGATAAGTCCCGGACAATGAACAGGTCTGGGATTGATTTGTGTGGAATGCGGAAGTGACACTCCAAGCAGGCTTGGGAGGCATTCACTAGCTTAAGCATTCCCTTTAGGAAATATTACTTGGGAGTTACCTGTAGACGATTCCAAATGGGTTATATAATTATTATTTGAATTATATTGATTGAAAATAAATATTTATTTATATATTTGAATCTTAATTATGACTTGTTTTATACCAAAAACATACTCATTTTATATTTCATTAGGTACCCCCAAAAATATATATTTTCGTAGCATATTATCTACTTCAATGAAACTATAAATCCTTTGGCAAATTTGATTTTAGTCCATTTTATTGGCTCGCGTAGGTAGGACACATTTCAGCACTTACCTCTGGTCAGAAGGGGGTCGGATGGGCTCTTGGCCAAAGCCCACTGCCCACTCCAGGGCCACCTACATGCGGCACAGCAGTTGGTCGAAACCGAGAAAACCAAAGCGTTGCGAAATGGAAAGCACACAGGAAAAATAGAATTTTAGTTCATTATAAATAAATATTTAGTATTTAGAATTGTATAAACTAACAGCTTATTATTGATCGTATATTTACTTATATACAAAAAATTATAAGACCAAACTAAACTTTAAAATATGATAGAAAATATAGCAATAATTTAAGCAGCAACTAATATTTTAATATATTTTAATCTTTGATATTTAATATTTTGGATTATAAATCTTTGATATTTTACAATATTCCTTAGAAGAAAATAATATAATATTTTATATAATATTTAATAAATAATATTCCTCCTCACACTTAACAAAATATATTAGATTTGAGGTTAAATATTATTTTAAATAATACCAATTTTCCCTCAGTGTGAGGAGGATATATAACTGAACTGCTGCTGAGAGGCCGAAAGCCTAATCGAACACGTTTCATATGACTCCGGCGCTAAAGATTACATTTTAATCTCTATGTATCGCCATCTCGCTCTTGTTTTAGCCTCTTTTCCCCCCTGTTTTCCTCCCTCTTCTACCTGGACTTGTGCCTTGGAATAGCAACTAATCAATGGCCAGTACTTGATTTTAACTTGCTTGTAATTGGGCGGCGATAGAGAGATTCGAATGGCGACGACAGCCCCGGCGATAAATGTCCAAAAAATTCTAGACGCGTACACTGTATGCCCCTCTGTGTGTGTGTGTGTGTGTGTGTCGTACGGTGTGAAATTACCGTTTAATGAAAAAAGCTCCAGCAGCTTTCCCCCGTAAGGAGAAAAAAAGGAGAAAAATAAACACAGGGAAAGATAAATACTTTGGCATTTGTGACCAGGTGCGTAGTCGGAAAACTTTAACTGAAGAGAGAATAATGCACTGTTAAAAAATATGGGGATTTCAGATTGCAATTATCTAAGCAGATAACTCTGTTAGATTCTGTTAGAATTCTGACTGATAAAAATATATTAGTTTGTCCCTGAATTCGTATTTGGGAATTTTAATTGTTATTTTTCAACATTTTTATTTTATTTAATTTTAATTTTTTTAGTACACCCAATTAGAATGAAGAATATTATAATATAAACAACAATTTATCCCTGTGCTCGATGTTCACAATCTGTGAATCCTGTCTTCATCTGCCGCCGATAAAGTTATGCAACATTCTTGAGGGGGCTTGGCCAATATGCACGACGCCCCTGGCCACAATTTTTGGCCCATAGTCTCACAGTTGGTAATCGCCATCGCCATCGGTTTCGGGAATAGGAATAGAAATAGGAATCAGAAACTAGAAGAGCTCAGCGCGTAGGTAGCCAGATATTTTCCACTGCAAATGCTGGAAAATTGCCACCGCTGCAAACTCACACACACACACACACAGCACGTGACAAGGTGAAATAAAATGAGAAGCTATCAGCGGATGGCCGCAGGTTCACAGTTACAGATACGGATGGCACACACAGCGGAAGATACATGACGATACAACATCTTATTAGTTTTTAGTGCGGCCCAGTCGGGCTGGTAGATGGTTTTAGCATTGAGCAGCCAACGGTAGCAGTTGCAGTTGCGAAATTTGCATACCAGTCGGAGCGAATATTCCACGGGCTACCTGTGACATCTTATTGCATTCCTCAGTGTCAGAGGCTTTATTGGTTTCGCCGAGAAACCACAGGTTGGGGTTTACAGATAGTCTATAGATTGAAGGATTACCTTTAAAGTTTAAGCTATGGGCAGGGGTTTTGCTTTTTAAAGAGTTTTCCTGAATTTATAAACTTTGTCAAGGTAAAATTTTAAAAGAATCTGTATATTAAGACACTATAAAAACTTAGTTAAATATTTCTATTAAATAAATACGATATAATTTAGAGACTGAAAATCTAATCATGATAATAGAAAGTTAATATTTTCCAATTTTATGGGAAAAATTAAAGATAAGACTCTAGAAATGTACCTTACTTTATTTATTAATGCTTTACATTACATTTAATTAACTAATTAAAGATTACTTATATATAATTATCTTATAAGAAACTTTACACCAAAAAGAAAATCGTCTAATCAGAAAATCCAAAAAACAGTTGACCCTTTTGCAACCTTGATTACCAAGACCCCTCTTAATCGGCTACTGCCACACTCTTCAATGACAGTTAACCCATGGAAATTGCATTACCCGAAACCGACACCGTTGGCCGACAGAAGGAAAAACCCTATTAACCTTTGGATCTGCCAATGTTAACTAGAAGCTCCGGGGGGGCACTTCCTCATATCATCATCCTGCTGTTGCGATTTCGATCCTCCTCGGTGTTGCTTTTATTGCAGCTGCCTTCGTCTTCGAAGCTGAAGCTCCAGCGGTCGCACTTTGCACAATTTACGTGCACATAAATTACCATTAATTAAATATTTCTGCGCTAATGCCGTCGGAATGGAGGGACCCAGCAACGTTCTCCCCCCCTTGCTGTGGTAATCACGGCAACTTTTGGTCAGAAAAGTGGACTTCTTTAAACCGACAAGTGACACGGACACCGAGATCTGAGAGAGCACTGAAAGAAAATGAACAGAAATTAAGGTTTAAGGTTACAAAATTAAGTATACATTTAATAACTTAACTAATAACCACTCAATATTATTTGTAAATATTTAAAAAAATATCTATAAATTAGAGAAAAGAATATAAAATATATTAATTTCTCCTTGTGGAACCTTCAACCCATACAGCTAAAGACGTTCATTAGGCTTAATGTAGCGGAGCAGTCGTATAAAGTGGGTTTCCCCTGGCCTTTCCCTTGCCTCGGTTCCTCTCTTTTTGCATATGACAAACGCGCAGGCGCGTGGCCTCAACGAGATACCGGGGCTACCACCAGCTACCAGCTCCTTGGGGCCTTTAAATTTATGGAATTATGAATAATATTTTAAGAGGGCACCGAGGGCGGCCGCCACCGGGCACTGTGACTTGGGACTGCAACTGCGACTGATACTTAAGCCCAAAGCCCGAGTCAAGTCAAGCCAAGAGGAGGAGGAGGAGTCGGACTGTCCGACTGAAGTCGGCTTCAAGTCCAAGTTGGGTTAGTTCTGCTGGCTGATTGCTTGCGACGGTGACGAATCGATTGATGTCTCGCTTTGAGTTATCACGTCGCTTGTCTTCGGCAACTTTTAACAAGGCCATATCCCGTGAGCACACTGAGCGAAAAGTGTGGTTTAAAATGTGTTAAAAAAAGAGATTTTAGTAGAGAACGGCAAAGGGTGGTATAACGTACATCTACCAAATTATTGCGATCAATATCAAATTTTACATATAGAAAAAATATATAATTATTAAATTGAAAATATAAAAAAATCTTATTTAATTTATTTGTTTCTTTTTATAATTTTAGATATCGAAATACATTGGATTTAATATTTAGTAATCATAAGTGATCAGAAAAATTGTATTAAATTTATTTTTTCTTTTCCAATTATAATAGCTTGATACATCAATAGATGTATCGCACAGATATCGCAAAATATCGATTTATATATCGAAATTTAGGTAAAACTATCTTCAACTGCTCACAAAAGAAATAGCATAGTTTTTAAATACATATTTAAGGTGGGAAAAAATAATTAATAATTATTTCTGGGGTTTATATAATGTTGGTCTATCTATAATATACATATATAGTTTCTGTAGCCTCTATAGCCTCTAGATTCGTGTTTCTAGAGCTAGAAACCCTCTCTAATTATTCCTGAATATTTTTAAAATTTTTAATAATAATAATCCTACTTAAAAACTGTCACACAATACCTTAAAACTTTTCTTCAGTGCCTCCCCACATATATAACCCCATAGATGCTATATCTGTTCCTGTCGTGCGCTGCATTTTTGATGAAAATCACTTATAATCCCATCAACATTCCCCATCTCGCTCTCCAATTGAAAGTTAATGTCTTTGCCTTCCGGGGAGTGGGAGTTGCCGAGTTTTTGGATCTCTGGAGTTATGTTCGAGTTATTGGGGGAGGGAACCTGGAGTTGGAGGCCCAAAACTTCGACTCTGTGTGTTTGTGTTGGCTTCGCCTCGTCTGTTGCTTTTTATTGATGATGTCTTTGTTTATTTGTTGTTCTCATGTTGTCGCATTGTTTGTTGCTTTGTTGTTCTCGTTGGACGCGCTTCACCAATTTGTTGTTGTATATATACTATAAGTATGTATGAAAAAAAAAGCAAAGAAAACACATCAAACGCCAATGCCAAGGCGAGCAGTGAGCTCTAAATAATTACCAAACAACATCCGGTGCTACGCCAAGGAGGACATCAGGGGGATTCCCCTTCCGCCCGCTCGTCGGGAGTTGACAAAGTGCTTCACTTAATATCGCATGACGCCGCTGGCATCCAAGGAGAAAGACTACGCGCTTGATTCTTCTCTTTTCGGAATTATAAACACATTTACTTATTGGTGAGATGAGGGCGCAGAGAAAGCGAGAAAGATCTTTCTTGCCGAAGGGATTAGGGGGAATGTTTAGTGGCAGCAGATGGGACCTGAAATAAACTGAGACTTGGAAATTTTCGAATCAATTTAGTTATATGATCACTGGGAAGTTGTAATGTCTGTCTGAGGGTAAAGAAAATAAATAGAATTCGGAAGTTATTATTTGAGAAAAATTATCATAATAATAGTAGAGAAGCTTAAGCTTATTTCGATTAGTTTTATAAGGATTTAAGGGAACTCTAGGTATATTCAGCTGAATTATAAATAAGATTTTTAAATATATGCCAGATTAAATCTTTAAAAACTCTGCAATTTTCTTACTATAAACTTCATAATTGCCTCCCCTAATATACCACTAATCGCCAAATAAATCACCTTTTAAGACACAAACCACGCCCCCTTAAAAGCACGAAAAAATATATAAAAAATAAAAATGCTAAGCGCAAATTCCTTTGAAAAAATCCACGCCATATAAGCTAGCATGCCGTGTATTTTTCTTGTCGGTTACGGTATTTGTTTTTCGTTGACATTTCGCCATATGATTTCCATAAGCTGCCACAGCCTCGACGGCGACGGTGGCGGATGCTTTAGACAAGTATTTGGACCCACTCGCGCACATCGCACATCGCACATGTTGCTGCTTATTTTTGGGATGCGATGTGCGGCCAACATACAACAACAAACACACACAACAATCACAACACGCAACAAACACAACAACAAATCCCCGACACCGCAACGCACTTAGTTAACGACGGCAACAGCGACGCTGACGCTGGCCGAGGCAGCGATTCCCGGCGTCAGCTTGCAGTGACAATTGTCAATGAAGTTTCCGTAATAAATTCTCGTCTTTCGGCTGTCTGTGCGACGTCGAGCCCCTCCTCTCTTTTCCCTTGATTTTCCCTGGTTTTCCTCGGGGTTTTTCCCCTCTTGGAGCAGGCGACTAACTTGACACGTTTGGCGGTTCCCCAAGTGACAGAGATGCTGGGCTGTTATTTTGAAAATCTGGACGATCTACTTAAGTGAAAGCTAAAAGGTTAATGAAGGATAAGTAAAATAATTTAAATTTTAATTTAAAAATATATACTAATACTTTAATTGGATGATAAACAAAGGAGCTATAAGATTAAATGTAATCTAACTAAATCTAAGACTCTTTTTCTATATTCTTTTATTTGTGTAATATTGTTAATTGATTTTTGTTTTATTTTTATTTTTAAAGTAGATTCTTAAGAGTTTTTGATACAATAATATATACTTTATTTTATATACTTTATTTATTATATTTCTCTAAATAAGTAAAACTGTCACAAGAGGTTAAGTAAGAAAATAAATATTTCAAGTTCTCTTTAAAAACCAATTAAAATAAAATAATAATAATAATCTCATATTAAAAAATATTTAAAATTTTTATAAACTTTATAAAGAACCCTTAATCTAGCCAGAAAAACCCCCAATCAGTCTGCACTAGAGAAGTATCCGTGTGTGTATCTCTGAATTGCATGCAACATGGATATAGATGGATCGCAGGGAGAAGAGGAGTAGTCCATGGATCGTTTGCCACGCCACGAGGATTTGGTGTCGCGGCTTTTTATGAGGATCAGCTGCAGTTGTGGCCACTATAAAACAAACACAACACGATGGCTGAAATATACAGCCTATGAGCCGCCGAACAGCATATACCCTCTACAACCCAAGCCATATAGGGGGGGAGATTCCTAGATTTGAGTCAGCTTTGAGTTGTTTACGAGGCTGTAAATCAGGTGACAGATATGTGCGAACTATAGTTCCGGGCTAGTCGGGTTAAGAGGGTGTCTACATAGGTATTTTTGGATATAACAATAATACTTGAGAACTATTGGTTTATTTTATGAGAATTAGATAAGATTTCACTTGGTTTTATAAGTTTTTGATTTTCTATTCCATTTAAAACTGGTTTTTAACTATTTAAAATCTATTTTTTTGACAAAATCTTCCCTTAAGTGAAGCCACCCCTTTATATAGGGTAAAATAAACACTCGACTGGATATGCTTGGCGGCTGAATGATGGCAGAAGTTGGTCTTTTAATATGCAAAATTCACAGCATTAATTACACTTGCTGCGAGTCGTTCGCAATGTCTTTGAAGCAGCTAACAACATGGCTGCCTCCTTATGGTCTCCTTATAGCCTCCATATATATGTATGTATATACCAAATCGGGGATGGTAAAGGGGTTCCCGGCCAGCGTTTCCCACTCAATTACCTTGACGCTCTGCGCCCGCTGGTGGCATAAATCATTTACCATAAAAACGTCGCCTTGTCTACACTTTTCCTTTTCGTGTGCCAAAAATAAGCAAAGCCCGCTTACGAAACACTCAAAAACCCGAGAGATCGAAGGAGGACAAGGAGGACGTGGAGGAGGAGGACCCAATGGTCTCCTCCATTCAATAATAATACCAATGTAGCATGTTTCCAATGTCTATTTTTGGGCGTCGCACGTTTGTGTTTTACTCTTTTTTTGGGATAAATGTCTGAGGCGGAGAGTCTCGAGTCTCGGCTTGTGGGTCCCCTGTCTCCGGTTGTGGCATTCATAAATATTCCCAGGCGAGCGTTGAAAAGTTGCCGCGACCAAAGTTGGCCACAAATTGTTTTCCACAACTGTCCGTTTGTCGGGTGTGTGTGTGTGTAGTGTGTGCCCCCCTTGACGGTGATTTTGCGCAACTTGGATGCACGCTCCATAATTCAATCAATTAATATCATTATTATTATTGACTGGCCATTGTTTGCCCGGCCCTGACTCTCGGGTAATTAATTACAATAATTAGAATTTAACAAGCCGTGTTTCGGCCACCCACCTCCCAACATTCCACCTCTTCCTCAACCTCCTTGAACAGCTGTCAGCCATCATCGTCAGGGAATTCCTCTCGGATTTCATTTGTTTTTTGTTTCCCTTTCCATTATTTTCATTTTTTTTAAGGGAACCACATTTGCAGAGCTCACAAATTTGTTCAGTGAGGCAGGCAGCCTTCAATTTGTTTATTTATTTTCTATTTGTTTTTTTGTTTTTTTGGGGGGAGACAATGTCTCTTCTTTTTTTGGGGGGTGCCTTGAGTAGTTTTCCCTGTGAATTTATGGTGGGAAATACTTTGGACCTAGTGGCTTTGTTTATATTTTGTATTTAGTTTGCGACAAATCAAATGCTTAAGAGATTGAAAAAATGTGTTTATAATAAGGCAGCTAATGGGCTGAAAACCACGAAAAAGGGGTCTGGGGATATCACTTACAGCGAGAGGGTTCTTTAGGGGTCGTTGTGTTCTTTTTTAAGAAATATGTTTGGCATTATAGCTCGTGGGAAGTGGAGAGCTAAGAAATCGAGACGAGGGATTACTTTTAATCTATATAAATTAGAGTTTAAATAAATTCTAAAAAATAAGTGATTCTTGAGAAGTTCTTAAGGAAGGTACTTAGGGTTTTATTTAAAGGTGCTTTAAAGTACTTATAAATAAGATAATTTATAAGACATTTTTAAATTTTATTATCAAATTAAACTCTTTCCAAATCAGAAATTCCTATCTTAAAAATGAAATTGATACAACTTTCCTTTTCAATAAAAAATATTCTCAAATAATTGAGATAATTCCAAAGAATATCCCAACCCTTTAATATCTTAAACATCTGTTTATATGTTTCGTTTATCGTTTCCCTTAACCAATTAAAGCTTCAGCGGAAAACCCCATAATCCTGCTGTAAAGGATCTCATTAAGATAAGGATCTTTCATCAAAAAGGCATTAAGGAAACCAACAGATTTTAAGTGACTTAACCCCAAGATCGATAGCTAACCGTTCAATGCCATAGGATTGGGTTAGGAAAGGTTAGGTCCGTTTAATGATATACTCAGTGAAAGGTGGTGGAAGGGGCAAACCGAACTTCATTTCATTTCCAGAAGGTTTGCCTTTGCCCAGAAGCTATAAACTGTTTTGAGAAGGGACAGAGGCAACAGCTGGCAGCGTGGTCTTAATGGCCCTGGGGTAGCTCTGTACCCGTTACGCCCCAGACCGATCCTCGATGGCCAATTGGCCACTGCTACACTCTACTCTGGCTGTGGCTAGGCCCCGGGGCGTATTAATTTATGTATAACTTATAAACTTGAGGGCCTTGGCCAGGGCCATTAACATGTCCCATTGCCGCAAGCGACTTCCGCACCAAAACGTCAAACTCCGGGCGACACCTTTTAGTTGAGATGAGAACTGGGCCCTGATGTTAGGATATATATACTATATACATATATATATATGTTTGTGTGGTTATTTAAGCCATATGTTCGGGTGAAAACGACAAGACTTTGCATTTGCTGGCTCTCTCTCTGTCTTTCTTTCTCTCGTAAAAACTTAAAAAACAGGCCGCGCTAAAAGCAAAATTCGATTCTTTGCCATTTCCATTTCCACAGAGTAACAAACAACCGTTGCAAGATGGAACTGGCCATGGCAATGGGTATCAAAGTGGGAATGGGAATGGGACTGGGAAGTGAGAATGGGTATGGGGTTCGGGATGTGGATGTGGATGGGAATGAGACCAGGGCCTGATCCCGGTCTCGATCCCCAAACCCAGACAGGAACACAGAGCCGAAGACCATGACCAAAGACCAAATGGCCCGAGTCGTTGCATGTTTCTTACTTGATTTTCTGCTATAAATTAAAGGACTTTAATGACACTTTGGACGACGACGACGACGACGATCGCCAGGCGAAATTGTTCGCCCAGAGTCTGCGTTTGCGACTGCGTCTGAATCTTAGGCTGTATGCGATGCAAAGTCATTCTCCATGGGTGCGAAAATGCCACGCAATGTTCAATAACAACACCATTACACTGAGCAAAAAAAACCAAGATCCTTTAAGAGAGAAAATAAAATGTAAGGTATGGATTGTTTTTATTATTATTCACCTGTGTTTTTTCAGTTTTGTTTTTAAACTGTGTTTTTTTTTATTATATTTTTCTTCAAGTGCAGCCCTCGGACCATTGTATGACCAATAGAATGTGGCTTTCAGACGTGGACAGCTACGGAGACTGAGACTGAGGCTGAGACAGAGACTGAAACTGGGCTCGGAACGCGGCCTTCCTTCGTTCGAGTGCAGGAAATTCATTAAGTGTATTTATTGCTTCGATTAAGATGGACACTTCTCACCTGCAAAGGAGGTCCGGGGATCCGGGACCCAGTACCCAATACCCGAGATCTGGTCCGGCTTGGAGCTTTTGGCCCGGCCTTCGATTCGATCCGTTTGGTTTGGTATGGTTCTCGGTCTCCATTCGGCTGGGATTGTACATAAATTTCAGGTCTCTCTCACAATGTTTACACAATGTCGCCGTCGTTTTTGTTAAGATTGGCACCGCGCAGTGCCCACTCCCTCGGGCTGGGACTGCGGACTGGAAATATGCAGATGAAATCACCCAAAAACATTATGCGTTGATAATTAAGCCAAGGAATCTCAATTCTTAGTGTCAGGCTTGTCTTGTCGCCTTTTAAGTATTTGAGATGCAGGCACAGGCACAGCCAAAGGCAAAGGCACAGGCATCGCCAATTCACTCATTTCAATTTTATTGTTATTTTCGCCTCTTTTATGGCCCTGGCTACAGTGGGAATTGGTTAAGGTGCAGGAATTTATTACAGTTACTGTTTACAGGATTAGCCAGTGAGATTCGCTCTGGCCAATACAGTAGCCGGGGCCAAGTGATCCGCCTGGAAATGGCATAAGATAATGGCCAAGAACGCTCAGCCTTCCACTTGCCTCAATGACCATAATCTCTTAAGATCTCGCTCTCTCTCACCAGCTGGAAAATGAGCTCTTTTGATGGCGGGAAACCTGATTAAGGTAACTTAAGGGGGTCTTCTCATTCAAAAGCTGTTTTTTGGACCCTTTTTAAAAAAATTCTTATTTGAAAACGCAAAGAATAATTGAAAACTTTTTTTATTTATTGTATTCAAAAATGTTCAAAGTAACTAAAAAAGTTGTTCTTGCCTCGATACGAGGGTTGTTCAAAGAGTAATGAGACTTCAAACTTGGTGGTCGAAAAAAAAGGTGTCGTCCTGGCGGCCACGATTCAGGGTTTCCAGAGCGTCCGAAATGAAAAATAACAAGAAAGGAAGCTAACTTCGGCACGCCGAAGTTTTGTATACCCTTGCAGATATTATTTCATTACATTTTACTTATACTTATTATGTTTACAGTTTGACAGTTACAGTTTTGCATTCCCAGCTTTACATTTTGTATACATCTACCGATCGGTTTATATGGCAGCTATATGATATAGTCGTCCGATTTTTTTGAAATTTATACCAAAATTCTAGAATAATAAAATAAGCTTATATCCCGGAGTAGATGAAAATACGTTGAAAAAAAACGATAATATAATTTTTTTTCTATTAATTTCCCGATCGTTCCTATGGCAGCTATATGATATAGTCGTCCGATTTTCATAAAATTTTTACCAAAATTCAGAAATAATATAAAATGGTCATATCTAAAAAATGGTGCCAAAATGTTGAAAAACAACAACGTTATAATTTTTTTTCTAAAAATATATCGAACATTTGTATGGCAGCTATATGATATAGTCGTCCGATCCGGCCCGTTCCGACATATATAGCAGTGAGAGTATATAGAAGACTATATGCAAAGTTTCATTGAGATAGCTTTAAAACTGAGGGACTAGTTTGCGTAGAAACGGACAGACGGACAGACGGACAGACGGACAGACGGACAGACGGACATGGCTAGATCGACTCGGCTGTTGATGCTGATCAAGAATATATATACTTTATAGGGTCGGAAACGTCTCCTTCACTGCGTTGCAAACTTCTGACTGAAATTATAATACCCTGCAAGGGTATAAAAACGGGGTTATAATCAGAATAGATGTCATTTTCGGCTGACGGAACAGATTTTTTTTTTAAATTTTTTAAACAAAATGGCGGCCATTCAAAAAAAAAATTTCGATTTCGGGCGTTTTTTTTGTAGTTTAGTGTAAAAAAAAAATAGAAAAAAAAATTTTAAAAAAAATCTGTTCCGTCAGCCGAAAATGGTGACAATTCTGCGTCGATTGCACTTTGTTTCATGAAAATCGGTTCAGTTGAACTGGAGATATCATGGCCGCCAGTTCGAAAAACGTGGTTTCGAGATAAACGCGTTTGAAGTTTGAAAAAAGCTCATTTTGCATAGATCTTGCTTCACAAAAAAGGCTGTATCTTCTAAAGTATTTCGAATTTCTTAAAATCCTTTTGGGGACATATACACACCATCCCAAGCTATAAATAAATGCAAAAAAAAAAAAAATCGAAAAAAAAAAGTTGCCCAATGAGAAGACCCCCTTAACTTAAGTAGTTAAATTTTGTGGAAATATAGCGATATGGATTTTATTAATGCCTGAGTTTGAGCATGATTTATCTGATTACTTAATAGTAGACAACAAGAAATGATTTCTTAAAGGGAAATTATTTGAAATTGATTTAAAAAATACACATAAAAGCATTTAACATCTGCATAAGTTTAGAATTGTTAAGAGAGAATACTTTTATTATTATTAGGTAGTAAAGTTTATTGCCAATAAATTAGGAGCTGCCTTTTACTTTTCTGCACATCCACCAATTGGCTTTTTTTCAAAGCGGAAACACTTGGCTAAATGCAGTTTAGTTCCTGAAATGGAGCCTCGCGCCGTAGGTTCCAACCTCTCTTAAAAACAATCAGGTGACCCACCTGGAGCATCCGGAGCCAGACTTAATGTCCATGTTGTTGGTTTTATGAGTCAGCAGAGTAGGAGTTTAAGTCAAAGCAGGAGGGGGAGTCGTCGAATGCCTGAGCAGCCGCCGAGGCTGCAGTAAATTTTAACTTGCAATTGTTTTAATTGCCGCCCGGGCCTGTCGTGTTCCCATATTTATGGCATAACGGAAATGAGTTAATAACAAAGTACGAGGCAAACAACAGGACGGAATCACTGTCCACTGGACGCCAAGGCAAAGATTTAATACCTGACAGGGATAAACGTTCCTGTCCAACTGCGATTCCATCTGTGGGGGATATTTTTCCATCCTCATCGTAGAACTCGGCGTGTGCCGTTGTCATTTAAATGAAATTACTGTCAGATTTTACACAAATAAAATTTCGAAATTACGTCAGTTTTATGTACTTCTATTCCATTCACTTCACTCTGCAGCTTCTAAGATTTTTTCCGTTTGGCACAGAGACTTCTCTGTGTTCCTGGTCATCGTGCTCGTAAAATTTACGACCATACGTACACAGTGGACAACATAATTCGGTGGGGATATAGCCAAAGAGCTTTCGTATCTGGCGGATTAAGAACGCGTTGTTGATGTGAAAGGCAGCAGCAGCAGCATGAAGGGGATAAGTTGCAGTACATACACGTGATATGTGGGTTTAAACCCCTTTGGATTGTGGGGGGTTGTGTATGGGAGAAGGACGAACATAATGGTTATTCAATTGTTAAGGGGAGTAAATCAGAAATATAAGTAAAAATAATAAAAGAATTAAAAAAATGCTTTAAATTAACTTGAAAATGTGAGAAATATTAAATATATTTTATATAGGATTTTGAATCTTTTAGACAGGCAATTTTAATGTTAAAACCGTACCTTGAAAGCCTGTCAAAGAAGACTCTTACCCCTGGTGAGGGTTTCATTATCTTTTCCTATGCCTCAGCATATTCTATATAACTTTTTGCCAATTTTTTTGTCCTCCTATATAACCCATTTCCTGACATTTCTGATCAAGTTATCGTATTGTTTTGGCCAGAAAACCATCAAGTGTCGTAACAGGATTGCGGCAATTGAACGCCGCTCGTAGAACAATCGCTTCACGTGCCAGATTGAATTTGTCCCATCTATTTTTTTCCCTCTCAATACAACGGTGGACATTAAACAAATCCACTGACCGGTGGTGGTAGTAACCAGGAACAGGAACAGAAACACACGCAAATCTTGATTGAATCAACTTAATTTAGATCAGAGAGCGGTGATTCGTGTGTGGTCGTAAAAAGCGCGACATATTGCAATTGGTATTGGTATTGGGATCGAGCCCTCGGACTTATCACACGTCCGTGTGCCATATCCTACCACCAAATATAACATACATAGGTAGGTGTGTGGGTGTGTTTTGTGTCTGTAAACTTTTATGACACGTGGTGGAGTTGCCGCACAACAAATAACAGCAGACAACAGGCAACATTGGACAAAAGACAACGAACGAACGAACAACGGGAACAACAAGAGTTGTTTAATAATAATAAAAACAAATGAAAAGAGCACGTAGTTGCTTTGGCAGCAGCACCGCAACAAAGGTGCCCGCCGCCACACGGCTATTGCTCGAGGGGGTCGGAGGTCGCAGTGGTCTGGGGGCTGGTAGGTGCCAAGAGCGGCGCAGAGTGGATTGCGGCTTGTATGTGATAGGAATGCCATTTTGCATGTGGCTCGCTCGGTGTGACAAAGCAGCAACCAATTACCAAATACGAAAAATGACAACTTGCAACAAAAGAGCAAACAAAAAAATATATAAGAGAATAACGAATTCAGCAACACTGGGGGAAAATATTATAAACATGAGTTTTTATTAAGAATTAGCTTGCTTTTGGCTTTTCAATTCAAACTAATTATAAAGTAGAATATGTAAAAAAACCCTCAAGGGATTTCTTCAACATTTACCTTTGTACTTTTTACTTTTATGCTAAAATTTGCAAATTGTTCTAGCCGCAACTTAGGGGTTATAAGGCAAAATGTTGTTATTTTATTTTTGTATGTAGTCGTGACTGGATGAATTCTTATAAAATAAAAAGGAAATGAAAGAAATAAGAATACATTATATATAAAAAAATGTATATATCATTAAATATTATGAAATAAATAAAATATTTAAACCCAACCTTCTAATATGTAATTAACCAAGATTTAAGGCCAGACAGAATGATTTCTAAATAAATGTCTTATTCAGCCCGCAAATGTTTGTGAAATGTTAATTTATAAATATTTTAAGACTTCATATTATGGGTGAGAGTGTTTTTTTTAAGTGTATCTCGAGTAATGGAAAGGGTAAGCTGGGTGTTAGTAGGTGTTGCTGGGACACCTAGCTGCACCATCAGCAGCCGGACAAAACTTCCACTAACCGCAGCTCAAATAGGCTTGATAGTTGGCACAGCCTTTCCCCTCGGCTTTGCAAAGAACCAACCCAACCCCCTCGGGCAGTCGGCACTGCACGCCCCTGGCAATTGACACGTTAGCTTGGGAAGCTTTGGCAGCAGCCGGCACAACAACCGAATATCCACTTTGGCCAGAAGCAGCCTCTCTTCCCGCTCCGATTTAGTTTGGCTTGGTTAGGTTTGGTTTGTTTGTTTTACGACCATGTTGCACCTACGGACCGAACCGGGAACCTGGAATCTCGCTCCGTTTGGATCTGAGAGCGTGAGGCCGGTGATCGTGACAAGGGATTTATTACTTATCCCTTAGTATATGGTTTTTTATGGGTTTTGCTTTGTTCTGTTATTTTAAAGTACTTTCAAATTATATAAGTTAAAAAAATAATTGTGTTGTAGCAATTATAGTTATAATTAATATAAATAATTAATTGATATATTATAATTAATATATAAAGACCGTGAGTAGAATAACAGTTAAAAATTCCTTGTAAGGATCACGATGCCATCGCTTCACTCAAATCCCACTCAAATTTGTTTGGCCCAGCCGCAGAGCCGTTGGTACGTGATTCCATCAAACATAAAAAGAGAAAATTTACCAAAATAAACAAGACTTTGTGCAAACCGACAAAAAATAAGAAAAAAATACAAAAGCAGCAAAAAAGCAGACTCGAAGCCGAAAAGAATTTTCAAATCGAATGCAAAAATTGTGCAAACTCGTGAATACAAAATGCTTTTGTAGCCCAGGAACAGTTGGAGACTAAACTAAAGCTACAACTAAAAATTTTATTTGTATCCCACCGGGTGGGATATATCTATCTATCAGGAGGGGAGATGCCGGGAGAAAGGCGGAAAGGAGCCGGCGTTATCTGTCGAAAGTCGGAATGAAATCACAGACATCGAGAGAGAGATGAAATGGTTTGAGATGGGGAAATGCTCCTGTCTCGCCTCCGTTTCTGGTTTTTTGGTCTGACGACCAATTCCTGGTCGGTGGCAAACTGAATTATATTTTGAGTGGTGGCCACTGCCACTGCCACTCCACCACCACCACCCAGAGATTCCCCCAGTTTTTATGTGTTTTGATGTTGTCAAGCAATTAAAAAATGTTGTGCCAATGCCTTTAATAGACATTTTTGTTTTGTATTTTCTAGTTTTTACTTGTGACATTTATGCGAATTTTATTTCTGGCAAAGACGAGAGGGAATGCCAATTCTGACTGTGTGTGTGGCATTTATGGTTTTTTTTTCGTCTTCGCAAGAGGAGGTCGTTGTTTTAAGGCCCAAGCAACACATAAGTGATACAAATTGGCAGTAAATAATTGAAAAAGCTACAGCAAAATGTGATTTCAATGGAACTGGAAAAGCAAATGAATGACAAAAGGATAAATCGCACACAGATAACTGAAAGCAATTTGCCTGAAACTTCTTTAAACCGAGGATTACCTGACTGCCATACAAATTGGCCCAAACATAATAGGATAAATGTTTAGCTTGTGTTTTTGGAATTTTTCGTAGGAAATAGAGAATTTAAATATGGGTTTGATATTTCTGTTTGACTTAACTTGACCTTATTGAACCAATTTAAATGACTGATGAATATAAACTGGAATTGGAAATGTAATGAATGGCTAACAAATTGGACACAAATAAATGTTTGGGAGATGCTAAAAAGATTTTGTTGGAATATTGTGAATTTTAAGTGTAGGTTAAATATTAAAGAAATTTATATAAATTTATAGAAATTCTCACAAGTAAATAAAGGTTTATATTAGGTCTTAAACAATATTTAAAACTTTTATAGGTTTTTTATTTTGTTGTATTTATTTTTAGTACATTCCTGACCTTTTCTTTAATAGAAATTTGGGCTTGGTTCATTTTAATGTCCGATTATTTTAAACCCAAACTCTAATGGCTCCACCCTAATGAACCAAAACTTTAATAGACACTGAAGAAGTTATCCAGCTGGTAATTGCAATTTATACAAATGTCTGAAACTGTGTGGAATTCCCTTTTATATTAGCCATCAAAAACCTCTGTCCTCTCCTGAGTCTGGTCATTAGATCGACCCAATGATCGTCGTCTTTGGTCTTGGCAATTAATGTGAAAGAATGGCAATTCGCGTTAATGTCGAGGAAATCGTTTAAAAAACAGCAAAGCATCGACAATAACCGTATAAACAAGCGTTCGCCTAAATAGATAGATACGCATAATTTTCAAGGCAATCCAATATTCAGCGATTTCTGTTGGCTACCTACAAGATCATTTATGGGTATACGATATACGGCGGCCCCCCCATGGACATGGTTGTGTCTTCGGTGTGTACGGGGTGTTGATGCCGGCGATGCGAGACCTGGCATTACTATGCGTTTTGCCGCTGGCGAAGTCGTTACACTTTTTACGAGTCGCAAGTCTTGCCATGGAAAATCGCATTAGTTAATCCGACAGATACATATGCAAAAAAGTCGAAAAGAAATAGTTCGAGAAAAGGAAAGGAGAACTCTCTGAGCTGAGAAGTGCACTGGAAATTATAATTTTTTAGTATTTGTATATATTTGGAAAATTAATTAAATATTGTTTTATATAAATTAGAACATATTCGTTTATGATTTTAAAAACGATAGTTTTACGTCCGATTTAGAATCGTAAACGATAATAAAGTCATGGGTTTTATAGCAGCAAATGGTCTTATTTTCGGAACCCGATTAAGATTTCAGTTGCGGATCTTTATACGACATCATTAGCGGTTACAATCCTGAGAATTCACAATACTCGTCCGCTATTCGTCCGTTTGCGCGTCCGTTTTTGAGCATTAAGTGAAACTAATGCGGTAAGTCCGATTCTTTGTCTGCTGCGTTGATCTTCAATTTAAGTAAGAGGTGGATACGGCATTAAATAATTTTTAATAATAAAATCATTCATATAAGATATTATTAAATATCCAATTTTAGTTATTATTTTTGCTTTCAATTAAAGTGTCATCTTTTTTTCTCCATGTGCTCAGAGCTCTTCATATGCGAGTATGATAATTTCATTGGAGTTTTTCCTGTGCCCTCTCTTGGCTGTGCTTATTTAACTATTACCACTTCCTTTGCCGGCAATGGTCGATGGTTTCAGCTGATTTATTGTTTGTCATACGCTTTGAAATTGCGCTTTAAATTTTGCACCGCTTCTTGCAGCTAGCAACTTGCAACGTGCAACGTGCAACGTGCAACTTGCAACAATTACATGGCCATGGCCATGAGGCCACTGCCATTGTTATCTGTGTTTTTTTTTGCTTTCTTTTATTTTTTTTTTTGCATGGTTAGAGTAGTGTGTGGCTGGCAAAGTTTTGCGAGGCCCCGCGCGCTATTGACTATTTTTTTTCGCGCTTAAGTTGTCGTCGTCGTTATATTCCTTCCTGTCTGTCAGCCGCTGAATTCCTGAGCCGGTCTCCTCGCCGTGGCTCTGGAGCAGAGCTCCATCTCTTGTCGTCGTTCTGTGATTTATAAAAGCAAGACTCCTCGACTGCTGCCGGAATGATTCTTCGACGCTTGGGCCCCAAAAGAAGAATTTGCAGTCGCGAGACAGAGAGAGGATGACGGCAAGAAACATGAAGAAGCTTTTAACGAACTCTTTTCATTTGTACTTTGGTACGTAGTATGATGACAAGGTTTTTTTTTCATTCTACCCGCTCCCTTCTTGCCCCTTTGAATGCCCTGCGAAAGGGTATAAAAACGAGGTAACTGAGCTTGGGAAAGGAACTAGAGATGCTGGGCAAGTTTCTTTTTTTTATGGCATTTTAATGGTTTTTTTCTCATTTCGATTGTGCAGGATACATTTCACTGGGAGTTCTTCATGATTTTGATGGGTTTTTGTTAGGGCATTATCAGATTTTATTGAAAAATGTGCCTTTTTTAAGATTTTAATAATGAAATTTAAATATTATTTATCTTTACTATATATATTTTACAATTATTTTATTTTTAAAATTAGTAAAATTAATACAAGTACTATAAAAGATTAAAAATTTTATGAATTATATACAGGACAATCTCTAAAGATTTAGAATCTTTTGTAAACGCGTCTAAAAGTATGCAATGAAATGCTTAAATATAGCTTGTAAATATTGCAGCATAGTTTTGAGGACTTTTCTAAGTGATTTCAATACCCCAATTATTTCTGAGGAACCCTTGTATTATTTTCTTATAGAGTATCCACAACCTTTGTAAAAAATAAAAACCACACTTACCTTATCGCTTCCTTTACTTTTGTTTATGCATATGTATCGTCTCTTAGGATCGTTCGATTCGGTATTTCTTTTGTCGTTTCCCTTGATTTCGTCCAGGTTGGTTGCTTGCCTCGTTGGTTGTATTAAAATTTTGCTAAACTAAAATTTGTGTGTGCCGATGGCTCAGTGTCTGGGGTCTGGGGTCTCGTCTCCCAATGCCTACCAAGTTCCTCCTTTAGACGGCATTCGGCATCGGCATCGGTTGAGACGACATATCGACATATCGACATCGGGACTGGGTGCATCGGTGAGTTGAAGAAGTGATGACAACAACGACGTATGAGCACCCGGGTTTGTGCCGCATTTAAATTTCAAATTGGTTCGTTAACATGAAGTTAACATATCTGCTAATTGCTGATTGCCAAAGTCGCTCGCTGCCGGAGACCCAGAACCAGACCCAGAACCCAGAACCCGAGCTGGAGCTGAAGCCTCGTTGAGAGGCAGGGAGTGGAGCTGGAGATGCCCCCAGATACTCGCGTTCGGTTAGTAGCTACCAATGTAGTCCGGCCCCGGTATCTTGATGCCTCTGTGCAGGCAACGGCAGCATCCCAGCAAACGGTAACAAGTTGGGGGCAAAAAGCAGATGAGTACGAACTTTGAGATACTCTGCAAAGGTCTTAGACTAAGGTGTCGAGGGGAATTAGTTGTTTAAGAAGCAAATTTTAATGTTAATAAAAGCAACTGTTCAGTATATAAAATTTTAAGCTCTATAAATAAATTATACCCTATGTAAGGTTACAAATATATTCCAAAAATAGTTTATCCCTTTTAAAATATGTAAATAGGTTCCTAAAACTACTACGCCCTAAAACTCTAAAGAATACTGGGTATAACCAGAACAGCAGCATCAACAACAACAAGTGTGGCAGGTATATTGCACCGGCGTCCTCCTCGCAATGAGCGTATCTAATAGATACTTGCACACGCAGCAGTTGATGCAACAGCAGCAGCAGCAGTAGCAGGAGCAGAAGTGGAAACCGGAGAGAAGGCAGCTCCTCTACTTTACCATCACATTGCTAGTTGCAATGCCCATCCCCAGAAGCTTTTCCTTTTCTGCCTTTCTTATGGAAATTTGATGTTGTTGGAAAGTTAAGTTCATTAAGTGTTAGTATTTGAACCTCTGGCAGACAGCCTTGCCATCGATACCAATCTCAGGTGGCTCTGCTGCTCCTCCAACTGCTGCTCCTTCTCTTGCTATTGATGATGAACAAATTCAAGTGTTTTTGGCCAGCCGGTGGGCTTGGCCCGATCCTCCTTCTCCCTCCACTTGCTGCTCTGGCATTTGGGCATTTCGGCATCTACCGGGGAACACACGCACGCAGCAGCGCAGACACCTTTGATAAGCAGCCAATTGAGGCACACACGCCCATGGGTGCCAGGCTTCAGCTTCAGTTTCAGCCTCAGCCGCAGCCTCAGCTCTGGCTTTAGCTACGGCCTCGGCACATGGAAAATTGTATTGGAAATTAACTGACACATCTCGGGGCACGACGGGGGGGACTCTGGAATATGAGCAGGCACAAGACTGAAGCCACCTTGCGGCAATCCCCGTCTGTCTGCCAAGTTTTGGAAAAACCCCCAAAAGTGTTTTCTTAAGAGTTAGAGAACCATAATACAAACGTAGCAATGATTAGCTTGGTTAATTAAATATATAAACAGATTAATTAAGTTTTTGTATTACAAATTTCTCTTTTTAAGTTCAAATTTTCGAAGTCGAAATCTAGAAAAAGCTATGAATTTTAAAGTAAACGATGTATATCTTTATAAAACTAACAAATTCATATTCTATATTAAAGAATGACAAGGATGTTCATAAATTATATCCTAGTACATTTTAAATTTGTTTTTTCATAAACAAAAATATTAAAAATATATAATTTCAATATTTATAACCCACTTATACACTTCACTTAACTTGCAGTAAACAATTCCCAAGAACAAAGCTTAAATATCATAAACAAGTAATTTTTGGGTCCTTCCTGGTGGCTTTTGTGCCAAGTTCCATGGGAATGTGACTCCTCAATGTCACCGCATTGAACCGCTTCCTGATTTCACCAGAATCTGCAAGAATTTCGACGCAAAAACCATCTGTCAGACAAGGCACACATTCCCCATAGCACCCCCAAAAAATATATATTCTCATTCGACCATCCGACACTTTCAACTAACACACAAGGCCAGCACCCAAAAAAAAAAAAAATTCGCAAAAGCCTTACAATAACAAACTGCTAAAATAACAACAGCTTCAGCTCAGAGCAACAACAAACAAGGCAACAAAAAATTATGAAATATGCAAAGCAATAAACAATTTAAAATCAAATAAAAAGACAACTTCATATGCAACCCGAATCCGAGAATCGAAATCGATTGCAGCTTAAACTTGGCTGTGGGACAGCACCAAAAAAAAAAAAAAATAAAAAAAAAGGAGAACAAAATAAATACAAATAAAAAAGGAGAAAAAATATCAATATTTTATGCTTTAAGCATTTGTTTGCTTAGAACGACCCCCGAAAAAAAAAACAAAAACAACAACAGCAACAAAAACGAAAATTCAAAATCCGCCAGACGAACTGGAACGGCGATCGGAGTCGTAGACGGAGTCGCCGGATTTCGATACTGGAGCTGGAGCTGGAGCTGGAACACATGGCGCACTCGGACTTGTAGCTCCTCGTGGCGACTTTATCCCCCCGAGGTGCCCTCGTCCTCTGCCCCGGAAAACCCCGATGCGATGGTGCCTACTACTGTTGCGGCTGCCGGTTCGTTGTTGTCTAAATTTATGATTATTGCCCTGCCAAGCGTCTTACGAGCAACGGCACAAAAAAAAACATAACAGCGGCGGACTCAATTCGCCTTGGCTCAGCCGAAAAAAAGAAGAAAAATTGCAATAAAGCGAAGTGGAGGCAATAGAAATACCCTTTTTGAAAGGATTAAGAAATAAAAAATATATACAAAATATAAGAAAGAATTTTACTTGAGTAAAATGTGATTAATTAAAGAATAAATAAATATAAATTAATAAACGAGCTTATTTTAACAGGTCGTAAATTAATTTGTTTTGTTTGTTATAAGTTTGAATCACCTAACTAGCCATTGACCATATTGACTATCATTTCTCATTTAATTTTCTTAAAAATAAATAAAAGTTTATAGGACTAAAAATGTTCTATACCCTCCTTTATAGGATATCTAAAATTGCAGCAAATATGCGGAGAGGCGGCGGGTGGACTGAGCGGGTCCAAGTGAAGTGATTCTGCAGTTATAAAAATTGGATTTTGCGCGCAACTTAATCACATTTTCGCCTCCAACTCGAGAGACTCTCAAACTTGTGCTTTTCCCTCGTGCCAGCCCACCTCCTTTACCATTTCAGCTATTTTATTGCCGTCGACTTTAGTGTGACGATTTTTTTTCAGAGTGTATATATGTGTATGTGCCTGAGTGAGGTTCGGCTGGAGATTCCTCTTTTGCGGTGGCTCCTTGTGAGCTGGGCGAAAATTTACGATTATATCGAAATCTGATGGTTTATATGCCAGACTCTCTGTGACCAAAAACAAAAAGGAAAAACAAAAAGCACACACCCATAGAGCCAGCTACTTTGTAAGTCCAACTAGTAACTGAAAGACTTAGGAAAAAAAAATGTATTTACGATTCCAGCGAAAATTAAATTACGTAGCCGCCGTGTGTCTTCAGTGAAGCGGCAACAAAGTTTTATTTAAATTAGAGTTCCGTAATTAATTTTCTGACTGCTGGAAATCGAGACGAGTTAGGAAGAAGGGAAGATCTGATCGCAAGTGGATTAAGGCACATGAGATAAAACCCGTTTAATTTCGTTTAATGTCTAGGCAATGATTAACCAATAATGATAGTGGTTGGTAAGCGGGGTCCAGGGTAAAACTTTATAAATGCAATTGCACTTAATTTGTGGCTTGGGTAACTCACTTTTACGATCTTCACAGGGAAATGTACCCCCCGTAGAAATTGTATTGATAACCCACTCAAGGGTTAGATAATAAAATTAAATAAAGTTAGGTCACTGTGAGAACTGCGTAATGAGTCTTGGAAACAGTCATAAAGAATGCGTAATCCCAAGATCAACGGACATAAGGGAGTCTTTCGTGTGGGAAGCTCTCCAATCTGACGAAATGTCTAAGAAAATTCCAAGTAACGTTAGGGATAATTATGCAAGAACTCCCCTCTGTTTTCTAAGATTCAATTATGAGTAACTCAGGCACCTGAAATGAGGGTTAAACTGAATGAAGGCGGACTTAGCTTGATGTTTCGTAAAATGATAACAGACGTCATTCCCTTCGATCGTTTACAAACGATAAATGCTTACGTACATGCAATAACAATACTATATGCTAATGATCAAAGATAACGTAGCCATTCTTACGTGATCGGAATATACACAAGAAATGTTTGCAATGGGCTTAAGAGCGGGCATTGCAAAAATTTATTTTAAGCAATGCAAAATGCAAGAAGAACCTGTTTCACAAACGTCAGGTTTAAAATACAAATTTTAAATTATAAAAAACTATAAAAAATTTAAAACTTCAATTTCACTGACATTAATA
This sequence comes from Drosophila kikkawai, assembly GCF_030179895.1. Classification (NCBI taxonomy): domain Eukaryota; kingdom Metazoa; phylum Arthropoda; class Insecta; order Diptera; family Drosophilidae; genus Drosophila; species Drosophila kikkawai. Next base: position 9,902,902 of record NC_091730.1, read on the forward strand.
ACCTAATTTAACAAACTTTTTATAAAAGGAAGGAAATATATATCTAATGTGTGTAAAATCTTTATTATATATAGAAAATGTTTATTATAAATTAAAATTGAAAGGGGGAAATGTATAATTAGTTTACTATTACATTTTTATTTTAATTGCTGTACTTTCACCTAGCTTTCTAGTGTTTTAAATAATTACAAGTTAAGGATAAACTTAAGGGGCCAACTTAAATGCTACATGGACTTAGAAATATCTTTAATTATCTTTAAAATATGTACATTAAAAAAGAAAAGAATAAATGTAAAGTGACTCACTTCAGTTCAAAGTATTAAGCGATTACTAAACATTGGCCTTAAGGGTCATCAACTCTGACTTTTCCACATAAACGGCATAGCTAAGCGTTACACCTAATTACGTAAGACCCAAGCACCAGGCACCAGTAAACGATAAACAAGTGTCGTAAAGAGCGGCAAAAAAGAATAAAATAAAATATGAACAATCTAATCCAATAAAATAAGAGTTGTAAATGTGCCAAGCGAATGTTCGAACAAATCCAAACAAGCTGCCAACGAGTGCGTTATATGCCAATTTCGATGCAACCAATCCCCTGTCATATATGTGTAGAGACTCTCTCATGAACTTTACTTTGCTCTACACTTGATGGTTATGCAACGATATATGTAGTTAATGCCGACATATATATTTAGATGTTTTTGCACTACAATCGTGAGAATGGCTGAGATGAGTGCTCTAACGGGGTTTATGCAAAAGAGGGAACTCCCCCCAACGGCACAAAAGGAGCCAATTAGCATGCAGTTAAAGTGCAAAATGCATTCGCAAGCCGGGACATTACATTTCATTACAAGCATTCTGAGCAAGGCGCGACGGGGCACGCATTGTAAAACATGAACCGAGGAGGGGAAATAAAAATAAGGGAACATAGTACCTATACCTATATGGGTTTTCCGAAAAGTTCCCAAAGTCTGCTGACCATTTAAATGAAGCCACGTTAAGAGACAGAGAGAGAGTGAGAGAAATGGTAAAAGGTAATTGAAATGTGCGACTGGCTGGGAGAGTGCAACTATAAAATTAGTTTTCATGGCGTTAAGAACACCGTTTCCAAGTAACCGAGTAAGTAACCCATGGGCCGAACCAAGAATTCAATTTAATGCATTTCTCTCTTCGGGGTTCTTTAATTTAATGGTTGCCGAGGCGAGCGCATAAAAAAGGTTATCGGCATTTAACTGAGGCCAACTATAAAAAAAAGAGCCAACTCCAAGCTATTAAATAGCATTATTTATACTCGGGGAGTTGTCCGTCCCTCTGTCCGTTGCATGGGAGAGGGCCGAAAGTGCGTGCAGTGTCCGCGTAATTGGAACAATTTCAGCTCTAGTCGGTTCCTTAGACAATGATAAGCATTACTCGGGCACGGAGAGACCCAGGGAGTCAAGTGCACTGCCTTTTCTTTATTGACATAGAGGGACAAAGACTTCACATTTTAAATTCTCAGCTGGGATTAGACCCGGTCAAGATTGCGTGCCAGCGGAAGCCTCCCGGGCACGATCACAAATAAAATAATAAAAATATAAGCACACTCATATTTTCATAATTGGCCAAACTGCTCCGCTGGGCAATTATCATAATTGCATAATTTTCGTTCTAAACAAGCCCGAAAAGAGCAGACATAAAATAAACAACACACACATGACAGCCGATGGGTGAGTTTAGGTGCACTGGAAGAAATCGAGAAGAGGCTTAGGGAATTGATTTTATTTATTTAAAAAATTTAGGAAATACTGAAAAGAATTTTTCTAAAAATAAGAGAACATTTTTCTAATAATATTGGAAGGTAGAACCATTAAAAAAATGATTAAACCCTAGGGAATTGATTTTATTTATTTAAAAAATTGAGTAAATTCTAAAAAGAAATTTAAAAAAATAAGAGAACAATTTTCTGATAATTTCTGAAGGTAAAACTGTTGAAAAATATAGCTCTTATGGTTTGATAAGTCTCCAAAATTAAATAAATCAAATATATTTAGATATTTTAGATTCTTTTTGATATTTTAGATTCTTTATGATATTTTAGATTCTTTAGGATCTAAATTTCATTAAGAAAATTTCCTCATTAAATCTAGTCATTCTTCTTTTTATATTTTAAATATAACTTACTCAACTTGACTATTTAAATTATTATTTTAAGAAGAAACTTCCTTCTGACTTTGTTCTTTGCTTTAAAAATCGTTATAATTCTTTTAAAAATACTAATAATATTTATCTTCCACACCTGCTCTTTTATTTAATTATTTTACTCCCTTAACCAACCCCAATTTTCTCTCTCTGCACTGAAATTTAGCTAAATTTATATGTTTACTATTGGATTTATGTCTCTCAGACGCCGGGCACAGCAGCCGCGAGCTCAGAGGTTCGGAAACTGATTCAGATTCAGGTTCGGTTTAGGGTTTTCAGTTTGAGTTTCAGGCTGGGGACTGCGACTGGAACTGTGACTGGGCTATGGGGCCTGGGGTTTGGACTGGGTCTGGGTCTGGGACTTGGGCTCTCGGGTTACCGCTCGTCCAGGAAACAATTATCCACATGCTTGTTTGCCCGATTGGGGGAGCTGCTCTCAGTTCTCTACGGAAGCGCTGTTTCCAGGGGCGCCGCAAAGGGGGAAATTACCAGTTGGCCCCCAGGGATCCCAGCTCCAGAGAGTCCCAGCTTACCGCTCCAGTCGCAGTCGCAGTCGCAGTTTTAGACCAGTTCGATCGCCGAGCATGCGCGTTTAATTTGCTGCGGCGGCCGCCTGTTTTCGGTTTCAATTTTTTATTTTTTTCGGGACAGCGAAAATGAGCGAGAGGCGGTTGATTCAAATTAGCCACGTCTCCTCGGAGGAGAAATATCAGGCAGCAAGACAATGGAATGAGCAGGCGTTGCCCGGAGGCGTGTACCGGGCCAAAAAGACCAGGGTAGCCGGCATTTCGGAGCTGGCCAACCAAAGCAGGCACCCGGCCAGAGCAGCCAACCAACGAGCCACGACTCCATCCCCCATTACCATTCCCAGCAACAGCAACAGCCGCAGCTCCAGCTCCAGCTCCAGCTCCGGCTCCTCCTGTCCGCCAGTCTTTATGTGCATATGCGTTTCACTCGCTGATTATAGGGTCGAAATTGCCGGGTTCAACAAGATTATTAATGTGCGCCAGCTTGTTTATACAGATGCACATATGCAGATACCCATACAGTGGGGGTTAAGATAATACAAAAGGGGTTTGGAAATATATTTAGAACATTATATTTATATATAAAACCATTTGGAAGATTTATGTTTAATATAGGTTGAGATATTCTATAATACCTACATTTTTATACATTTTATAAATCTTAGAAAAATCTTAGTATTCTATGACGAGGTTACTAATTAATGAAACACTTGGCTTAAAATATTATAACAAAGGCATCTCTTAGGATTTATATACTTTTTATAATAGAAAGTCTGATTTAGTACCTAATACTTTCTGCTCAAAGTGATAGACTATAGTAATAGGAAGAAATTAAGTCATATTTCACTTTTCTAAGTGTTGTAAAACGGTTGAACTAGTTTTGTAAGCAGTAATTGTATAACCATTAAATAATTAATAATTTCTTTTTCATAAAATAATATATTAAAATATAAAAACTCAAGGTTTAATCTCAGAAATAACAAAGATAATTAGGCTTAACTTAAATTTTAATTTTATTTATTTTAAACCCCCATAAAACCTTATAAACTTGACCTCATCTGTACATGCGTATGTATATTTTGCACCTTTGTTCTTGTTTCGTATTCGGAAATAAATTGGGGAATGGCTGCAGAGCCCTAAAATAATTTACCTCTTAACTGTTGTTTGTTTAACCCAAAAAAGCAAATTAAATGCGAATGACAAACAAACGAGAGGAGCGAACGAACAATTTGGAATGAAAACGAAGTGGACAGCGGGCAACACATTGCTGGAAAGGCCAACAAATCAACGACACCCACACCCACACCGGACTTGAGTGCGAAAATAATGTTATAAATACTGGTGATCCCCCCCGATCCCAGAAAGATATATCTCTGGATCAGGCAGCAGCAGCAGAAGTGGATCTGTGCGAAGAACGGCTCTTTTGCGTAGGCCGAGACTCGGACTTGTGACCGAAAAAAAATATCTGTTGGTTCTGTTTTCTCTCTTTTTGTCTTTTTTCTCTTATTTATATATATATATAAATATTTTTGTATTTTTTGTTTGAGATACATATGTTCATATGCTGACATATCCGCAATGTGGCAGCATAATATAAATTGACATTGACAGTTGACATTTGTGGTACATAAATGTTAGCCCAGGCCCGTTCATATATCATGATGACCATCAGCACCGGGAACAGAAACAGAAACAGAAACAACAGCAGGCGGCGTCTTACTTATAGACCCGACCAGGTTTTTTAGCTTTCTTCTTTTTTTTTTTGAGATACTCTCGTCGTTGTACATTTTTTGTTTTTGTTTTGTAAGTTTTCAAGTTAATTTGTTGTTGATAGGTTGACATTTTCAATTGGGGCAAACAAGGCGTTCGCTGCATGTGGTAGTAGAATTTTCAGTGCTCACTGTTCACTCGAGAGAAGAAATGAGATGAGGCGGAATGGCATTCTAACATGTGGTGGTGTGGGGTTTTGGGATAGGATAGGTGACCGCAATTCAATTTGAGTGAAGGAATTGTGGCCAAAAATAATTATACACTAATGAGGCACGGTCTCTTGGCATCACATCGAAAATTGTAATTGATGAAATTGTAAGCTTCTTTCTGTTGTGTTTTCACAAATTATAATTGAATGAGCTGTGTGTGTGTTGTTTTTGTGTTATTGATAGAGTGGAGTGTTTTGTGGTATACTTAAGTGACGTTGAGCCGGTCCACTGGTGGGTAGATGTCGGTCAATGGCGTTATGTCAGGGTAGCCACATATGTATATCTGCTGAGACCTTGATAACGTCTCTTGGAAGTGAAGGTATTGGGATCTGGCATTACACAAATATTTATGTTTATGTTAATTGAATGAGAAGGAAAAATAGGGGGAATGCTTCTTAAGTTATTAGAAAAATATAAATTAAAATGTAGGGTTTTGAGTCATAAGATTGAATGAGTTATTAATATATTTTAGACATATTTTAAGGTCAATTTTTGACTTTAGAAACAATTACAAAATACAAACTAATTTCAGGACTGGTTTTCTATAATATCCATACATATTTTTGTATTACCTAATTTCCCCCACTTACACCAACAAATTCCTCAACCTTCTTTGATTTTGCACTTAACAATTTTTTGGAAATTTAATTCCCAACCCCCAACCTGCTTGTTACTTTAAAAAACACCGTGTTTTTTCGAGCACGTCTGGCCATAAAGAAACCGACTTTAGTGCTTCCTCTCTACCCAATTGAATCGAACCGAGTGAGAACGATCCCAATCAAAAATCAAATCAGTGCTCTCACCCCTTCCCCAAAAGTCTTTTCCCTGATCCGATCTAATTAGTATGCCCGCTCATGCCTGCATATATATCAGGGCGATGGAGGTGCGTCCGGAATCCCAGGGCCAGGATGATGAGCGGACCAGAGAGAGAGTCAAGCAGTCTGCTCCTGGGGAGACACTCTGTCTAAGCCACGGAATATGTTAATTGCATGCCGGGGATTAATGTTATACCCTTGCTTTCGGGGGATCTCTTATCGCTGCATGTTGTCCATTATTTAACGCTCTCCGTTGCCTTGATCCTTTGACCCGCAGTCTCCAGTTGTTCTTTTATCCACCGCTACATGAAAAAAAAAATATATATAGTAAGGGGTAAAAAAGGAAAACAAGGAAAAGCAAAGGAAACCCAATTTGATTACATTTCAGATAACAATCAATCGCTTCACTGATGGTGCTCTTAAAAAATTATTTTAAAATACAAACATGCTAGGGCACTAAGAGAAATGTATAGTAATTTGTTTAAATATATTATTTCTATGTTAAAAATATAGTAAAATAAATTACAAAATTATTTAAAATTGGCTACTGTCATGGAAAACTATTTTAATTAAAAATTAAATCTTTAAATCTTTATTTAATCAGAGATGTATAGTCTTGACTATTCCTAAAGTAATTTTAAAATGTTTAAATATTTTAAAGTATTTTAAAAATATTTTATAGTATTTATTAAAAAGGTTTTTGACATTTTTAAGAGTTTTTTTTTGCTCATAAATCTCTTTTTTATTTTTTAATTGGCTCTTTTCATTCTTAATCCTTCACCCACTGCCCCAATACTTTTCCCTCAGTGCATGGAATTCAGAAGAGTCTGGCTAAACTCGAAATTTATTCAAATTAGGCTAGGGTTAAGGTTATGGTAGAGTAGTTCACAGTGCGCGACACCTTGCGGCATCGACAACAACACGCACATTGCACTCAACGCAACAACGCACACGGCAACAGCAACAATGGCCAGCAACAACAAGTACCATACAGATACAGATATATATATATTTATATATATATATATATTGGAGAACAACAATGGAACATACTAATGCTATAATAACCCATTCCCATTCCCATACCCATACCCAGACCCTGGGCATCGCATCTGACCGGTCAAAGAGTTGCAGAGGTGTTCCTCCCTCCCAGCGGAGTTTTGTGTCGCTGGTTATTGTTATTTCGGTGCTTCTCCTTTTGTTATTGTACGAAGCGGGTTCGCTGTTGTTATTGTTACTTTTTTTGTGAACTTGTTTCGTATCGTAAATTCAATAATTTTGACATTTTATTGCATTTTTATTACGTTTTGTGACATCATTAAACGTTTTTATGAGTTTTCTTTGTCGCTATTTGCTGCCCTCAAACTTTTTTCTGTTCTCCTTATTATTTCGATTGTGTTTTTTTTTGGATGCTCTTCAGTTGAACATAAAGAAAGAGTTGAGTCTCCGTTTGAGTTTTGAGTGGGTTCTGTGTTGTTTTTTTGAGGTTTGTTTGGATCTGATGGATGCATTTGTTTCCGATAGGATTTAATGGAGATTAGAAGTCACATATTTATGGGACTTTGGTGATGGGGCGAAGTAATTAATGACCTGGCTGATTGATTTGTCAATGAAGTTGAGGCTGTTGAAGTTAATCTCTTGCGAGAAGCTGATTAGGAAGTCTTTTTTTTAAAGAAGGAAATGCAAATTAAGACAAGGGAAAATAATAATTTAATTAAGAATTTCTTTTAATCGGGCTTGTGTGAAAAAATAAGGAAAAAATATTTGAGTGTAAATATTTATAATTTTTGTAGACTTTCTTATTTACTTAAATTTTGCTTAAGCTTGTATTATTAAATAAAAGCTTTATATATTTTCGGTTAATTTAGGAAAGGCATATTCCAACTTAGTTCTTAGCCATAAATTTTCACATCTAATTTTGTATAATAAAATTAAGAAGATATGTTTAAGGTTTTAAAAGTTGTATCTTGTAACATAAACTTTCTATTTTTAATGTAAATATATTGTAAACATATTTGATTATTAAACAATTTATTATTTAGAAAAATAGCTAGTTAGAGTATTAACTTTTTCATGTACATGTTACCCCTTTTTTTTAGGAGGGATCACATTACGTTCTCGGGTCATCATTCTTGTGCTGGTCGTTTGTTGTCAATAATAAAAGCCGTTGTTTCTAAGGAGAACCTGGCATTCAGGCTGAGGGGGAGATGCATATTAAATGCCTGTCTTCCGCGACCTTTTCGGACCTGGCCCTTTCGGCTAACAGCCATGAAATTAGACGCACACACATGCGACCGACGGTGACCGGCGAAAGGGTTCAAATGCTTGTGGGGGGAGGAGGTCAGACTCAGATGGCTGATGGCCCATTGAAAAGTAAAATTCGAAACTTAATTACCTGGGGCAGGTTCAACTTGAACTTCCCTAACAAACAGCTGACAGTTGGGAAACACCCGCGCAGTTTGGCCCGAAATGCGTTTGGATGAGCTGAGGTCTGTGGCGGAGGAGGGAGGGTTTCCGAGTTAATGGCTAATGGTCTTCGATGCTCTTCGATTTTCTCATGTGTAAAATTGTTGTAAGTCCCCCCGGTACTCTGTTGTTTTGTTAATTTGTTTAATTGTCTTGCATTTTTTCGGGGCGTCGAGTCATGTGAACGAACATCTTGTGCGGTTCAACGGCGAGCGAGAGAGAGGTGAACGCAATGAACCCTAAAAACGCCGGCACATCCGTCTCAGTGAGACCAAAAACCATTGTGTTGCATTTGGTTTCGTTTCATTTTGGACTTATTCAAAATAAAGTCTCCTGTGGGCCCATCCATTGTCCAGAAAATGCACACACACACACATCAGGTGTACCCAGAAAAACGCTAATGAAACTCTTTGGAAAACTTTTCTTTTCTTTTAGTGGAAATATTTCAACGATTCCAAATGGATCGTGAGCACTCTCCGCTGGAGACGAAGATCCATCTTTTGTGCAGAGCTGTGAAAAATACCAAACAACAAGCGGCTTAAATGGCGCTCTTCTGGGGGCCCCACTCTCTACCCGAATAATAATAATAATAGTCACAAAGGCGGGGGCACAAAGGGTTCTCCGCCTCGAGCCCCACCTGCCCCTAAACCTTAAGAAACAAAAAGTAGAAACTACAAAGCCATGAATAAGTAACATGTGTATACACTTGTACAATGCTCGCGGGATTCCGATATGGTAATTCACGGCTTTCGGACGTTTTTTTTTCGGTGATTCAAAGTCTTGAATGGGTGTTTGATTGAAGGTTTGAATATGTTTTTTGATTTTTATTAAACAGTTGGTATCTACATTTGGGCAGCGATCATGGAGTTTTGGTTTTATTGCATTCGAAATGCTGTGAGTCTGTAATTTTCCTTAGGAGGGATTACATTTAACTTGATTTTTGTGGTCAATTTTGATGATTATATATTGCACAATAGTGTTATTTATTATTTGAAATTAAGACATTTTTGTGGGTCTTATTATGCATTTTGAATTTTTATTTCGAATTATATAAAATCAGAAAAAAATACAAGTCAAAATTCCTACATTTCAGGTGTATAACTAATATTGTTTATTTATTTTTCAATAAAAAATACCAACAAAATATCAAAAAGTAATTTTAATTAATATAAAATATATATATATATATATATATATATATATATTTAAGGGCTTTCCTCTAATTTATTATACATTTTTTTAAGAATTCTTATATTTATTAAATTAATAATTTTGGCCTGAGTAAAAATTGGTTTGAAAACCAAACACACCTGGTGTCGCTCCCCCTTATTGTCTTTTCAGATTAATAGTTTATATTTCTAGCTCTATCTATACCCAAAACAGATTAATAAATGACAAATTCTTATCTTTATTTATGCATTACCTGTAAAAATAATATATACCACCCAAAAATTAACACATTCATTGCCAGTACTGTATTCCATTGTTTATAATTAAGTGCGACATGAAATAACAAACCACGACATAAAACTGATATTTTTTACAGGCATTAACCTAATAAATATTCGTCTAGGGCTGGAGAAGCAACCCCTAAACTCAACACCCCCCTGACATTAGCACTAGGACCCCCTGGTCCAGTGTTCTAATTAATACAACACCTCCTATTCCAACAGATATACCCATTAATTGTCAAGCTTTTTATCATTTGTCAAGGGAATTGGACAAATTAATAAATTTCCACGGCCAAATGTGGACAGTTGAGTGAAAAATTAGACAGTTAAGCGGACGGAGCCCACCCCTAGGCAAACACACAGCCCCTATAACTATGCTAATTATGTGAGATATACCGGAGAGTGCACCAGATATACTACTATCCAGATGCAAGGGCATACTTTAATAAAAACGTTATAATAATTCACTTTCCGGAGGAATTTATTGAGCCAACCGACAGGGACAGAGATGCAGATACGAGTCGGTTAACCTGAAAGGCTGCACATGCTCAATGGGCGACATGTGACGGAGATCCGGGGGTTACTTTCGCATACCGCAGTCGGCTCACGCAACCACATGGAACTGACATGGGGTTCAGAGTGCGAAAGAGAGGGTCATACTCCCTGAGAAAGAGATGAGGGAACTAGACACTCCTAGAGAGAGAGATGGGAAGAGTATAAAGAGTCGGTCGGTCGGTTGGCTGTTTGCGCCTAACAATTAAAAGGCAAACTTCAACTAGAAACAATTTTCAAGATGAATACAAGCAGATAAGGCACGAGGGGCACCGGCACAGGCACAGGCAACGGCCAGGCCATGGAGGGACCCAAGACGAGGGTCGCTGCTTTTGGCATTTACGCATGGCATCCAGTTGACGCCCAGCACTCTTTGGCCCTAAATGTGGACTTGGCCAGGTCTATGCGCCGGCGTCTTTCCCTTAGAACGGTTTGAACCCTATATTCCATGATCTGCTCTAGCCAGAGGTGCGATAAACTATCCGAAAAAAACTAGCTGTATTTAGTATTTGTTAGATTAAGAGAGGGAAATAGAATGGAAAATATAGAGTACCATTGTTGAACTATAAATAAAACAGTTTTTAAAAACGATTTATAGTTATAAATTTGTATCTAAATAAGGTGAGCTTATTGTAGAAATTTATAGAAATATATAAATGAAATTAAGAATATTTTTAAATATAGTAAAGTATGTTTTACAATAAATATATTTAAAATCAATGCATATTTTTTATAATATTTTTGTTTACTTGGATGATTGTTTGATATTTTTTAAAATTTAGGTTAACTTGTTTTAGAATTATATAGTATGGATAAAAAATATAAGAAACCATGAGAAAGATTTATAATTTAGTAAAAAAATAAATAAGTATCTTCCCAAGCTATGTATATTTTTAAAAAAATATTTTAATTTTTATCTGTAAATTTTTGTTTCCATTTTTTATAAAATTTATTATGACTTATAATTTATTTATTTACTGAATTTTTTACTTGATAAAATAGGGATTAATTTGAAGTAGGTTTTACTTTCAAAAATGATTTTATCATATAAAAATTATTATTATTATTTTTTTTAATATTTTAAATCCTACTATATAGTAAACCAAACTCTAGAAAGTCATATTCAGGATAGGTTCACCCATTTTTTAACCAAAAATTTTCCAAGTTGGCTGCACTGACACACTCCACTGCAGTGACACAGCAAATGCGTGTCCCTCTACTCGAATACCTGACGCAAAAAATGTTAATAAAAATCATTTAGACAAAAGAAACTGAACGAAAATAAGGGAATCGGCGGGGGGAAGTTAACTGAGGCAGGGGCAGTGGCTTTGGCAGTGGCTGTGGCAGTGCCAGTGTGTTGCAGTTCAAATTGTGTGAGACCATTTCTCAGCTCGTTTCTTAAGCGTTTCAAATTTACGGAATAAAAAAAACACAGAAGAAAAGAGAAGAATGCTGAAGCCATGGAATATTAATTTGGGGCAGGTAGAGATATGCAAATGAATTCGTTTGAACGTTAATGAGTTGAAAAACGCCTCCTGTCTTTGTTTTTTGTACGAGTTATATATATTTTTTTTTATTTTTTTGCTGCCGCTGTCGGTTCGCTACTGAACTTCGGTTCGGTTCACTTCAATATTAATTAAAGAAAAAGATTTTCGTTCGCCTCGCTCTTATTTTCCTGCTACTCATTCTCTGGTGGTTCTCTAGTGGCCCCGTCGTCGTCCGTCGTCAGCATTTTATTTCCTTTAATTAATCATATGCAATTTGGAGTCTGAGATCTCTCTCAAGTTGCTCGGCCCGGTCCGGCCGTTGATCCACTTAATTATTTAGCAATTTATTCTCACAATTGTTAACAATTTTTTGTTGTTCGTTTGTTTGTAGCAGCGCCGTCACGTTTTGCGTAGTTTGGTAGCCAAAGCCATCGGTTCGGCTGCCCTCTTGTTGGTTTTTCCACAGTTTTGTGCCATTAAACTAATGAAATTAGGAGTGCTGGCCAGCGAAACTCTATGCTGATAAGGCGAAAACTATTAAGGTTTTTTTCCCCATGCGTTTTTTGTTTGTATTTTTTCTCTCCCCTGGTTTTTCGGCTGGTAATTAAAGCGTAATTAATGGTCGGGCTTCCGATTCGATATGGGGAGCCTGCCTGCCGCCTGCCGCCTCCTTGGTATTTATTTCAGTGTATGTGTGTGTGGTGTGCGATTAATCAAGATCAATTAAAAAGAGTTCAAACTATTGAACTATGCGCGTATAAAAAGGCGTTCCATGGGAAGCGAAATAATACGAAAAGTTAAAGACTTTTCCAATCCATCATGATTGTTTTAAGGGGGGGCTGACTGACTGGGCGTGTGATTGTAATTTTATTTTTATATTTATTTTTTGGGGGGTTCAGTTAAGTGGCATATTCCATGCATCGTTAACTGGGCTATACAAAAAATTGAAAGTAAGCTTGTGAAACGATCAGGGTTTAAGTGTAATTTGGGTTTATTTATTAATTGTTGGGGGTCCTGATTCAAAGAGATAGAAAAAGAGCTTTTAGGTTTTGTATTAATTGATTAGTGTTTAAGAAATAATACGAACAACATTAATTTATTTATTTAGAAAGAATATTAAAAAAAAAAATTGTCACTGAACTCCTACTTGAGAATTTTAAGGATCATTCTTTCCCATGCTTTTTATATTATATTATTTACTTATTTAAACTTATTATAATATTTATACTATTCACTATTTATACTTCATTTAAGCATAAAAAACCAAAGATAAAAATATGTTATGCAACATTTTTACCCAGAATATCTTCTGTTTTTTATTACTTATTTTTCACTGTGGCAGGTGTATGAGAAAAACATATATATCTCACGTTTCCAGCTTAACCATTTCACAAAAAAAACCTTATGTGTTTTTTGCTAACTTTGAATTTAATTTTTTGTGCCAAGACTATCTTTTAGTAGATATCTTAATAAACTAAAAAAAACAAACATATCTCATTAAACACACTTTTTTGCCAGAGAAGAACACCAACTCCCCTGCAGTGTGAATAATTATCTTATCAGCGTTTCATTTAATTTACTTCAATTTATGTTATCTCTGAATTCGAAATCGTGTCATGAAAATGTCAAGCCATAAGCAGGGCCATAATTTAACCAAAAATTCATCCATTCTCAATTTCCCTATTCAAGATAACACCGGCCGTAAACCAATTCTCAAAAATATTCGCATTAATTTTCAACACAAAAAGCTAACCAGAAAAACAAAAACAAAAGGCAAAAACAAGAACAAAATTATAATAAATGCGTATAAAGCTGAAAATCAATCAATTTGTGTATTTTATTGTGCCATCATGTTTCCGTGGACGTGTTTTTCGGCATTTTCAATTGCCATTTAATTAATTAATCGACTTTAAAATTGTCATTTCAAATGTTTATCACTTATTAAAAATCTATGCGCAGGCAGCGCGCACACACAAAAGGCCGGACGACAGGCGCATAAATTTCCCATGAGTCGAATCAAATAAATTCGTATAGATATTTGGCGAATAAATTCGGGTGAAACATCGTACCGACGACGGATCAACTTGGCTCAAAAGCGGGCTCCAGTTCCAGCTTAGATCGCCTGACAGTGATAAGCTGGGGGCGCTGCTGATGGCGTTGGCCCCACACGCATTAATTTCGCTTTTGGCATTCATTAACCAAGCTCCTCCGGCCCAGACATGAAGACAGGCCGGCCAGGCGGTCAGAAATACTCGCAGAAAAGCACCAAAAAAATAATACAAATCTTGAGCGAAAGAAAAATGTTTTTTGTGATTGCGTTGGCCAGAGGTTTTTGGCTTTACTGGGTCCAAGTTGTTGTATCTTGTCTGTATATTTTTTTTTTCTGGGCCTGGGAGGCGACTCGCTAAAAACTCGGACACGCCACAATCGGTTACAAGGAGTTGGTGATGGTAACGTGAATTTATTTTTAGGAAATAAGTTGTATTATTTATTTTATATTCTATATTTTTTATACATTTAAAATACAATTTATATATATTTTATTTGTAAATATTTTTGTTGCAATTTCCTTATGCTGCAAGCCTGGGAAATATAATGTTTTATTTTATTTTAAATAAAACAGTATTAGTTATTTTCTTAAATAGAATTTATAATTGATTAATTACAGTTCTTGGTATATAAATTATAGTTTAAATTCGGAACATTTCTATCTAGATTTATTATTCTCCTAGCACTAAATATTTTTCTATTAATTAATTTCCAAGGGAAATGATATAAATTAGGCCTGTCTTAATAATTTTACTGGGCTTAAACATGTTTTTTAATATTGTTTCATATAGGAATATTTCTATATATTTTCTAAATATTTTCTGTGGTAATAAAACTCTTTGAAATAATTCAAAATATTTTTTTAAAATATGATTACGGAAAAAACTCACTACTTCCATATGTATTTTTATTTTCAACTATTCAATCTATTAATTACAATATTGTTGTATAACAAAGTATACTTTAAACAATCTCCCTAGAATTTCCCAACCTTTTTTTTTGCCAAAAAATTAGCCATTTAGCTCTCACGTTTCCATCGCCAGATGGTATAACCTGGGCTAGCTGGTTCGCCCCGCTGTTACTGTTGGTTTGTCTTATGAGTTGTCCGACGCACGATGACGTTTAAATTTCAAATGATTGATTCCCCGCTGGCAAAAACTTTGATTAAAGCCGCAGCAGCTCCGTTCCGAGGCGGACACGCCCAGTTGAGTTTTCCCGCAGATCTCCCCCGTTAAGGAGGTACCAACGTAGACGTGGCTAATAACATATAGGGGCAGACGGGATATAGCCTGGCCGAAAGGCAGATGGAGGAGAGACAGGCCTATTTGCGTGCTTAAATATTTTAATTAAAGAAAAGGCCAACACAGCCGAGACAGCAAACTAAGCGAGTCAAAATATTTTGGAGTCGGCCCCGCCCCATTAGCTTGTTTTAATTGCAGTTTACATGTCTATTAACAGGCATCCATCCATGTTGACTGGCCAACTACGGGTATTTCTACCCCCTTGTCTGGGTTTTGGGTTTTCGTGTCTCCGCTTTTTAATTGCAACTGTCATCAGGTGGCTAGCGGTAATTGACGGGCCTGCTAAATCGCCACCAAATATTTCAACCAAAAAAAAAATATACATAAAAAACCGCACTGAATGAGCTGTCAAGGAAACTCGATCCGCAGATATGAAAAAATTCATCGACGACGCCTTCAATCGATCAAAGCCAATAAACCGCATAAAATGCTCGAATTTCCCTGTCGTCGGCGTTGGTCGTCGGTGTCATATGCGAAAATTAACACAACAATCATTTCACACGCCCATCCATCCATTCATTCAGTCCCCGCACGCAGATGGTTCACATAATTGAATCGGATTCAATTTAATCGATTGCAATTCGGTTTATTTTTGGAAAAGCCAAGCTCTAATTGGGAATGATCGTGTTACGATTGTCGGTTAGATATGAAACGGGGGAAATTCGAGTGGAAAATTTACGAAAATTGAAATAGAATGACAGGGAAGAGGGGTTGAGGAAGAGGGGTTGTGGAAGAGGAAATAAATGTAGTAATAAATTGCCAAGTCAATTTGATTTGAAAAACTAAAACTCCATTCAAAATAAAATAATAATAAAATACTATTGAAGAGCAAGACTACCATGAACGTAAGCTAAACATTTTGGCAATTTTATGCAACAATTTGTACAAGATTTCTCTTTATTCAACTAACTTTGCAACATTTAATAAAAACAAAAAATCCCATAAAATCTTTTAATAGAAATTATCTCATTTCACTTTCGCTTAAAAAATAAAAAAAACCTATCGTCTTTTCTTTCCCCAAAACTAATCGGCAATCAGTTAAAGGGCAGCTTCAATTTTTATTATAGGTATAAACATACCAAAAAACAACATGAAAAATAAAAAAACAAAATTAATAAAAGCCAGAAAACCGCTGCTAAAGGCAAGAAGCAACCAAAAAATTGTATCTGAAATGAATACTTATTATTATCGCACGAAAGACTTGCCGCCGTTTGTCATCAAGGTCTTGCTTAATGGATGTGGTTAAATTTTTTTTCCAACTTATATAAAATATTTTAGCTGCTGTTGTTGTAGTTTCTGTATTTTTTTGTTGTATTCCCGGGCTACCGCAGAGTCTGCAGTGAGAGGAAGCAGTTGGCGAGGTGCGATCAAGTCTGGCTCTTCTCCGTTTTTTCTGTACACAAAGGAAAATATTTGATAAACTAAGGAAGAAATATTATACATTTTATAAGGATTACAATAAATTAAATTAAATAAATATAAACACTATACTTGAAGTGTATTTCTTCTACATTTTTCATAGATCAATGTCTCTTTTTTAGAAATAAATATTAACAAAATAATAACAAAACTTTAGATTAAATTTTAGTGAAATTAAAAGAGTATTTCCAAGTTTTTAAGATTACTTTTTGTGTATAAATCTCCATATATTGGATTCGTAAAAATCAATAGGAAATACCAAACTGTTGACAGATTTTTGTGATATATTTTTCTCTCTCTGTGACTTGGTGTCTTCTCTGGCGGTGGTTTTTTGTTTTTTTTTTTCCACCAACTTGCCGACTTGCCAGCTTGTTGTCGCCTTAGTCATTGGCGGCTGCTGTGGTCTCGCTCCGCCGGACAACCTCAATTGGGGCCACCGACTGCGCCCTCCTCGCAGCAGCCACTTCACAACTTTGCGCGCTTATCTTAATTGTTGCTCGCATATTAATTTCGTACCTGCTGTGCTGACAACAAGCTGGCCGGGCTCCCCGATGGAGATGGAACTGGAGATGGAGATGAAGATGGAGTCAAGAGAGAGAGCCCATCCTGGTCCGGTGTCGCCAATCAATGCTCTCATTCGGGAACGATGTCGCCTGTCGCTGTCTTACTTTATTGTTGACAAATTAATAGATTGTGTTGTCCATATTAACACGTTTACGTGTTGAGCTTCCTTCCGGCCACAAAATGGGGGCATTAAAAATGCATGAGCATTCCGGCGGCTATCGCTCTGATTAGTAATGAAATGTGTTTCGATTCGAATGCATTTTAATGGCTCTCGGACATTTTATGTTGTTTCGTTTTAATTTCAGTTGAAAATTTCGTTTACTGAGTGTAGAGAAGAAGAA
Organism: Drosophila kikkawai; assembly: GCF_030179895.1. NCBI lineage: Eukaryota > Metazoa > Arthropoda > Insecta > Diptera > Drosophilidae > Drosophila > Drosophila kikkawai. The sequence goes on from NC_091730.1 coordinate 9,920,034, forward strand.
ACTTTTATATATAATGAGAATTTTTATATTAATAAATAAAATAAAGATTTTACCTATTATTTTCTACCACCAACGAGTCCAAAGTGTCATGGCTGCAATTTCCAAACCTTCTGTGTCCTGAAAGCCTTCATCTTGTTCAATGTTTAAATAAGTTAAATCAAGTATGTTTAACTAAAATAAATCATAAGAAAATATAAATATGAAAATATATAAATATAAACATATGAATAATATTTACTTACCTCTACTGGAAAATCTGAATCCTTTGGTTGAGCTTTGAGTATCAAAGGACCCTGAATGCTGGGCTCCCTCACTGATTTAAGAGTTTCTAATAAGGAATCTATGAACTGCTGACTCAAATTTTGAGTAAGAAATATATTTTTGAGTTTTTTACATGTTCTTAAAATGGGCATTATTTTGTTTACAATATTTTCGTGAGGTGAATTTATATGCAAATCCCTCAGCTCAGTTAATTTTGTGAGCACCTGAAAGCTATCTTCATTGGAAAATCCCACCAGCAATTTTTCAAGATTTTTCATTCGACCAACTTTTAGAGTTTCCTCGTGATCAATATATGTTCTATTCAGCATAAGGCTTCGGAGTAGCAAGGAAGACTGAAGTAAGTCCAAGAGATCACTTAAAACATATCCTTCAGAGTTCTCCAAGTACAAATCTGTTAGATTTTGTAGAAGACCAATTTGTTCAATAATCTGATATAGACTCTCTTCATCCTCGGGACGCTCGGGATAAAGAGTGAGGGAAAACTTGGAGAGTTTCTGATGAGATAATTTCTTTAAAAGATTTTGCAGGCACTCGACCTTAAAGGAGGTATTTAGGCTTAGTTCCTTTAGATGGGGCAGATCGGCCAAGAGTTCCCAGTTATTGGCACTCTTTGATGAATATCCCTGAAAAACATCCGAGTATTTAGAAGCAACCAACTCGGCCTCATTTATGTTTTGACTACAACTTGTTTCGAGTTTCGTATCATGTGGCTGATCAATGGGTTTTTCAGGAGATGCTAAACACTTTTGGCAACTTCGTCGTTTTAGGCACTTTTCTGTAACCCAAGGATTCAGTTTGGTAAACTTTTGACCCATTGAAACGCTCTCCAAGGATTTAATGCGACTTACTTGGTAAATCTCTTCAACTGTGAGTACAATATTCTGAATATTTAGACTTTTGAGTACATGATCTTCCTTGGAGGCCAGCAACTCGAACAGGGTTTTCAAAGAGCCTTTGGGATGAACGGTTAAGGTAAGGGACTCGAGTTGTGTCAAATCGGCCAGATTTTCTATATTTCGAGAGCAGTATAAGCCACAGCTTAGGACTTTTAAGCTATTGATTTGTGACAAAGCCCGAAGCTCTTCGGGGTCAACTATGGGGATTTGAAGTTCCTGAAGATTTTGGGAAGCCAAACTCTCAAAGAGGGTTCCTAAAGAACCATCTCTCAGATTCCCTTTGACCTCAACTCTTCTCAATTTATGCAATTTTTTTAGGGGAGCAAAGATGCGGTGGTCAATTTCAATGCCGGGAAAGTCAAAAGTTAGCGTCACTTTATCATTGCTGTCATGGATAAAGCGAATTTCCACCTGTTCAGTTTTGATTTTATCAACTCTTTTGGCTTTTTCTGTAAGCCCATTGAGTTGCTGTATCTTTATTGCCATTATACGTTCCATATGTTTAAACTTGCAAAGTGTGAGCGATAAAGATCGAATGGCGGCAAGTGCATTAGCTTCCTCCACGCTTGGGGGACTATCCCGCATGAATACAAGTTTCTGCAGAATTTGTGGCTTCTTAGAAGCTAAAGTATGAAACATTGTTTGTCCTAAGATAATGCTAAAATCTCCGACTAAAATCAGTTGGCTTATATCTAATCGCTGGCAAAGATAAACTATAAAACGAGATATTAAAGCATCACGTTCGCGTGTACTTCCATCTTCTTCAAGATCTTTAGGAAGATCAAATTTCAAACGGAGGACACCATCTTCCTCGGTAAACAACATAAGGAATCCAAAGGAATCTGATATGATTTCAACACAGGTCCTGGTTACTAAAGGTATTAAGGGTTCTAATAAATCAGATTGCCCTGATTGAGTTTTAACAGATAGATATTGTAGCCTTGGAAGCTTTGCCAAATTTACAATACTCGGTATATTCCTAAAGGCACTTTTGATCATAATTAAAGAATTTATTTCGGCCAGCGTTTGAGTCTCCTCCTTACTAAGGAAAATGTCCGGGATTAATATTCTTTCCAAGTTCTTCAATTTGAGGCCTTTGAACAAGTTAACGAGCGTACCCTCTTGGTGGTGTCCAATCAGACTTAGTTTTTCGAGTCGCGGTAACTTGGCCAATGGGGCATATTCCACGGCATCCACCTCGGGCTTCGGCGTAAAGGTCAGCTTCTCCAGACTGTTGCAATAAGGCACAATATCAGCCAAGCGTCCATATAGCTCAGTACTTTTAAATTCGAGGGAGCGTAGCTTTGGATTTGATTTACAAAACTCGATCAGATCATCAGCATTCATACGCACATTGAGACATAAGTCTCTCAAGTTGCTCAACTTTGGAAAATTCTCAAAGGTATAGCCTACAATACTCAGGGGTATTTAAAAGTCGAAACTATAATGTATTTTGCAGAAAAACTCACCCTGCATTTTAATGTCCAAATGTGTAAGGGTTTTCTTATCTTTGAGTGCATTTACTAAGGCCGCGAATCTATCGAAATGGTCTGGGTAGAACTGCTTTGGCTCATATCTGAGGGTTACGCTTTGCAGCTTTTCATTCTCCTCGATGACACTGAAGAAGGATTTCCAAAATAAATCCTTGTCCTTTTCCGAAATTTTCTGCAAGGCCTCATAACGACTGCTGAAATCGATTGTTATCCAGGGCGAACTATTTAAAAAGGTGTTCTCGATGTCAAGTTCTTCGTAGAGCTGCGGGCTCCATTCCTTGAAAGCTTCTGTTATGCACTCAAGAGTTATGGCAAAGTTGATGAGATCCAAGTACTTGACCAGGTTATATCTGCCTTTTAGGCTGTCGGTTGTCTCGCAGCTTAGTTTGATATGTTTAAATATCTCGAACCAACAATAGAGGGTCAGGTCAAAGATTCTAGGTTGGCTCATATTTTTTTTATTTTGTTGAAAATACGCCGCACTGGCAGCGGAAAATCGACGCAGTTGTCGAGGTGATACTAAAATAAGCATTTTAATTCTGCAATCAACAAATTTAATATGGATTTAGCAAGTCGACGTTTGTATACCCTTTGCTGTTAGTGATTTCTTTCGATACAGCTTTAAAAAAATAAATAAATAATATAATATATATGTATATATCTGTAACTTAAAATAAAATAGATTAAATAAAGTCATCAAGGCCTTAATCAAAAGGGTGGTCATAGAAACTATCTTTATTATGTTTGTTTAATAAGTTTGACAAATAATATATGCACGTATATTTATCAACAAACTGCAAGAGTGTAACTTTAAGACGGAAAATCTTGATCAAATTTCAAAAAAAGTTTTAGCATATTTAAAAGCACATAAAACACACTGTAACTATAGGGTATACACGTATTTTTCTTATCTTCCTTACAGTGTGACAAGCTTCTGCTCATATATACTATAGTACCCTGTAAGAGTATGAAAAGCTCGCCTTATCTTAATATTTAAAGCTATTATATGGCTTTTAAAATGCAAGTGCGATGACTTTTAGATTAGAATTTTAAGGTTTTCATGTTAATAATAAATTCCAAACTATTTCTTCTGTGCCAAAATGCATTTAAAAATAATTAATTTATTAAAAAACTGAAATAGTAAAATATTCTTCTGGGATTTTGGTTTTTCTAGAATTTATATTTGCCGAATTTTACAAAAAATGTATTCTATTTCTGGTAAATTAAAAATATTTTAAATAACTTTACCATTACAAAAAATATACCTAAGAAAATTCGAATCTTTAAGTGCAATAATTAAACACATTTCATTTTTTTTTTTAGAAAACTTTCAACTTTAAAAGAGAGCGACGGCTTGTTTAAGATGATTTTAATTAGGCGCGTGATAAGAGGCCAGATGCAGAGTCCGCCGGAAGCGATTTACGTGCCAGCCGAGAGACTCCCCAACTACGGATCAGATAAGCCCCGGTCCACACGCTTGTAGCTCGGCCCAATGATTGATTACGCTAGAGCGTCTGGCTCCGATAAACGAGTTGATTAGCAACTGCGACTAGATCTTCATCTCCATCTCGATCTCCATATCGATCTTGATCACCATTTTCAGCTCCAACTCCAATCTGAAAAGTCGAGGCCTAGAACTGTAGACGTGACGCTCTCTGTGTCCAGAACCCAACCTCAGCGATGTAATTGCGGCAGATGCGGTTCTTTCAGCGCTGCTCGCTGGCGCCTCGGAACATAGCGACGTGCTCTTTCTCACCTGGCCCAATCCCCGCCAGCACCCGACCCCGGGGGAGACATGCCTCATGGGTTAATCAACTCAATGGAATATAGCGGACATCGACAATGTGCGTACAACGCATAGGAAGTTGGTCTGATAATGGAGAATACGGGGAAATGCCATTCGCCAATGCCTAGTAAATGACTCAAGAAATGACCCTGGTTCACAGAATTGGTTAGATGCATTTATGAAATTGGTTTCTTAGACATAAGGAACTTCATTTCCAGAAATAAGCCATAAGCTTTAGATACTCTCTAAATGTATTTATTACTTTTTTGTATTGCTCAAACTTTCCTTGCTTATTTTTTTGTATAATTAATACAACAACTGGCCAAAGCAGGTGTGAATCTTGCCAGTGGGAAACAATAAAATAAATGAAGCATTTCCTCAGGCCTGGGAAATGAAATGGGGGAAAAGGCCATGACTAATAAAATCTGGAACCAGGAAACGAATGCCACAACCGAAATCATTCGACACTCAACTCAACCATCATCATCAGAGCCATCATCCCGTGGCATTTCTACTCCCCAGGAACTGTCCGTAGAGCCCATCAGCATAATCATTGGGATGTGCCGATCCCCCGCAACACATTGCAAAACACATCTGAGAAATCATCCGGCGCGATGATATGTGGATAATGGCTTTCTGGGCACCATCAACAACAGTTTATCTTGCCCTAACCTTCAACCTTTTGTGGCGGCAATCAAGTTGTGCAGTTGCAGCCACCCCTCTTCAACCCTCCACCCTTCTTCACTCAGCTGTTCAACACCTTTTCCCAAATGCTGCTGTAGACTTGAGACTTGGGGCTTTTGGCCAACAACTAGAGAGACGACGGGCCGCCAAGAGTGTAGAAGTGTAGACAACTTAAATCAAAGTGCTAATTTTAAAATAACAACCCTGCAGACAGCCTAAACACACAGGCCGGCCAGCAGCACGGCCTTTACCGGAGAGCTGGTGAGCTCATATTGGAAAAACGTTTACGCGAAACTGCTTAACTAGCTGCCAGCAACAACAGCAACAACAACAATAATAATAACAACAACAAAGGTAACAAAGAGACGGGGTCCCGACAATTGGAGAGACAAGATGAACGGCACGAAACAGGATGTTGGAACGTGGGGCAGAAATTTGCAAAGCGAAGCCCACGGAGGGGTTAAGGCTGGGGGAGGGGGTAGAGAGGATGCCTACACTCTGAAAAAATTTAATATAATTTATTTTAGTTAAGTAATTTATTCCTTAGTTAGCTTAGCTCTGCTAAATAAGCCTTTGGTGAAGTAAATCTTTTAATTATTTTAAAAACTTTAATTGAAATCTATTAGATAGTTGCCAACTAAATACTTTAAAATTAATTTATATCAAAATTTGTTTATGGAATTTCTGAATAATACAATTATTAATTAAGTTATACCCTTAAATATTACCCAATTTTTTGATCGAACAACCCTTCGTTTTCAGTGCACATCACCATCTCCATGGCCCCGGCATGATGTTGATGTTGAGTTATCGCGGGTATATTAATTTTAGCTGCCGTTGATGGTTTCAGGGCTTCCCAAAAAAAAGAAAGAAGCCCAGGCCGAGGACGGGGCCAAGCCAGGAGTATATGTATATACTTGTACAAAAGAAATCTTCGCACATTCACAGCTTCCTTTAAGGAGCGAGCGCGCCCTGCTCAGCCGCTCATTCTAATTGACGAAAATCAGAGAAAAAATACACACAGACTGGGCAGACAGACGGATCTGGATCCAGGAGAAGATCTCTCCTTCACTCGGTCTCGTTCTCTGAAGCACGTAATTGTTTGCACATATTTCTGAAACACCAAGTTGGAGCCAATCTCGAATCGTTTGGCTCCTTGGTATGCGCTTCGTCTTTCTTAGAAAATTGCCGTCTTCCAGTTGGGACAGCGAATTGAAATGAAATGATGATCACGGGCCGCATAACCTGGGGAGCCTGATCACGTTTTCTTTTTCGTTTTTTTTTTCTCCCGCTTTTTCGGTGATTTTCACATTGAAATACTTCTACATTGGGGCTCGGTGCGAAAAATGCCACAGACCACGGTGAAAAAGAGGTGAGGATGCTTCCCTTTTCAGGCTGCTTTTTTTTATACATATATATAAACAATAAAAGGAATATTTGTTTGTCTTGCTGGGGGACTGGCGGACTTGATTTATTATTGGGTAACAATTCATATGCCTTTATTGATATTTTTCAATTCCTGAACGTCCCAGCGCGTGTGAGACACAATAAATTTTGAAATAAATTGGATTTCTCAGTTTTAATCAGCCCAAACAGCAAAAAATAAATATCAACCGAAGGGCAGACCTCGGTCCGAGCTTCGAGGCCTCGGATCCTTCTCTCACACCAGACGCCACAAGTGGAGCGCTGACAGAGTCGCCGATCCGAGATGGAGATGGCAATGGAGTTGGGCATGGATGGGGATGGAGATGGTGCTGAAGCTGGTGGTGAAGGCTCGGGGGCTGGAAATTGGTAAAGATGCTGCCGCCTAGGTATGCTGGGGGCCGCATAAACGATGTGCAAAAATAACCCAAGGCGATGAGAGGAATCGAAATTGCAACTACCCTGTGTCTATGATCTCAAGTCGAAATAATTTAATTTAAAATGGGATACATTTTGATGTGGTATTTAAATTGGTTTAATAATATATTTTTAGGTAAAGGAAAATAAGAATTTATCTGAAGAGGTTTGAGCTGATCAAATATTTGATTTTAGCAATGTTTATGTACTTTAAACATATATTTTTTCCAAGTTTATATGAAGAATATATTAATTTAAGGATACCTATTATTTCAAAGCAGTTTTTAGAACTTGAATTACATTTATTAAATTATTTATTAAATAATATGGATTTTACACAAGGTCCTATAATTTATTTTAGTTAATAATATTTCCTATAAAATCTAAATATATATAAATATATGTTCCCTGCATGCACAAGTACATAATATAATATAATACAATTATCCAATCTTCTTCTTAACCCCTTCAAGTGTTAAGATACACATCCTATTATAAGTATCAGTGTGCATTTTGCTCCTCAGAACTCATTTCATTCCCTCTGGGCGATTGTTACCAACTCGCTGTCCATCTAATTATACCCCATTTAACCCATTTGGCATTGCTTATTAAAAGTGCGTTGCTTTGCGTTCTCCTTCGTCATCATCATCGCAGTTTCTTCAGCCTCCATCCATCCTTGCTGCTATCCTTGGACTTGGACCCAGGACCGTGGGCTTTTTGGAGAAGTGTAAAAATATGCTGCCAATGTTGCAATTTATTTATTTATTTTTCCTTGACTTTTTTGTTGTTTTCGTTGTCTCGTCGAGCACAAAAATGTACATACAAGCCAACACATGGGTGTTGGGGCCACAAAATGGGGGATGGGGGGGACAGGGACGACGTGTGCACATTGTTTATTTCACACACTTATTGGGCCGCGGGCGCTACTGTTCAGCCGCTCCTCCACTTCGTTCCTCCCAGCTTCTCCAGTACCCTCAACCCTGATCCCGGCCTGGCTTAGCTCCAGTTCTCCAGTTAGCATTCCCAGCTCAGCTTGGCGCGGTTCGCTTCACTGCGCTTCCAGCGCTCAGCTTGTGCACTTGAAGAAAAATTATATTAGGGTAAAATCAGGAGCTTTAATAATATATTTGTATTTTTTTGCATTTTGCATTTTTTAAAGTTCTTTAAGTCTTTATAAGTAAGCTTTTCTATAGAAAATATTTAAAAGTAAGCTTTATATTTTATTTCAGTGCATCTCCCCTCGATCCCCGATCCCTCAGCGATCCAAGAGTGGGGCCAGCAATTGGCTTGTCTTGTCTTGTCGTACGTTTTCCAGCTAAGATTGGCGACGCCATGTAGTTAACGCGTTCGCACTTTTTTTTTCTGCTTCCTCAGCTCTTTGTTGTAGTTGCAGTTGCAGTGGCCAATGGTTGGTACTTGTTGTTGTTGTTGTTGTTGCCGATGTGGCAAGTTGGCCCATGGAGAGGAGTCCTCGACTCGTGTCCAGTCCATTGAGTTTTCATGCCACGCAACTGCAGCGAAATTGGCTAAAAATGACACTCGTTTTCAAGGAAAAAAAAAAAAAGAAGGAAACCGAAAGAGGTTTATGCATATAGTATAGACCGTATAGTACAGACGGCAGAGGTGGGCATGGGCATGATTTCTGATTGGCCATAAACACACAAAAGTATTGAGTTTTATCAGGCTGCGGGCTATATGGCTGGCTATAAGGTGGAATCTCGTGTGGAAGGAAGGGTATGGTATCCAGATCCGATCCGAGGCATAAACTTGTACCTCATATAGTCGACGCAGCAATTGGCAATTACTTTGATAACCGGGCCCTGGCCCAAGCTCTTTGGTTTTTGTGCTGAAAAGTTGATTTGCCTTTTCTCCTTCGATTTGTCTTTGGCTCCGAAGGCTTCAAGGTTTGACAAAGCAATTGATGGCACTGCGGCGCAGGTATGAGAGTTATCTGGGGGAATCACAGCTTCCAGCCCCAGTTGGTAACTGAAAATATGAGTAGGCTAAAGGTTTATCAGCACCATAAATAAGCAGGGTTTCGATAATGCAAATGTAATCTCGGCTAATCCTGGCAATCTTAATTGGTCCAAGGCGATTGGCCAAGAAATTGGTCTTTATAACTCGGGGCAGTAGGAAAAATAAATTGTTAAGAAATAACATTTATTTTTAGTTAAGAAATGAAAGATATTTGGAAGAATTTTAACTTAGCATTTTAATAAATTTGATTATAGGGAATATAATTAATTTAATTGTTGTGTTACATTCCTCATTTAGTCTTCAGGGCGTTGCAATTACTAATAGCTCAATTAATATTAATGGAATGGCCTTTAAATTATTGTTAGAATCACTAACGTTCTCTTGCTTAAAAGCGGAAATTTTCTATTTGAAATTATTGCGGATCCCTCCTAATCTGAATCTTAACATATTCCGAAAGTCAAGAACAATTAACTTCCTCATTACCCTCCCACTTTTGCCAGCATTTCTTTCCCTTTTGTGTCCGCGGTGGATGGATGTATCAATCTCGTGATTCTCTCCCACTTATAATTACTCCGCTGGATATGCCTATCTGATGGTATTTCACTCAGGGCTGTGCCTCACCCTCAGAATTCAGGAAAAAAAAAAACATGACAGTTTTTCCCAGTGGCCAAAAGGGAGTTGAATACACGGAAATAAATTATATATTTAATTTATGATAGACATTTGAAATAAAAATTTCTCTACATATAACATCGGATTTTACCTCTCTAACTATGTAGATTCGTATTTTTTATTATAGAAGAATTAACATTAAAGATTTATTAGCAAAGGCTTTAAGTTGATGTAAAATAATATCATCATTTTATATTCAAATTAATATTTATTTCTCTGTATGAAATAGCCATACCTTCGCCTTCAAGTATCATGCCAACACCATCGATTAAGATGGTCACCGTTCCCGGTCCGCCGGTATTATAAGGTAGTTAGCTGTTTTGGTGGCAGGGATTAAGATTAAGACCTGCTGCTACATCAAATGGGTGTGAAAAACGCAAATTACAAAGAATTTCCTCGGGGATCCGGCGGAGTAACTGCAGGAAACCGGGCACATAGCTGCTGTCGTCGGTCTTTCGGTCTTTTCCGTCTGCAGATGGACAGACAGTCGACGACGACGACGACTAACTAACTAAGGGCGTGTCAGGTAGAGGAGTTGGTACCTCACCCCTTTTACCTTTACCACCGGTCGTGTAACTTTGAAATATGTTGAGCGTGGTGGCGATAACTGGCCAAGTAACTAACTTGGCTAACTTGGCTAACTGGTAACCGGCAGCGGGCTATGGGCAGACTGGCAACTGGCCGCTGCATATGCATATTTTATGCCATTTAAGCGGCATTTATGCAGCTTCGCGTGTTGACAAAAGTTGTTGGCTGCTCGTAACTCAATCTCAATATTTCAGAGCCCCAACCAAGCAGGCAGGCAAGCTGGCAGGCTGCTAGGCAGGCACTCTGGCAGCGTTACATTAAAACGTGACTTTGACAGTAGCAGTTGAGGCCTCTCAGCAGCAGCAACATCCAACAGCAGCAACATCCCATACCCAACAGCAACCAACATCTAGCAGAAACAGCAGCAACATCAACGCTGTACGTGCCCCAAACACCAGGAAGAGTCATCGCCATCGATGCTGTGTGACATTCGTTAAGCAAAATATGTGTCATCCTCCAGCAAGAAGCCTAAAAAACGGGAATGGGCACTCCGATTGGCCATGGATGGGATATTAGCCGACGGCACAGTTTCCCAAGGGTATCGAGGGGTGTTATAAACAATCCTATAACTATAGAATTTTAGAGTTCGGAGACAAAAGCAAGTGTTTCCCAGGATCAATAGCTGAAATACGTGTCCTTAGAGGTGGAATCATAAAATATGGTTTTAAGATCGGAGAACCTGGCGCCCTTAAAGCCTAGAATGTGTGTGGTTTGTAGAAAACATGGGATAAAGATCGGATTAATTTTTATTATGGGAAGTAATAATAATAATAAATTTTAGAAAATAAAAACAGGGAATTTTATAAGGGAAATGAGCTCTTTTTGATTTGAAGAAATACTACATCTTGAAGGTATATTCCAGTTAAAATCTTTTGAGTTATCTATTAATATCTTATAGATATAGAAACATCTTCCTCCTTAAACCCCTTTACTAAGTACCCTCTAGTCTTTACCTCATCTACAAAATTCCTTCACATTTTTTAGGGAGGAACGGGAACAGCCAGAGACTCCTGATCTATTGGTTTTTGCGTGGCAAACGTTTACAAGTTGAACATATTTTCGTGGTCGACGTCGTTGACTGCCTGCCATGGCTGATTGCATGCATATTAGCCAAGAAGTAAGAGCCAAGAACCCAGAGACTAGAAAACGTAGGCCAAGAGCTAGGTGGAGTAGGGGGGCCTGTTCCCAGTGAAAGACGCCAAAAAGTTGATCTGCGTTCTGAGGCTGATGCTAAGGCTTAGCTTAGCTAGGAGCGGCAGTCCTTCTCCTCCCTGGACTCCTCACGAGCTGCTGCATATTTTTGCTACCCTTTTGTTTTGTGGCAAAAGCGAAGCAGCCAACAAGACACGATTTTTAAAACGAAATCCATGTTCTTGAGCCGCACTACGAGCAGATCGCACTTTATTCTTATATTTATACCCTTGCAGGGTATTATAATTTCAGTCAGAAGTTTGCAACGCAGTGAAGGAGACGTTTCCGACCCTATAAAGTATATATATTCTTGATCAGCATCAACAGCCGAGTCGATCTAGCCATGTCCGTCTGTCCGTCTGTCTGTCTGTCCGTCTGTCCGTCTGTCTGTCTGTCCGTCTGTCCGTCTGTCTGTCTGTCTGTTTCTACGCAAACTAGTCCCTCAGTTTTAAAGCTATCTGAATGAAACTTTGCATATAGTCTTCTATATGCTCTCACTGCTATATATGTCGGAACGGGCCGGATCGGACGACTATATCATATAGCTGCCATACAAATGTTTGATAAATTTTTAGAAAAAAAATTATAACTTTGCTGTTTTTCAACATATTTGCACTATTTTTTAAATATGACCATTTTATATTATTCCTGAATTTTGGTAAAAATTTTATGAATATCGGACGACTATATCATATAGCTGCCATAGGAACGATCCGGAAATTAATAGAAAAAAAATTACAACATCTTTGTTTTTCAACGAATTTTTATCTTTTTTGAGATAGTGTCATCTTGTATTATTTTATAATTTCATATTTAATTTTATGAAAATCGGACAACTATATCAACAACTATATATAGAAAAAAATTATAACTTCTTTGTTTTTCAACGAATATTTATCTTTTTTGAGATATGGCCATTTTGTATTATTTTAAAATGTAATATTTAGTTTTATGAAAATCGGACGACTATATATTATAGCTGCCATAGGAACGATCGAAGAATTACAAGAAAAAAGTCGAACTTCGACAATTATCAACATATTTCACATTCTTCGAGTATGGCATTTTTAGGATTCTAAAATTTTAATATTGATATTATGAAAATCCGACAACTATATTTTATAAAGGGCGTATTAATATTTTGAATATAAATTAATACTTTTTTAGTATTTCATATATGGGCTTCACATTTTTTATATTACTAATATGTTTTGAATTTACATATATAGCTGATGTAAGATATATCTGACCAATTCTGCAATTGGCAATTGACTTCTCTTAGCCTCTGCTGAATTGCAGACTCTCCAATAAAATTAAAAGGTTATCGCAAAGGTTAATATTTCAGACCCGATATACATATATCTGTCACCTGTTATTAAGTTAAGAAACGGTAACATTCGAGGGATACATGCTGAAGTTGGTGTCAGGTATAAATGCAGCGCTCGCATAACCCTTAAATCATAACCTGATACCTGTTAGCAACATAACACGTGATCAATGTTGCACAATTGCATAAGCAAACAGGTATCAGGTATAAATGCAGCCCTCGCATAACCCTTAAATCATAATTTGATACCTGTTAGCAACATAACACGTGTTCAATGTTGCACAATTGCATAACCAATCGTATTACCTGATATATACCTGAAGTAGAGTCAAAAGGGTTAACCCTAAAGGTTGTTAACAGGTAATATAAGGTGCCTATTTATTTGCGCACATTTATAATCCGCGGATTAGTATTATCACGACAGTGACAGTGACAACATATACCAGTGCATCGAGTATTTTTATATTGTGTGAATGTATACTTTTAATCAGTGTAAAGACAAATAGTGTGTGTGTGTGTGTGTATATATATATCTCTATATATATAAAAGTGTACAACTATTTTTGGTAAGTTATACATTTTGTTTTTAAATTGTTAAATTTGGCCACAATTTTAGCAAGTTTTGGTTTGGGCATGTTTTGAAAAATTTGCCTCAATATATTTCGATTTCCTGTGGATACCATCGTTAGAGGGATTAGCTTTTTCAGCGTATAGTTTGTTTGAGTTTTAAAACGCCGTTAAGTTTATAGCGGCGTTTTAAATCTCACAAGCTGAACCCCCTAAAAGAATCTACGGTGGAAATCGAAATATAATGAGAACAATATTAAGTAAGGACATGGAGGCCCGGAGCACAAAATCGATCTTAATACATTTCAGATTTTAGAAACATACATTTAACCATATTATCTAACCATTTTTTAACAGGAACGAAAAGAAAATGCCACGCACATCTTCTTTATCTCAGGAGCAGCGTCGCCAAGCCGCACTTAGGAGAAGTCGCGCTCAATACGCTCGAAATGCTACTCAAATTAGAGCCCGAAATGCCGAGCACAATGCCTTTGTCCGCTCAGTGAATCCGGAGGTTGCACAGGAGGCTCGCGCTCGAGATACCGCAGTACGCTCTCAGAGAAGGCGTAGTGAACGAGTCCGAGCGCGGGAACGATTAAATGATGCAGCATCTCATGCACTCGCCAGGCAGAACTCTGAGGAGCGACGACGACAGCAGTCGCAGGATACTGCGGCTCGGGCTACCTGGAGATCGCTCGAGGAAAACCGCGGTCCAGAACGTGCACGGGATGCTGCAGCGCATGCACTCGCCAGGCAGAACTCTGAGGAGCGACGACGACAGCAGTCGCAAAATACTGCGGATCACGCTACCTGGAGATCGCTCGAGGAAAACCGCGGGCCAGAACGTGCACGGGATGCTGCAGCGCATGCACTCGCCAGGCAGAACTCTGAGGAGCGACGACGACAGCAGTCGCAAAATACTGCGGATCACGCTACCTGGAGATCGCTCGAGGAAAACCGCGGGCCAGAACGTGCACGGGATGCTGCAGCGCATGCACTCGCCAGGCAGAACTCTGAGGAGCGACGACGACAGCAGTCGCAGGATACAGCGGCTCGGGCTACCTGGAGATCGCTCGAGGAAAACCGCGGGCCAGAACGTGCACGGGATGCTGCAGCGCATGCACTCGCCAGACAGGACTCGGAGGAGCGACGACGACAGCAGTCGCAAAATACTGCGGATCACGCTACCTGGAGATCGCTCGAGGAAAACCGCGGGCCAGAACGTTCACGGGATGCTGCAGCGCATGCACTCGCCAGGCAGAACTCTGAGGAGCGACGACGACAGCAGTCGCAAAATACTGCGGATCACGCTACCTGGAGATCGCTAGAGGAAAACCGCGGGCCAGAACGTGCACGGGATGCTGCAGCGCATGCACTCGCCAGACAGAACTCTGAGGAGCGACGACGACAGCAGTCGCAGGATACTGCGGCTCGGGCTACCTGGAGATCGCTCGAGGAAAACCGCGGGCCAGAACGTGCACGGGATGCTGCAGCGCATGCACTCGCCAGACAGGACTCGGAGGAGCGACGACGACAACAGGTTCAAAACACCCTCTCTCGCTCTAACCGGAGGGCACAAGAGGAAAATAGGAGGGCCGAGAGAGCACGAGACGCCGAGGTCCACAGAATCACGAGGAACAACCCAATAACTCGGGCACGGGAACAACAAAGGAACACAATGCATCATCGGAACACCAGACTTCAGAGGAGACTTCGGGAGCAGCAAATTCAGGAAATGGCTGAGGAGCGGCTCCTCACATACAGGTCTATTTCCCAAAATCGCCAGGCTGAATCTGCAAGGCAGTCTCAGCGGAATATTGCTTCTAGAGCCGAACTTTCCATGGATGAAAGACAGGATCAACGGGAACGCCAACGCCAAAGGAACCGAGCCACTGCGAGGGAACAATATCGACGGAATATCAAGGATGGACCAACTGAATGCTGTGTATGCTGTGGAGGAACATGGTTTCCATCGCAGGTAAGTGGTTTAAACAAAATTTCTATATCTGCTAAGTATCCTGCTTTAGATGTTGACAACGCATTTTATTTAAGTAGGAAATTTCCAAGTCCGTCCGGCAAATATCAGTTTTGCAGCACATGTCGTCAGAGTGTTTCAAAGGGTAAATTACCTTCCCTTTGCCTCTCTAAAGGCTTTGACTTCCCAGATATCCCCGAGTGCCTTAAAAATTTAACATGTCTTGAGGAGCGCCTTATTTCTCCACGAATTCCTTTTATGCGCATTATCTCCCTAGGATATGAAAGGCAATGTGGAATTAGAGGTGCAGTAGTAAATGTTCCGATTTCGGTACCTGATACTGTAAACGCGCTTCCTCGTTCCTTTGATTCGACTCATGTCATACAGGTTCACCTTAAGAGGAAGCTAGAATATTCTCATAATTTCATGACAGAAACAATTCGACCCGCTCGGGTCCTTGAAGCTGTTCGTTATTTAGTTAACACTGAGCTTTACAGAAAGCACAATATTGCTTTTAATGGGAGTTGGCTTACTCAAATGGGAGATCGAGAAGAAATCCCTTTTATCGCAGATGAAGCCGACCGAGAGGAGGTGGAACAGCTATTACGCCAACTACCCAATTCTCAATTAAATCGACCAGAAGAAGATTTAAATCCAGGCGGTCATGAAACCCTTTTAGAAAATAATGACACTGCTCTTCAACGTATAGCTTTGGCCCCCGGAGAAGGGCGCCTGCCAACTAATTTAACCCTCGATGAAGATGCAGAAGAACTTTCGTTCCCAACAATCTCTTGCGGTGCTGTTTTCAAAGCAAAAACCACCTACGCAAAAAAAGCAAGATCGCAAATTCGTTTTTACGATCGTCGTTGTGCAGTAGTACCTAAGGTACTTTATATGTACAAATTTTACGAAATGCAGCGAATTCAAAATTCAATCTCCATTGCCCTTCGTAAAAAATCAGGTTCCGTAACTGCTGCCAATGTGATGGATAGTTCGTTTGTTGACAACCTTGTACAGCATGACGACGGATATCACATTCTAAAAGGTCTTCGATCCGCTCCAGCTCACTGGGAAGCTGAGAAAAAAAAAGTCATAGCTATGATAAGGCAATTTGGGCTGCCTACTTTTTTTATAACTTTTTCCGCAGCGGAATCCAAATGGAATGAACTTTTGGTGACTCTTTCTCGTCTATTGGATAATAGAAATATTACAGAAGACGAAGCGGCATCTCTTTCTACAGCCGAAAAAGCTAGATTAATAAGATCTGACCCAGTAACATGCTCCCGATACTTTGACTTTAGGTTTCGACAATTAATTAAATTGTTCAAAAGCTCCGAAATTTTTGGCGAGTTTACTCTGGTCCATTATTATTGGAGGATAGAATTCCAGCACAGAGGATCGCCCCACTCTCATGGAATGTATTGGTTTTCTGGCGCTCCAAAGCTAGAAGGACCAGAAAATTCCGATCAAGTGGTGAGTTTCATTGATCGTTTTATTACAACCACAGGGGACGATCCTGAATTGCAAGAAGTAATTCAATATCAGCGGCATAAACATAGTTCTTCGTGTTTAAGAGAACTGCGTGGCCAGGAATTCTGCAGGTTTCAAATGCCATACCCTCCAATGCCTGAAACAATGGTTTTGTTTCCGTTAGAAGACAACGAACCCAATGTTGAACATTTTAAAGAAATGTTTAAAAAAATTAAAGAGCTTTTAAAGTCAACTTCCGATGAAGAAGCAGCCGTCTTTAATAATTTTGAAAACTTTCTTACCCATCTACAGATAAGTTTTGAAGAGTACAAGTTCGCCATCCGATCAAGCTTGAAAAAGCCTCAGGTATTTCTTCGCCGCAAATTTTCCGATAGGTTGGTAAATGCTTATAACAGGGATATCCTGGGCCTACATAGGGCAAACATGGATATACAGTTTATCTTAGATGCATTTGCCTGTTGTAGTTATATAATTAACTACATAAACAAATCGAACCGTGGGGTGTCGCAACTGCTTCGAGAAGCCATGACTGAAATAAGCCATGGAAATATTTCAGTAAAAAGAAAGTTGCAGCATCTCGGGAGCAAATTTATTAATGCTACGGAAATATCAGCCCAAGAAGCAGCCTACAACATTTTAGGCTTACACATGTCTGAGGCAAGTGAAGGAAATATTTTTGTAAACACTTGCCATCCAGATAAAAGAGTTCGGATAGTGCGATCTAATAGAGAATTAGAGCAGCTTCCTGGGAACTCAACTGACATTTTCGAGCAAAACTTGCTTGATCGGTACGTACAGAGGCATGGAGACTTAGAATCGATATGCCTTGCAGAATTTGCAGCTTGGTACAAATTTTCCAAGGTAAACGCACCATCAGAACCGTCCAACGAAGATTATGATGAAGCGATCGACTTGGAACTAAATGAACAAAATCCCATTTCTAACCAAAGCTACCAACTGCTAGATGGAACTGGGAGTGTCAAAAGACGCAAGCATGCCTTAATTCTTAGATGGGTTCGCTTTAGCATAAACTCTTCCCCTTCTGATTATTTCAGAGAGCACGTAATGCTTTTCTTCCCATGGAGAAATGAAGAGACTGAACTTCTTTCGAATGACAATGAAATGACATTCAGAAATAATCATGAAATCATTAAGCGCAACAAAGAGCAATATGATGTGTTTGATGATATGGAACTAGAGAGAGTTCTTCAAGATTTGCAAAATTTTGAAAGAGAAGATAATGGGCTTCTACCTCAGGAACCTGCCTCTCAATATCTAGATGAAGAATTTAGGGCCTTGGCGGTACCAAACGTCGGACAAAACGTTAATATACTCCAAGATGACAATGCTGTAAATAACACAGAAGATGGCGAACTTCAACTAATTAGACTTCCCCCGTTAGTTTCTGATGATAACCTTTGCTCGCTGTCCAGGTCGCTTAACGCAAAGCAACGTCAGTATTATGCCCACGTAATGCATAATATAGCAGCCAAAAAAACATTTTATGAATATGTTGGGGGAGGTGCTGGAGTTGGCAAAAGCAGACTGATTTCAACTATATATCAGTCTATAACTTGGCGAGCTAATAAGCTACCGGGAGCAACGGATTCTGCAAAGGTCTTACTTTGTGCTCCTACTGGAAAAGCAGCTTTTGGAATTGGAGGACTTACACTTCATTCCGTTTTCTCACTTCCAGTGAATCAAACATCAGGTCCTTTAAGACCTTTAAGCAATGACTCCATAAACACAATGCATTGCAAGCTAATAGACCTCCAATTAATTATCATCGATGAAATCTCGATGGTCGGATCTAAAACGCTAGGATATTTAGATCAAAGACTTCGACAAATTTTTAGAAGCCAAGACGTAGTTTTTGGCGGTAAGTCTATTATAGTGTTTGGAGATCTGAAGCAGCTGTGCCCAGTAGGAGATCGGTGGATATTCCTAGAGAATATCTCAAATCCGTATAACATTCTGGCTGGCACAAACCTGTGGAGTAATTTTAGGTATTTCGAGCTAACAGAAATAATGAGGCAACGGGACGATCATGCATTTGCTTTGGCTTTGAATAACATGTCAGAAGCTAACATGACAGATGCAGATGTGGTGCTTTTTAGGCAAAGAGTTGTCACGCCAAACGACGTTCCGGATGACGCAATCCACTTATTTGCTTCCAATGACGAGGTTAATCAGTACAACGCCTTAAAGCTCGCTCAAATCGCCACAGAAGAGTTTGTTTCAACTGCCATAGATACTGTGAAATCAGCTAATATGTCAGTAAGAAATAAAGAAACAACTCTCAGAAATGCCCAAAATATGAAAACGTCCGAAACCCAGGGACTGCCATATATTCTGCATCTAAAAACAACAGCAAAGTATATGGTTACCGTCAATATAGATACAAATGATGGACTGGTAAATGGGGCAACAGGCCAATTAATGCAGATTGACAACTGCATGGTAAACAACGTTAGGTTAGTAACAAAACTTTGGATTAAGTTTTCAGATCCTACAGTTGGTGCCATGGCCAGGTCAAAAGTTCGGAGAAATGATCATCCAGATTGGACTCCAATTGAAAAAACAGCTCGAGTATTCCAATGCGGAAGCTCAGGACATTCTTCGGTTGATCGAAAACAATTCCCTGTTGTTCCTGCTGAGGCTATAACTATACATAAAAGCCAAGGAGCAACCTACAGCAAAGTCGCAGTGCACCTTAAAAGGGGCATTAAGCGAGCTTCGCTTTACGTAGGTTGCAGCAGAGCAACAAGCGCATCGGGTCTTTTCCTTTTAGGAGACTTTGTTCCTCCAACTAGATTTGGAGCTACAAATGTCCAAGCAGAGCTAGAAAGCTTAAGAGGTGAAAAGGCCTTGACTACGCAGTATGAATTATTGATCAATGGGGATAATGCCATCTCCATGTATTATCACAACATTGAGTCTCTTCGCGCTCATCGCGAAGACATTGCCAATGACAACATTATTTGTTCTGCAAACTTTTTATGTTTTGTTGAAACCTGGACTCTTCCCCAGGAAGAGTACAACTTAAGGGATTTCGACATTATCAGAAGAATTGATAACAATCGGTTAAATGGTATTGGGAAAAACGGAATACTCATATATGCTAAACAAAGTATTTCGTCAAATGTGCAATTTCTTTTTGAGACAAAGAAATCGCCAAGTCCCAGAGCAACCTATCAATCGATTGTTTTTAAATATCTTGACACGTCATTTATAATTGTGTATAGGAGTCCCGGATTTCCTATTGCAAGATTTCGAAATGAAATTAAATCTGAAGTTGAAAAAGTACGCAGAATGGATAATAATAAAGTGGTAATATTAGGAGATTTTAATATCTGCAGATCCTCAGCGAGCGATGTTTTGGAGGAATTTTTGAATGGACATAATCTTTTGTCATTGAATAATTCTGCAACGACAAAACACCAAACCCAAATTGATTGGATATTTTCTGACTCTCGAGTTCCAGAAGCTGTTGCCCTTACATATAAAACACCTTATAGCCATCATGATGGTATTTTTTTTAAATATAGCTTGTAAGAGTGTATACTTAAGTTATTTAACAAATTATGGCTATAAGTAGAATTTATTGTAAATATAGTATTGTAAATATATAAAAAAAATTGAAAATATTAACAAATTTTCCAATATATTTCATATTTAGCTATAATTTCCCCCTCGTGGATTGAGACCTTGTCGTGGTGTGGGGGCTTAGTACGTGAATTTCGAAAAAAATAAAATTTACTGAAACTAACCGCAATCCTTACTTAAACTTAAACTCTTAAACTATTTTTTATTTTTTTACTTACTGCAAGGGTATTTCAACTTCGGCTAGCCGAAGTTAGCTTCCTTTCTTGTTTTTTCTTTTATTTTTCTCTTCTTTCTCCGCTCCCCTTGGCTGTATGAGTAGTTTCAGTTTGAGTTTCGAGTTTGAGGTCTGGGAAGCGTTATTTATAAAACATGTTCGAAATGCAAAGCATGCGACACGACGAAGCTTTCATGCCCTATACACAAGTGCCGCATATTTGGCATAGCTCACAGATTATTCAGATTTTTCCGCTCTTGTCGTCAATGGTGTTTTTCCGATGCTGTGTGGAGGGGAAAATCAGGGGATAATGATTGAAATTATCTAATAAATTTATTTATCATTTAAAAATATTTGTAAAATAATACCCCTTTTACTTTGCTTGTCTTTTTCGATTGATTGATCATCTCTCAATTATCTTCAATGCCAGACACTTGCTTATTGTCACTTTGTTGTCGCACTCGATCATTGCCACTGATCTTCATTTGTTAACACTTTGGCTGCGATCCGAGTCAAGATCATTTCATTTAAAGATCACTTTGTTTCGATCTCTCTCTATATATACATTTAAGGCGATCGCCTATCTCGGCATTTGTGTGTCGAGTGATGTACAATTGCTCTTGATCGGGGTATTTTGCCACGCGACTGATCGCATCTTGTTTAGTGATCTTTAAGGAACGATATGTAGCAGTTGTTGATGGCTTAATCATTAATCTTTCAGGATTTATTTAGGGAATATTCAAGGAATTGAAATATTGTAGATCAATTCAAATCCTTATACCTTTAACCTTTATATATAATTAAATATAAAGTATTTCTTTATGAAGATTCAGAACTAAGCCTTTCAGGAATATAGCTTTTCTTCTCCCAAAAATCCTTAAAATACTCCCCGCTTGTTGAAACCTTCTCATCCTTTTCAAACAAACCCAAACTTGGAGATCAACCCAATCGAAAACCGCCGCCAAAAGGGCAATTCTGAGTAACCAACAAGTTGGCTGGCCCATTGAGCTTACCATTTTTGCATTCGGTGGCATTTTCAATGGTCTCATAACCCAGGGCCAGACAATGAAACCCCCTGAACCCAAACCCAAACCCCGGATCCCCTTTGAATGTGCTGTCAATGTGCGTAACAATTAAATCGTGTGGCTTCCTCTTACTGTCTGCAGACAATTTGCAAATGATCGGTGGCTCCCTTTGGCTCCAATGGCTCACAGGATGCAGTGCTCAGTGCTTAGTGCTTGGTGGGATTGCGTGGCTTGTGCACCTAACTTCATCACGATCCGCGACACGAAAATAGTTGCACTCCTTTGCCACTTCCAACCTCCCTTGAAAGACGGCGGCGCTCAATGCGAAGGAGCCTATTTGGCCGCGGAGTGGGAAGCGTCACATCACGAAGTCGACGCCAACGCCAGTGCTAGTCAGTAAAGCACTGAAAAAAATATTATTAAAAATAAAAAAGTATACAGAAAAAATAGGAAAAAGGTTCTTAGGATATATCAAAATTACTTTGAGAGGATTTGGAGATATTACCTTTAAGATTCATGATGGTTTCTTAGCTTTTAATAACTCTTTTTCTACAAGAATTTTGTTTACCCTTTTTCTCATTATTTGAAGGATAATTTAATAGAATAATAATAAATTTTTTCAAGTGCCATAATAGCAACTGGCAACAGGGACTCTCAACTGCCACCAGGTTGGCTGCCCCGGCAAGTTCTTGTGCTTTGCATATTTAGCAAACACATTGGCAGTGCTCGTAACGAAAAACGGTTTCATTGTTGCCGACAACAACATAAAAGCCTGCGCTCCTTTTGGTGGCCAGTACCCATACCCAAACCCAATCCCAATCCCAAAACCCATACAGATAATAACAATCGACACACAGAGAGACCACAGAGGAGGCTTGGCGGAGAACTGGAGGACTGGAACTTGGTCGGTCGGCTGGGAGAACTGTAGGAGAACCCGGGGACCCAAAAGAGCTCTGGCCAAGAGCAGCCGACAAGAAAATAAGTTGAATAAAATTATTGTGAACACGTCTCGTTGATTTATTGTGAAATCGCGCATGAGTAATGATCGCATATTTGGGTATGCTTGTTGTTTTATCCGAGGAGAAGGTCGCTCTCGTACCTCTATCCCTCGATTGGGCCACAGTATAATTTCTGCCTTCAGTGTTTTTCTTTTACTTTTTTTGTTTTTTGTTGCCTTCAGCCTGGTTATTGCTCATTTTCGTATCGATACGTAAGCCGGTGTTTCTGTTTACATTTTACCGGGCTTGTGCTCTCTATTGTTGCTCTAAATGGCATCGAATGAGTTGAACATTTTTGGTTGTATTTTCTCGTTGTCCAAAAACAGTGCCACATTCGAGCTAAAGCTGGGTATGGAAGAGGGAGCAGGAGCTGGAGCTGGAGTTGGAGCCGGAGCCGGAGCCGGGAGTCTCTGGCAAACAATAAAACATGATGATGGGCAACTCGATGGGATGCAGGAAACCCATGGGGATCGGGGGTATGCTTGTATCTGGGGTTCCTCTTTCTGGTTATCTAATCGGGCCTTTATAATTGGTGGGTAACCAGCCAGAGAACCCGCGGTGAGGAGAGATTCAGCCCGATCATTGTGTAACAATTAAGGTAAGGAATCAACACTGATCAACACAATCTCTGGCATGGGGCGATCGTAATTGTTCTTTAACTTTTTTCCTTAAATCTTTTGTTCTTTTTTTTGAAGAAATCTCACAGGTACATAGAATGCATTTGAGATAGAAAAAACCCTGGAATTAAGGCATGAAATCGAATTTGAAATCAAGATATTGCTTTTCTAATTGAAGGAATAAGAAAGTTGAGTGACCCGAGAGTAGAAAATATTTAATTTCAATTTATAAATATATTTCAACAATTTCTAAACCCTTATATGACAAGGAATATAATACAAAGTAACCCAAAAATAATAAAATAAAGTCTCAGTTAAAGAATAAAATTCCTTTTCCTTTCTATTTATCGCATAATCGTGTTTAAGAATAAAACAAATTGAAACTGGCTTTTCATGTAAGAATTCTTCTGACTTTCTCTCCATTTCTCTCACATATCAATAACCATTATCTATCCACACATATTAACCCAAGCGATTTTTCTTCTTGTCCCAAAAATAATAAAAATAAGGAAGATGCAGACGCTGAAAGTGTATCTGGCGGGTAGAGAAAATGTATCTTGCAGTACGCATGCGGCAGTTACGGGGCCAAAAAATTGATGATCGCGTGCCAAATGTGCATGTTTATAAACATATTTCTTGGGCCCCGCTTGGAAGAGCCCCGGAACCCAGTAAACTCCGACTCCGACTTCGACTCCGACTCTCCGCTGGCCGTTGGCTGTCCCATTTGGATGATCTTGCATTTGATCAGTCGCTTTGTTGATTGCTTGAAACTTGTGTCCATGCAATAAAACACTCAAAATGCCAACTTTATTTTGGGTCAAAGCCGGCCAAACACGCAACGTTGCCTGAGAGTTTGTTGAGTTTCTGGGATGCGATAAACTTTTGCCTTGTTTTCGGAGTTTTTCCCCTCACTGCCCCTGCGACCATTAAAAATTGTCTGCGGGCAGGCACTCAGATTGTGAACGAATTTTGCGTGCGTTTGACCTTTTTCGGTTAACAAATAAGAAATATGAAATTCACACAAAAATAAAGAGCAAAGGGGAGCCTCAAAAAACCTGTAGGAAATGAGGTTATGAAGAGAGGTCTCTTATAAAAATTCCAAAATTCCCCCCTAAACCGAACCGATCCGAATCGACCGACTACCAACTGTGCATTTGGCGGAACTTTGCGCCACATGCGTCGCATATCTTTGACACAATCCGTGGCGCCCACCCGTTGGGAATTCGAGGGCAACCTTTTCACTTCTTTACCCCGTCTCTCCTTGCCCCTGGAGTCGCTCCACCATGATCACAAATTAAATTAATTCATAATGAACAGAATTATTAGAGCCTAACCGCCGCTGTAAAATGTCCAAAAGAACCGACCTGCATCATTTATTTTGAACCTGACAGAGATGCTAAGAACAAAGTTACATAAAATGGGGGAAAGGAAATAATGCTAAAATAATTTTATTTAATATTTTAAATATTTATTTAAAAATATTTATAATTTAAAAGAAACCTCACAAAAGGTTCCCTAAACATCCCTCGTAAAATATCAATACAAATATTACCCAGAAAAAATAAAAGACTATATTTTATATACCTGACTTATTCGGGATTATATTTCTATTCAACCAGAAAAGGTCCAGAGTTGCATCACTGGTCCCAAACACAGAATTTAAGACAAAAGCCAAGCGAACACTTTACAAGGGCGTTGTCAAGCAGTTAAGAAAAGAATCCAAGCCAGAACCAGAACCGAACTGGAATCTCTGGGGTAACCCAGGGATTAATGGTTGCGCTGACAGAGAAAATCCTGCGGTTGTAATTTTTATGACCCTTCCCTTCTATACCAGGTCTCCTCCTCCATATCCTCCTCCTTCCTTCAGCAATTAGAGTTGTGTGAGCGAAGGCTGCCTCCTTGCCCACTTGGGTGCTGATCGTAAAAGATCTTACCGGGAATTTGCTGTCGCTCCGGCCGCGGATCATTAGTTATCCAGGAATCCGGCGTGGGTAGTGAATCACAGGATCACCTTAGGGATCATGGGATAACTTCACCGGACTTTTACGCCGGCCCAATTACGTGCCATGATCGGGGGGTGTCGTAGGCCCTTATTCAAGGAAGTGATCTATGCAAAATGCAGAGCCTTTGGTCAGCGGTTGGGTTAAAGTCAACAAACAGTTAAAGCAAGGTCCCGGCAAGGGTTTATGTCTATATACCTGCTCGATTGCTGGAGTGTATATAAAATTCCCAGACCAAAGTGATCAGTAGAGGATCAGTATGCATATGTTATGGGTAGCTGCAGGGCTTTATGTGTGTCATAAAGGCACAAAAGGGACTATTTCTCGTTTTTAATGGGTTGTTGTTATGATCCAGACAATGTAAAGTATGAATCATTATGCAAGGATAAGGTATTTTCAAGACATGATGAGTAAATACTTGAGAGATGTAAGCTAAGCTAAGCCTGAAATGAGCAAGTGTTATGTTTATTTTAAAATACATTTTGGGGGATTAAATACGCTATTTATGTGGAATAGTAAATTTATATAAAAGAGAATTTTTTAGAATAAAATTGTTAAAGTAAAATTTCTTACAAATCTCAATAATCTTCTTTAGAACGGTTATTCCCATACCGTTAATTCCTAATTTCCTCAATATCAACAACAATTAAGCTGTGCTCAATCAAATCGATCAAGATCTCTCGCTCTCCCTCACTCCCTAGTTAAAGTTGACTAATTAATCAAGCGAAGATCCACTGATCTTTATGAATCAATATTCGTTCACTAAGCTCCCCCTCAAAAGAAGAGGTGTTCTTTGCCGAGAAACACGATTCTTCACTTCCTCCAGCCTCTGCAGCGTCTCCCAGAGATTTCCCTAATGATCAGAGCATATATCTTTGGCCGGAACAGCCCACAAGAATTCAACCACATATTTCTGGCTCTGTCTGGGTCCCCCAATATGATTAATTTTTCCTTTAGGCCTCTGACAGCACAAATCTCTCTCTCTCTCTCTCCGTGAAGTCATGCCCATTGCAATTGGCCCGGAACACGTGTTTGTTTTGCTGGCCAGCCGGTGGTTCTATTTCTCTATTCTTCGTTCTCCATTCTCCCGAATCGCTGCAGCAGCAGCAGCAGCTTTCACTCATGCGTGGTGGTTTCTCTGGAGAATCGAGAGTCGGGAAATGCGCATGCGCAAACGCAAATGTTGCATGGAACGCGGCGGAGAACCAACAAGCACTACATGACATAGTGCCTGTCGTCTCATTAGGATTAGACCCACGTTATTTAATTGCATGTTAGGGATGTTAGGGATTCCTGCCTTATAATGAGTTAGTCAAACACACACACGCACGGACAGTGAATAGTAAGCAAATGATTAATGACTATAGACCTCCTCTGTTTATCTCACTCTTAGACGGGTCCGCAGCCTAACCTCTGTTGGTTTTCCACATGAATTTATTTACAAATAAAATTATAGTCTCAAAGTCAAGGCAGCGGTAGCAACAACAAAAGCAACATAAGCAGCAGCAGCAGCAGCAGCGGCAGCCATTTAAACACCCCATAAACAATTTGCCATAATTTTGTTGAACGACGAGGACGACGAGCTTGGCGGCGGCGACGGCGCTCCCTCATTACAAAATGACGGCAAATTGCAATTTTCAGAGCCCGCATGCCGATCCGAACTGAAGCGATCCCATCCCCATCCCATCTCAGCCCATTCCATTGGAGATCCCATCCATCCAATTCGGTAGCCAGCGATGCAACGATGTGACAATCAACGGCACGTCCACGGCCTGATGTGATGTGATCTGATGTGATGAGTGCGTCTATCATATCGTCAACGTGCGTCGTTGCAGTCATCCTACCCAGCCTCAGCCCCAACCCCTTCACCATCCACATACCTATCCCCATATCCATCCTCATCGCCATCGTCATCGTCACTGTCAACCGACAACATCATCATGCCGCAGCAGCAACAAAAGCAACTACACCAGCAGCAATCACGCAAAGAAAATAATTTTTAAGTCAAGAATGAGATTTTTTGGGTCAGTTTATTATTATATAATTTGTATTAAATATTTTTAAGTATTTTTCCACATTTTTATTAGCAGTTATTTGAAGTCATAAAGCTTGCTAAGCCAGAACCAGTTTATAAACAATGTCAGCTTTAAGTATTTACATTAAGAATAATGATTTAATTGGATAAATAATGCCTTAAATATTAGACATTTTATTTTAATTTTAAAATTTGGCCAGCAATTTCCGTTAGTTAAATTCTTAAAAAGATTCAACAAGATATCTGACCCACTTAAGCTGGTTTTCCATACTTTAAAATTGTCATTTAAAACTAAAAATCTCTTATATCGATTACCACTTCTTCTTCTCAGTGCATCAAAGCCTTCCCAAGGCTGGACCCCTGGCTATATCCCCTTGATCTTGATCGAAGCCAAGCCAAGGCTCAACTGAGGAGCTGGAGCTCCACTGAACTCCGCTCAGCTCATCATCGTCGTCATCGAAATTGTCATGTCACGAAAGTTAGCTCCCAGCTGCCGTTTGCTGCGGCTACTGCTGCTGCTGCAGTTGCTACTGCGGCGGATTGCTGCTGCAGCAATCCGTTGGCGGCTCAGCTTTATTGTGGTTCTCATTTTTTTAGTTTTTAGTGTTTATTTGGCCCTTGATCCACTGGGCACGGCCACTTTATAATTGGGTTTGGCTTTGTGCGGCAGTTTCCTTCGCTTTTCAATTAGCATAATGGAAAACTGGCCATATAATTTATATAGTTTATGGTTTTATAATATGTTATAAAGATTTTTTTTGAGGTAGTTATCAAAGGAAAGTCTTTGTAGGTTGGTTTTTAATTTGGTTAATAATATTTACAGTGGGAATTTTCATGTTTTATAGCATTAGTAAGGCCGCCCACTAATTTTCTCAGGGAATTAAGACTAATTAAATATTTTTAAAGAAATTTTACAACTTATAATTGTAAGATTTTAATTAAATTTGGTATTTTCTTTATTCTTTTTTACTCTAAATAATTTCTTCTTTTATTTATAGTTTTTTTTTTGTGAATTAAAGAGTTTAAATTTTACAGAAATCTTTTAAAAATCTTTTTTAGAGTATTCCAGCTTTTCCGATCAGCTTGAATTAATCTCCCCTACTTGCTGTAATTGTTGCTGGCTGTTGTTGCTGTTGCTGCTTGAGATTTTGTGGCTTAAATGCCTTTTAAATGCAGCTCCCCACGGGAATATGCCACCGTCGCCAGTCTGGCTGTCTGCCTGTTGTTGTTGTTGCTGCTGCTGCTGATGTTGTTGCAGCTACTGTTGCTGCAGCTTCTGTGCCTGTTGCTGTTGTTGCTGCAATTGCTGTTGCTGTTGCAGTGGCTGCTGTTGACATTGTGATCAACGATAGCGGCCTGACAACTGATGGCAATCACTTGTCGCGCTTCAGATCATCCGCCCGGCAGCAGCAACAGCAGCAGCAACAGTCGCTGCAATGAATGTTGCATGTTGGCCCCATGCCTTGACACAGATTTGTTGGCCAAAGTTGGCGACAACGTCGTCGCCTTTTTTGGCCCAGGCGTCTAAGCCGGGACTTGTAAAGGATCCAGGGATCGCCGGCTCCTGGGCCAATTGACAATTGACGCAAACATCAAAACTGTCTAATTAAAAAGCATTGCCACAGTGCGTAACAGGGAATCAATGGGAATGAGAGTTTGGCGGAATGATGATGCCGACAAAAGCGTTTTGACTTTATGACATCTGAAGATCTGAGACGTGGAAAGGGGACCGAGAGCCGGGTAGTGGAAGAACTTGCTATTTATTTTGTAATTTTTCTGGAAACCTTTAACGCGGCTTCTTTCTGGGCTCTTCTGGCTAAATTATGGACTCTCTGTGGCAGACTATAAAACAACAATGATTCGTATAAATTGGAAACATTAAAAAAGCAATCAAAAATGTTCGGGCCAAGGCAACAGTTTGCGGTCTCTCCTCGGGTCAGTTTAACCTGGCGTGTTAACCTGTTGCCTCTCCAAATCAGACACAAAAATAAGAAAAAAAAATAAGGAAAACAAAATAAAATTTCAGCTGATGCAGCTTCACACGAAACGGCGGAGGAGAGAGATCGAGCTGATGATGATGATGACGGCGATCGAACGGCGATCGAGATATACGAGCTGCTGGCCCAGGTCTATGGGGCAACCTCACTCAACGTTGTTTCACGTTCAACATTTTGGCCTTAACGCCTTGACTGACTGATAGCAGCAGCAACAACAATACCCGTCGATTGTTAATCAATTAGATATAAAACAAAATAGAAAGAGAGGAATCTTCTTCTCTCCTACAACACCCAAAAAAAAAAGAACAACGAAATCTCATCGCGTATCTACGACATGTTAATGATGTTTCCACTCCCCACAAAAGACTATGAAAAAAAAAAACACAAGAAAAACGTTTGCTTTGTGGGCCCTGAGATCCAAAATTCCTAGAAGAAGTTCGTTTGAGAGTCGCCTGCGCTCTCGATTGATGTTATTTATGTGAAATGTCTGTGAAATTATTACCCTTTTTCCCATTCCAGCCCATGGGGGAATTTATTTTATTTCGTTTGAGTTTTACTCGCTTTTAATTAGCAACCCACCAGCAACAACAGGGAAAAGAAACTTCAGATCTTTTCGAAACATGGTAATTTAATCTCCAGGCCATCCAAGGCTGATCCCAATCTCGATTCACTTTGACCACTCATCAAGTAGTCTTTGAGATCGACTTTAAAATGTGATTCTGATTCCAGTTGATTGTTTCGGTTTATTTTTTTTGTATGAGTATTCTTATCGCCCGCAATAGATTTGACGCTCTTTTGTCTTTGTGGCCTTTTTTTAATTGCATTTAGTTGCAAATAGATGACATATTAGTGAAGATATAGGGCTATATCGGGGAGAGGCATTAATAAAACTGGAATAAAACTGGCGTTTGTGGAGGTTGTCTTATCCAAAGTAGGTGGAAGATAACCAGGTTTATGGGTTCGGAATTCGCTTTCGAATGGGGTTTTCTTTTGATAATGAGAAATTCCTGTTCAAATTTGTATTTAAATGTTAGATTAGGTATATTTATCATGAACTCTTTGATACTTGAGATCGATAAATAAAAAGATAGCCCTGTATGTTATTTAAATATTTTAAATGGAAAAGAAAGAAGATCTTTTGGGTAACACTACTAGGAAATAAATTGTGCTCTGGGGTTTATTTTTATCTATATTATGATTTGATCTTTTAAATAAAGTTTTAAATAAATTATTTGTTTCTAAATATATTACTATTATTCTGGTAAAATCATAAGATATTTATGTTAAATGATGTAATATTTCTTTAACTGATTTAAATTTAACAAATAAGGCTGTGTTTTGTCTAAAGATTAATCTGCTTTTGTTGACTAACCATGAGGTTAATTTACTAAGCTTATTTCTTGGCGACAAAAAGTCCACATTTAACTATGAAAAAGTTATATAGTATAGTAAGCCTTCCATTCAACCTAATTGAATAAAATGCGAATTATTTATAGTCAAGCGGGACTAATTCCAGTCCATCGTCCCACAGAAGCCAAATGTTTGCCATTGTTCTCCGCACTCCCAGTTTCAACTTCCTTTTCAGTTTTTTTTTTTATAATTTTTTCTTTTATTTTTTTTACAAAGCACGAGTCGCGAATGGCGAGAACTTATGAATGGCCAGCAGAAAACTATATATATACAGCTAAGGAAACGCCAAGTCGGCTGTCATTTGCCAGTCACCATTAAAATCAGTTGAGTTATAATTTGACTAATTCCAATGGATTGCATGAATCAACTTTTGGTCTTATGCTTATGCTAATTCGCATCGGTCTGGTGCCCAGCCTCACTCAGATCGAGTCAATTGTAGGCCCATTTGGATGGACTTAAGTAGTTTCTTTTTTATTATTATTATGAACTGGGTTGGCCGAAAGGCAGGGCGAGTCTTTAAGGCTGGTTTGCATACTGTTTACACTGGGGGAAAATTTGTTTAAATTGGGTAAGAATTATTTAAGCAAAGTATATAAAAAAGTAAGGTAATTTTCTATCAAAACTTTGCACTGAAAGATTGTGCCAAGTTATCTTAAAGCAGCTTAGGTTGAGCTAAATCCTTTGTACAGAGCCAAAGGTCTAGATCTGGGAGCTTGAGGCTTTTTGGATGCTGTACTCTTATCTCTTTTGATTTAAGTTAAGAAGTTTAAAGAAAATTGAAATATTTACAGCTTCCAAAACATTACATAACACACATAAATTTCCTTAACTTTATCAAATCTCTCATAATTTATTTCTCCAAGTGCATCTATGTAGATGATTAGCTCGGGAGCTGGGTTCGGGGCATGTCTTGGTCCAAGGTTGTCTGCCTGTCTCTTGTTTGTTCATCAAATTATATAGAGCTCGTCTGCCCGGGTGAACGACTACCGACTTCGGACTACTGCTCACTGCCATCCTCCTTGCATTGCGTAGTATATCCTTTCAATTCGTCGGGCCCCGGGCACAATACAATTGGACCTCACTGTGGTATATGTGTGTTTGCTGCTGCTTCTGTTGTTGTTTGTCCATGTCCATGTCTGACGTCGTCTATGGTCTTTTTGATGTGCGTCCAGTCGGAACGCAAAAGTCGATCCCCACCCCTTAACCTCTCATCTCTCCCTCCTCGAGAGCCTGTCGTGCTGCCAAGTTTTTGGAGAGCGTTGTAGGTAAACACTCGCGCCTAAAAATATCTACGATACGAGCGAGGCATAAGCTCCTCGGTCTCCTCGGGATCCCCGAGAGCGTGTATCGTGCCACAACTTGGGCAACCAAACCACTTTGACTGCGAGAAACCCGAACGAGGAGGCAGCTGCAACGCGTTTCGATTAGTTGCCGCGGCGGCGGCTGTCTGTCAGTCAGTTCAGCTCACTCAAGACCCAGCCCAGTCCAGCCCAGCTCAGCCCGACCCTCCCTGCTGGCCCTGCTCCTCTGTCCACCGGTAGTCTCGGTCCACGTTTTAGTTCCAGACCCAGACTCGGGGTTTGGTTGGATCGAGACTAGCCAGTTTTTTTACCTATTAAACAGATTTTTTACCTAGTTTTTACCAGGGGTAAAAAAGGTGGCAAATATTTTATTTTTACCCTCAATAAATGGGGATGAAAGGGAAATATTAATGAACAATGTGGGACTAATGAATGAGGACACATGTTTTTTTATGGTAAAGATATAGATGGACATGGGTGATATTTTATTTGTGGTTTTTAAGCAGGCAACTTTACTGTTTCTAGGGCTGATTTTATGCTGCAATTGAGGCGCGTTATGCATCTTATTTATTATATTCTCTAGTAAATATTATCGAGACATAAAAATACGAATATAGTGTATATGTAATATAAGTATTTTTTACTTAATTTGTCCATGTTAATGCCTAGAAATTTATGACATGCAGAAGAGGTGTTTACGTTATGCATCTTATTTACTATATTTTCCCTGTCCAAATGCATATAAACCCCTTATAATGCTTCCCATTTCCCTACATTGTATGTTCTTCTACCTCATAAAACCTTTTCCTTATAAACTGATCTTGTTCACCTAAATACCCTTCACCTATTTACGATTAAAGGGTATCAAGAACGAAACGCTGACGTCGCCGTCGCTGCTGACGCTGTCTTGTTAATTTTTTGAGCTATTTATTTTGATGTTTTCGCTTTTACGCTCTCGTTAAGTCGCCCAGACGCAATGCCAAAGTTCTTTAGTGGCTTGCAAAAAACTAAAGAGAAGCCGAATGAATGGCAAAGAATGAAAATAAAAAAAAAGAAAAGAAAAACTCTGCTGACCGTCGCGAATGTGTATATTCCCCATCATTCGAGGGCCAAAAGAGGGGGTCTATTTCGATCTTCGAGGGGCTTACCAGGGGCTTCCAAGGGGTTAAGGCGGCCACATCGTTTGTGTGTGCAGCGTTGCATCACGAGATAGTTAAGAGAGATATGCATACGAAATTGGAAATGCTAATTAATATGTTTTGCACAGCAGATACGACGGCGATATCCACACATCCTCGGCGACTTTGTTTACATAAGCGTTAACTGCTCGCCCGCACTTGCCGCCTCTCGGTCCCAGGAGTCTCTCTTTCTCCGTCTCTCTGTTGGAGATTATTAAATTAATTTTTATTAGGCGTCAAGCCGTAAAGAACAGCTGAGATGGATCGCCAGACCCGGCGGAGCGAAGTCGCGGGACTGCCTGACTGAGTGAATGAATGAATGGCAAGCTCACATGACAACGCGTTATAATTAAGAACAATGGCAACTTATTCAACATAAAACACACTTATTCAGTGCCCAAGCAGGAACGGAACCCAGCCGCAGCTGAGAGGGATTTCTTA
Source organism: Drosophila kikkawai (assembly GCF_030179895.1). Lineage (NCBI taxonomy): Eukaryota > Metazoa > Arthropoda > Insecta > Diptera > Drosophilidae > Drosophila > Drosophila kikkawai. The sequence goes on from NC_091730.1 coordinate 9,953,624, forward strand.
GCTCGCCGAAGTCGCCGCCGCCGTCGTTGCCGCTGACACTTGACGGATGCCATCGCCGATTGCCGTGACATGTCATCGCCCGGGAATTTAATTGCAACGCCCTCGCGTCTCAACAGCGGTAACACCATATCCCCAAAGTGGGTTTATGGAATTTTCTGGCTTGAGAAAATAATGGAAGATGCTTTTTGTATAAAGAAAAGGTTGTGGAATATGTACAGAGAAAGATTTGGGAGAGTAAAGAAATCTTGGAAAGGTATAAAATATTTTAAAAATTTAATTTGAGTTATACGTTTTTCCCCTTTAAATATATTTACTATTTGTCTAGGTATTTCTTTTTCAAAAAATTAGCTAAGCTTACCCAATAAAATCTCATCCAGCTGCCACCTGTTTCTCAACTCATTCAATCCCTTCATTAAGATCCGCAAATATACCTACAGTAATGTAAGCAAAACAGGAAGTTCCTCCAGGAGAAGATCTTTTCAACATATGGAGGAATTCTATATCCTAATCCCACTCTTAAGGGTTTTCCATTCTCCCTTTACCGGGGGCGTCCCTTCAAGCGGTCATTGTCTCCGGACAAATAAAAAAAAGCAATTCCAATTACAAGACAACAAAACAGACGAAATTTTTCGCAAGCGGCAGCTGGCGCAAAGAAAAAAATATATACAGTACGGGTATCTACAAAAGAATCATTGCCCGTGACTCATGTGACTGTGACCCAATGAGCAATGCTCGTATAAGCGCCCAGCACCCACAAGATACAGATACCCAAGCCATACACGTCTTTGGCAACCCAAGACAAGCGAAACGATTACAAAGAAAAATAATTTGCGCAAATGAAAATGAAAATGAAAGAGAATCGAGAACGATCAGTCATCGTAGGGAAATGTTGTCCCCCAACTCCGCTCACAGGCACTCAACTAATCTAATCAAATCAAATCAATGCAGGCAGGACCGCCCCTCATATACGGTTACGGATCCTGGAAATAACAATGCTTTGAGATGGGTGTACACTAGGAGAAATATAAGTTAGAGAGTGTGAATATATTTAGGAAATAAACGAGAGTTTTAGGATTAAAAATGGTACTTTAAAATTTATGAGAAAATATTTTAAGAAAATTTATTGTAAGAGGAAAAATTTAAAGAGAACATATTTTGGGCTATTATGATAAAGTTCAACTTATTTTTAATTTTAAGTATTTTACAAATTGAAAGAAAATATTTTAAATGAATCAAAAAATCTAAATATTACTTCAATCTATTTTCTATTATAATTCACATCTAAAAATAAATTCAAAAAAATTACTTCAAGTGCATTTCCCTGTCAGGACTGCAACATATTGTGCAATTCGAACGACTAAGCCAATTCTTTCTATACCCAGGCACTTCCTGGCTTACACCAACTGGCCTGATCGATCGATCTGACGCGATAAAGAAAATCATAAGAGCGGGGAGAGAAAGAATGAAAGAAAGAAAGGTACAAGGCAGGAACAAACAATTGAGCGAGGATTGTAACAAAATCCTAGCCAAAGATATCGCTCCTCTTCCTCCTTCTCCCTTGGCAACCAATCTGTTGAGCTGCTGTTTACCTGAGGACCAAGGATGAGCCCGACGATATCCCGATCCCAATTCCAATTCCAATCCCAATCCAGAGGAGAAATAAGATGAGGTGAGAGGGCCAAAAGACGATGTTTGCACGGTCAACTTTCAACACAATTTGTAGGCTACCTGCAGTTTGCTCAGACGGAGGCTTGGGTGCGGGTTTTCCTGAGAACAGGGCCCCGGGAAAAAAGGGAGAGATCTCACATCCCATTCCAACGTGGCCAAACAAGCTGCTTGGCTAACTGGCTGACTGATACGCATCGCCTGGGATGTGTTTGGTTAATCAGCACCTGTCGACTCAACGGGCGTCGACAGGTACAACTACAACTTGCCAGAGAGTAATATACAGTTGCGATCGAAATAATAGGAGAGTAAATCAAGGGCTTAGCTCTCGAGGGGTTTTATTTTGTCAACTTTGAGAGGGTATTTTAGGGAAAATAAAAACAAGGGAAAGATATCTATGCTGAAACTTTGAACTTGCAACTTTAGCTAAATAAAGTACTGATTAGTTAGATCAAAATAAACTTTAAGTCATCATATCATCACCAGCATATATTTAATTAAATTAGAATTTATTTTCGGATTTATTCTTATTAATCCCACCTTAACTGTCCATGTTCTGGTCTATATACCTTTATAGCTCAGTTCAGCGATTCGTTTTGCTCGCTTTCAGCGATTTATATACATTTTTTGGGAAAGTTTGAAAGTGCGGTTACAACATATGCCAAGCCAGAGATCATGCGAAAAAAATACAAGATTCAGACTCCATCTGCGGCTGAGCCAGAGCCAGAGCCACATTGCCTTATGGCCACCTTGTCGTAATGAGTAAGCCCCAAACTCAGACCGAGATCTCCTCAAGAAATCTCGATTGCCAGCCGGTCCGAAAGAAGTGGAAATAGCAACAACTTCAGGCTGCTCTCATAAATCAAGAAAAATCAGTCAATTTTTTGTCGGTTCGAGCTCGACTTTGCGTGTATGTATGCGTGTGTATCAAACTGACATTGGCTGAATTAACAATTGATTTCAATAATTTTTTATGATTATTCCCCGCAGTTTTTTTTTCTGTTCAGTTTTTTGTGGCTGTCTGCAAGGCGAAGCAAAGAAAAGCCGCAGATCAGCCAGCCACTTGCACTCAATTCCGGCTTATTCAGCAAATAAATCCACTCTCCCAATGCTGAAAACTCTCATCCGCTGAATACGAAAAGTCACTCAATATGGAGAGTCTTCCGCTGAGAGAAAGAGAGCGAGCGGAAAACTCGTCTAACCGGTGTGACGAGTGTCAATGTCTCATTGGAATTGCTTGCTCCGCTTTGAGGCTCAGCGGAACCGACAGGCGGAGGCCGGGTGGCGGGGTGGCTAGGTGCCCACGGTGCCGCACAGTGGGCCCATAAAGCAGCAAGGTGCCAGGTGCTGTGGGTGAGGATAGGAGGATCTCTGGTGGGCTTGCCGAGTTTTTGTTTCAAAATCAAGGCCCTTTGGCGTGACAAGTTGGCTAATTCGATTTGAATTGAAATTTACCACCGGAAGTCATATAGGAAATTTTATAGCTGTCTTGTAGAGATTCTTAATGAGTTTTTTTTAACATTTTAACATTAACTACATTTTTCATTTACTTATATAAAAATGTCTCAAGTTTATCTGGCGTATACGTGATATTATGGGTTTGAATAAAAATTATTATGTATACGTTTTATATCCAACTATTTTTTTTACGTTTTTTTAGCTTAGATAAACCATTTAAAATTACTCTAAAAAGTTTACCTAGATTTTAAAAAAAAAAAGGTTTTAATCTCCTCAATATGTCATCCTTGAGGATTATTGTATTACACTTGCTCTCGTAATATTACCTTGCCTTCTTCCTGCTTCCCTAGGGAAAAACTCTTTATCAGATCCCGGCGGACCCCTTTGATCTATATCTCGAACCATATCATGTTACTAATTTCTGCCTTGACCCTCAAATGTTGCAGATTTCTACTTGAAAACATTACACATGTTTCTGTGAGCCAAAACTCACCTGCCGACCATCTCCCGCGATCTCATTTCCTTATTTCGCATCTGTCATTCGTTTCCAATTCTACCTGCTTGACTGTGCAGCCCACTGTGCACTGTGGGCTATTATCGTGCGTTGCGTTTGCGTTTTACGTTTGCATTGCATAGCTTTGTTTACTTTATCCTCTTTGCCTCATCGATCTCTCGCTCTAGTTCTCGGTTCTGTGTGCGTGCTCAATGGGTGCGCGCTCACCGAGTAGGTTTTCACTCAGTTGCTCTCACTTACACGGGGAGAAAAATAGTGGTTAATAATAAAATTGGATTATATATTTTAAAGAATTTTTTGGAATTCATTAATAGCGCTGGAAATTAATTTAAATATTTATTTATATTGATCTATAGATAAATCATTAAAAATAAAAATGAAAAACCAATGAAAATGTATCTTAATTTATTTAAATATGTTATTTATATTAAAACATATTTTTTACCCACGGTAATTGTTAATCATTGAACCTCCTTACTAGTTTTTACTATTAGAGAAAATGTATTTTTCAAAATTTAATAATTATAACAAAAAAAGTGATGTAAATAAATTATGTGAAAGACATAAAAATACATTTTTCGACTTTAAGTAACAGTCTAAAATATGAAATTTTTATTTAACAAATTATTAAATTACATTTAATGTATTTTGATAGAAATCTAATGATTTAGCATTGAAAAATAGTTTTTAGGATTACTTTATAGACAAATATATATATTTTTTGACTAGAAACTGATTTAAATAGAAATCTTAAATTTATTTTAGACTCATTTATTTCACTAAGGATTAATTTTTTTCACTGTATCCATATTCACTCAGTCTTGCAACGGCCACCTACTCGATTGAGTGCGGCACTTGCTGCTGACTGAGCGGCACGGAGAACGATCAGTTTTAAAATTGACTTCGAGCCGAGCGGACGCGCGACTGTCGTTGAGCGGACCCGAAAGAGAAATAGTAAAAAAAAAATCAGAAGTATCGCCTCGAGAAAATTTAGAACACAGAAATTTATCAAACGCGCTATCGCTACCCCCCACTTGGATTACGGTCAACGCGAAACTAAAACAGATATTGAGAAAACCGACGAGAAATCGAAAAAATTTAAACATAAAAGCACGAAAGAAATTAATAGCGCCAGCGGGAAAAACAAGAAAATCGTATTAGATAAAAAAAGGCATTAAGCATTACAAAATCTGATATGTGGTGATGTGTGAAAAGTGATTTTAATTTAATTTGAAACCAAAAATCTAAAATAAAAACGCAAAACACAAAAATGGGCGAGAAATAGAGACGGGAGAAAGGGAAGTGTGAGTGTGTGAGAGAGATCGTCGAATCGAGAGAAGAAGCCCCCGCCCGAAATCCCCGCAAGAAGCTAATTTCAAGTCCGCATCACCAAGATGCTGGCCACCAGTCACATGCTCTACGTCCTCATAGCCACCTGGGTGATGCCCATCTTCGGGGCGGCCCTGAGTAAGACGGTGTTGTACCAGGCTCCCGATGAGTGCCGCTGGTCCGGCGGCGGGGAGCACGACATCACCCTGGTGTGCCACTTGAGAACCATCAATTCGGAGCTGGAGAATACCAACTTCAGTGTTATACAGCCGCACAATACGGTGCGCCTGCGTTTGGAGTGCAACGATGCCCTGTTCTTCCAGAGCAGCCTCAGTCCGGACAGCTTCCGGTCGCTGGTGGAGCTGCGGGATCTAACCATCGAGTACTGCAAGCTGGGCAATCTCACAGACGGCTCCTTCCGGGGCCTGCACGAGCTGAGGAATCTCACCATTCGCACACACAACGGCGACTGGTCGACGATGTCGCTGGAGATGGCCTCCAACAGCTTCGTGGAGTTCCGGCAGCTGGAGCGGCTGGATCTCAGCCTGAACAACATCTGGCTGATACCGGACGGCATGGTTTGCCCACTCAAGTCGCTGCAGCATCTCAATGCATCCTACAACAAGATCCAGGACATCAGCAACTTCTACTTCAGCGCCTCGCTGAGCTCCAGGAAGGCCCGCGTCTGCGGCTCCACTTTGCAGAGTCTGGATCTCAGTGCAAATAAGATGGTCAGCCTGCCCACGGCCATGTTGTCGGCCCTGGGACGCTTGACCCATTTGAATATGGCCAAGAACAGCATGAGCTTCCTGGCGGATCGCGCCTTTGAGGGTCTGCTATCCCTGAAAGTGGTGGATCTGTCGGCGAATCGCCTGTCCTCGCTGCCGCCGGAACTCTTCGCAGAGACCAAGCAGCTGCAGGAGATCTATCTGAGGAATAACTCCATCAATGTCTTGGCTCCGGGCATCTTCAGTGATCTGGCCGAGCTCCTGATTCTTGACTTGGCCAGCAATGAACTCAACTCCCAGTGGGTCAATGCAGCCACATTTGTGGGTCTCAAGCGGCTCATGATGCTCGACCTTTCGGCCAACAAGATCAGTCGCCTGGAGGCGCACATTTTTAGGCCCCTGACAAGTCTGCAGATCCTGAAATTGGAGGGCAACTATATTGACCAGCTGCCGACGGGGATCTTTGGTGATCTTACCAATCTGCACACCCTGATCCTCTCCCGCAATCGCATTTCAACTATCGAGCAGAACACACTGCAGGGTCTAAACAATCTAATGGTGCTCTCCCTGGACTTTAACAGGATATCCAGGCTGGACCACAAGTCCCTCATGAACTGCAGTCGGCTGCAGGATCTGCATTTGAATGACAACAAACTGAAGACAGTGCCCGAGGCTCTGGCCCATGTGCCCCTGCTCAAGACATTGGATGTGGGCGAGAACATGATCAGCCAGATTGAGGATACGAGCATCACCCAGCTGGAGAATCTGTATGGTCTGCGGATGACGGAGAACTCCCTGACACAGATCCGGCGAGGAGTCTTCGATCGAATGAGCTCCCTGCAGATCCTCAACCTCTCTGGAAATAAGCTAAAGTCCATCGAGGCGGGCTCTCTCCAGAGGAACACCCAGCTGCAGGCCATCCGTTTGGATGGCAATCAACTCAAGTCCATTGCGGGACTGTTCACCGAGCTGCCCAATCTAGTGTGGCTAAACATCTCTGGAAATCGCCTGGAAAAGTTCGACTATTCGCACATACCCATCGGCCTGCAGTGGCTGGATGTGAGGGCCAATAGGATTGCCCAGTTGGGCAACTACTTTGAGATCGAGAGCGAGCTCAGCCTGAGTACCTTCGATGCCAGCTACAATATGCTGACGGAGATCACAGCCAGTTCTATACCAAACAGCGTGGAGGTGCTTTACCTGAACGACAACCAGATATCCAAGATCCAGCCATACACCTTCTTCAAGAAACCCAACTTGACCAGAGTAGATCTGGTGAGGAATAGCCTGACCACCTTGGAGCCCAATGCCCTGCGACTGTCGCCCATAGCCGAGGATCGGGAGATCCCCGAGTTCTACATTGGCCACAACGCCTACGAGTGCGACTGCAATCTGGATTGGTTGCAAAAGGTTAACCGGGAGTCGCGCACTCAGCCCCAGCTGATGGATCTGGACCAGATCCATTGCCGCCTGGCCTATGCCCGTGGTTCCTCGCACGTCTCCCTGATCGAGGCGCGTTCGGATGACTTCCTCTGCAAATACGCCTCGCATTGCTTTGCTTTGTGTCATTGCTGCGACTTCCAGGCCTGCGACTGCAAAATGGAGTGCCCGGATAGGTGCTCTTGCTACCATGATCAGTCCTGGACCTCAAACGTTGTGGACTGCAGCCGGGCCACCTACGAGCAGGCCCTGCCCTCCCACATACCCATGGATGCCACCCAGCTGTATCTCGACGGAAACAACTTCCGGGAGCTGCAGAGTCACGCCTTCATCGGTCGCAAGCGGCTAAAGGTTCTGCATCTGAATCACTCCCGTATCGAGGTGCTCCACAATCGCACCTTCTACGGCCTGCTGGAGCTGGAGGTTCTCCAGCTGCAGAGCAACCAGCTGAAGGCTCTCAATGGCAACGAATTCCAGGGCCTGGACAATCTCCAGGAACTGTATCTGCAGCACAATGCCATCGCCACCATTGACACGCTGACCTTCACGCACCTGTATCACCTGAAGATCTTGCGACTGGACCATAATGCCATCACCTCATTTGCTGTATGGAACTTCCTGCCCAGTTACCTCAACGAACTCCGGCTGGCGGGTAATCCTTGGAGCTGCCACTGCGAGTTTATCGACAAGCTGAGGGACTACATGAACCGCCACGAGTATGTGCAGGACAAGCTGAAGATGAAGTGCGATTCGATTAGTGGCAACAACACCCAGCAAATGGTGGTGTATCCACAGTCCGCCGAGGCCACCTCCCTGCCCGTGGTGCAGTGCAGCCAAACGCTGCCCTTGGGTTTGGATAACAACTACGACTTTGCGGAGCAGGCTGGCGGCGAGAATGCCTCGAATGCCACCTCCACGAAGATGATCTTGAATCAGCCGCCGAAGCAGGACTACATTCCCATCCTGGTGGCCATCCTTACGGCCTTTATATTCGTCATGATCTGCACCCTGCTGGTGTTTATTTTCCGCCAGGAGATGCGCGTTTGGTGTCACTCGCGCTTCGGCGTAAGGCTCTTCTACAATGCCCAGAAGGATGTGGACAAGAACGAGCGGGAGAAGCTCTTCGATGCCTTTGTCTCGTACTCCTCGAAGGATGAGCTGTTTGTCAACGAGGAGCTGGCTCCGATGCTGGAGATGGGTGCCCAGCGGTACAAGCTCTGCCTGCACCAGCGCGACTTCCCCGTGGGCGGCTACCTGCCGGAGACCATTGTCCAGGCCATCGACAGCAGCCGTCGCACCATCATGGTGGTCAGCGAGAACTTCATCAAGTCGGAGTGGTGTCGCTTCGAGTTCAAGTCCGCTCACCAGTCGGTTTTGCGCGATCGACGCCGCCGATTGATAGTCATTGTCCTGGGCGAGGTGCCGCAGAAGGAGCTGGACCCGGATCTACGCCTGTATCTGAAGACCAACACGTATTTGCAGTGGGGCGACAAGCTCTTCTGGCAGAAACTGCGATTTGCCCTGCCGGATGTGTCGTCGTCGCAGCGCTCCCCCAACGGCGCCGGAGGCCAAAGTTGCCATGTGCCGATCAACCATGCGGCTTACCACCATCACCATCATGTCCACCAGCAGGCGATGCCACTTCCCCACCAGGTGCACCACCACCAGCAGCAGTTTATGTTGCCACCGCCGCCCCAGCAGCCGGGCAGCTTCCGCCGGCAGCCATCGTTGCATCAACAACAGCAGCAGCAGCAGCAGCAACAGCAGCAACTTCGCGGAAATAACAACACCACGCAACAGCAGCAGCAGCAGGCGGCCTTGCTGATGGGTGGCGGTTCGGTGGGTGGCAGTGGAGGGCATCCCCAGATGATACCCCTGGCGGGTGGCATCCAGCAGCAGAGCCTGCCCCTGCCGCCAACACAGCCAACGCCGGCGTCTAGAAATCTGCACATGTGAGTGGGGTTTTAGAGTTAAGTAGAGGTAAAAAAAAAATGGTTAAAGACAAGGTCAGGAGAGCTGGAGATGGTTTTCTAAACTATATTTTTGAGGTGAATAATTTAAATTTATTTTTACGATGACCTTAACATTTTTTGTCCATAAAAACATAGAGAAAGAGCACAACCCTGACCGCCGTAAGATCTTGTTGAGTTATGAAAGGTGATCTAGAATATCTGCAGACCATTTGCTTAGCCTCAAAAAACGAAGAAAACAAGTTTAACTTCCTCGGGTTTCAACAAAAAAAAAATTACAAAAAAAAAAGGGGAATTGCATTCAATATGCAAATGCGAGCGTTTAGCGATAAAAGCCTAGTTACATGTTAAAATAGCAAAAGTAAAAGAAAAATCGAGTGGGGAAAGAACCCAGAACCAGCAGCAACAACAACAGCAACAAAAGACAACAGTAAAATAGCTGGCGAGCCAGGCAATTGTTGTTTGTTGTTGGCCCTGTTCTGTTTTCTTACGGCCAGCTATTTTCAGTTTCCTGGCTCGCAGCTAGATTCAGAAAATTGATGTTGCATGCAACACACCGAGCAGCAACTACAGAGAAAGAAATTTAAGATATTTCAGGTTATAAATTAAATATTTTTTAGCTCAAAAGGGTCAGCTTTATTTAGAAAATTCCTAATTAATATTTTGATATATTTATTTCTGGCCAAGATAGATTCATAGATTAATTTCTGTGTAGCCACAACACCAACCAGTCAGTCAGCAACAAAAGGCAGCTCAGGCCCAAAAGTATTTCCTTTGGTTTTTTGTATTTTTTTTTTGTCTGTTCATTTCGTTCCTCCTTATTTTTCTCCTTTATTTTGTCGTTTTCCAGCATTTTTTGTTGTTGCTGTTGTTTTTCCCTCGTTTTCCCTGTTTGCAACGTTCAGTCGTTACGTTCATCTTAACTGCTGCATTATGCTATAACAAGCCCGACGTGTGTAGAAGATACACCCGTGTATCTGTATCTGCAGCAGCTGTAGCTGTAGCTGCAGATGTATCTGTATCTGTGACTGTGACTGTGAGGCAAACGCAAAACATCACAGAGCTCATGTCTGGCCAAAGGAAAATTGTAACAAAAAGCAGACCTTAGACGTTAGACAACCCAGACCGTCTACAGACACTGGCTAAAATTGGTTTTGTTTTAGGTTTTTGTTATCTGCTTTTTCTCTCCCCCCTTTGAGCCACAATTACATGTGCTAATCAATGGTGGAAAAGGAAAATAGATGGAAACATTTTCCCCTGCATGCGTTTGTGTATGAGAAAGAAAAACAATTGTTAAGAGGATTTGACTCTGATAAAACCAACTTACAGGTAACAATTAATGCCAGTTAATTTGAGAAGATAAGGTAGATGTTGCGAAAAATATTCTGGAAACATTTCCTAAGATCACGCCATGTCTAGATTTGATTGGGAAAACAAGGCTTTCTTTTTTTTCAAGTTAGCTAGTCAGAGATTAGGAGGAAGGTAGTCAGAATTTCCCAAAGTGAAAAGTGCTGCTGCTGGCTGACCTTGCTGCAGAAACTTGAAACCGAGAAAGTCCCAGAGCAAGCCAAGGAAAGGCGTAGGAGAGAGATCAGCACGTGTGTGCCTTGGCTGTGCTGGTTTTTCGGCCCCCAAAAATTGTGTTTTGGCCAAAATCGACAAGGCCAGAAAAGGAAGAGGAACATGAAAACAGCAACAACCGAATGGAACACAGAGCTGTACAGATTAGTTTGGGTCTTCTTTGGCGATTAAAATCTACCAGGTTGTGTGTTACGCCCTCTCTTTCCCAATTCTCTATTCTTTTTTTTCACTAGACTCCATCTCCATCTCCAGCTCCACTGTCTTGCCAATTTGAAAATGCATTCCAAAAGCAAGAAACCAGAAAACTAGTTAACAAAGTAAAGAAACAAAACACTCTACACTGAGCCAGAGTGCCAGAGTTAAATGTAAATAAGTTAAATGTTAATCGTACGTTAATCTGTTTAATCATTGTGATATTTTGTTTTAGCATTAAGCGCTAATTAATTTATTAAGACGAATTACCAATTTTCCTACCAACCTATGTCTAGCCCTAAGCTTATCCTCATTAGTTAGTGTATTTTGTAAGTTAATAAATTGAATCCGAATCCACCACAGCCCCCGCCTACCAGATACAGCCATATTAATTCTATGAAAATTATCAAAATATTGTAAATAATTTAAACAAATGGACTGTATGCTCACGCAAAAATACATTTAAAAAAAAAAAACAAAAAACCAATTGTAACAACACGAATCATGCAAAATTGAAAACATAAATCGACTGATTACATGTGTACTATATATAAATATGCATAACTTTTTATTAAGATTTACTCGCCCCCCCACCCCCCTTGTTGTAAATACTGTAACCATTCGGACAGCACATATATGAATATGTATTTTATTTTGTAACTTTATGTTTTCTAGTTTATAGCAACAAGAAAAAAAAAACGAAAAGAAAAACCGAATCACAAAAATATATAAATGACAAAAAATTGATAATCAAAACATACTCCGAGTTTTTATTCACATTCCCACAGCCTGGCCGGGACTTGTGCAGAATTGTTATTGTTATTTTTTCGTCTGCCGCTGATAAGCCATAAACTATCTCGCCTTGACATTTGATATGGATTCTTGATACGGACTGCGAATTCCAATGCCAGCAGCCGTATTTCTCTTGGCTTTTTCTACATTTTCACAGCACTATTGGGTTTTGTTTTAGCTCTGGTTTTGTTTATGTCAGAGCGGTGTTCTATTACGTCCGAAAAAAATCCGCAAGATAAACATTAAAAGCGCTTTGGCCATTCCATGACGGATGCAAGAAAGATTGAGGTTTAAAAATGGAAAAATTCATGGTTGAAACATGTTAATAACTATATTTTTAAATATATTTTTTTTAGCTTACATTGATTTTATTTTAATAGAGAAAACTGTACTTTATAAGGTATTTTGCTTTTAGGATTTTTTTATATTAAATCAAAACCCAGAGTTTTCTAGATTTATTTTATGTTTACTTCTTAAATAAAAACCCTTAAAAATATCTAATTTTCTTCTGACAATTTCCACACTTTCTGAGGTTCTAAAAAAACTCTCCAGCCCAACCTCGCGCCACACTTACCACACACACAGTCACTCATCGAAGCACATCCCACGATTGCTCCATTTGAATTAATTTTAAACTGAGAAAAACCCCTCCGCCAGCGCCTTTGGTATTTATGCGACGATATCTACTTCCCATGCATATTTTAAAGATATCTATATGGCAGTCGTATATCTCATCTTTGAAATCGCTGGCCTGGCCATCGTGTAGTCATGCTGCCTTTATTTGACTCAATGAGCCCCACCACAGTTGGCATTTTTCGCTGCTGGCTGGCTGGAAACGAGTTCGCTGAAGCTCCCGATGAATGAATAATTTTTATGATCAATTAAATGCGCAATAAAATTGATGGGGCCCCCACCGCCGCCGCCGAAACATAAATTCGCATTGCTTAAATTAGCGAATTTTACAATCAATCATTAGCGAGGCAAACTGGCTCCCAGCAGCAGCAGCAGCAGCCTTTGATGTGCAACTTTAGAATGCGGGGATTCGGGAATGGGAATCAAGGGAAATTGTATCTGGTGGATACACACATGTCTGTGGCCTAACCAGCGGAGAAGTTCAAGCCCGGGACTTAAACCCTTTTCAATATTTTCTTTTCCCTCATCTCGATGCGGTGCGAAACGGAAAACGAAAACCTAGAAAACTTTGCAAAAAAACACGTCAAATATTAAAAACTTTTCTTTGCTTTTACTTTCTCCGAACCCGCTGGCACATATATATCTAACGTACAGCCCACATCCCACATCCACATATATCTGTTCCCCCTTTTTCCTTTATTTTATCAATTTTGCCTGTGGGATTTGTTACAAAGTAACGGATGAGTTGAAGTGGGAACGGAGGAGACGGTGCAGACACCGCCAATCCAAGAGGCAAACTTTCAATTGAATTTTTTTGTTCACGTTGTTTCCTTTCGGGTAAGGAAAGTTTAGAGGCCCGTTTGGGGTCGGGGTTTCCTTTTTTTTTAGAGACCCTCGGATTGGGGGGTCGTCTTTGGAGGGTTCCGTCTGTCATTTGGCATACGCAGCGAAAAGAAGTCGACGTAAATATTTCGGTTTACAAGTCAGTTTAGTGTCAAAAGAGATGCCTTTTATTTATAGATTGCCCTCGCAGAACTTGGGCTTTAACAGAAGCTAAAATCAGGGGGGTAGTCATAGAATGGGGGTGGAATTTTTTAACATTTTCTGGATTAAATATATTTTTCAAAATATTTTTTAAATATTTAAAAGCTTGTAAATAATAATAGAATAAATACCTGTTTAATAATTGAATAATAATATTAAATCTAAGTAACTGCTATTCTTTTTGTATATTTTAAAGATTCTTTCTAAGCTAAAATTTTACCCCTTGCTGTAAATTCCCAATAAAAGCCTACCCTTTGAGCCTCCAAACCGCTCCTGTGACTCCTCCCAACACAGGTTTGCTTCTTGGCCGAAAACCCATATCAAAAATTTCCCTGACTGCAGTTTAGAAGTTTTTTTATTCGCTCTCGCATTTTCTGGTTCTCGTTTCGGTGCTTTTTTTTCTTTCGATTTTCGGTGCCCAAAGTCAAATCAAAGTGCTTGGCCCCGGCTGAAGCTTAGTGCTAATGCCAGAGCCATCAGTCTGAACTTTTTGGCCATCTATCAAAGGTTGAAAGGGAAAGGAGGTAACGCCATAGAGAGAAAAAAAAAAAAGAAAACAGAAGGAAAATCGAAGAGGCAATCTCATTAGGAGGCGGCAGAAATATATTTTTCCCATGTGCAACCGCCGAGCAGCCGTCAATTAGGTAGCCACCCAATCATTGCACCCACCACTTGCCTCATTAGACTCCAAACGAATCGAGGGTCGTAAAAGTCTCTGGTCTGGTCCCCTCAGCGCTTTCAGGTTCCCAGTTCCCGATCACTGGGCCTGTGTATAAATAAATATGCTTTTATTGGAAGACGACTACAACTGTTTGCAATAAAAGCAACATTTTTCTTAATTTCCATTTCTTGCTAATTTACCAGCCATAAATTGTGCCGCGGGCAGTGAAGTAACCAGAAGGATGGAGGGGAGGATTTTCCGAAACAAGCGGACCTGAACCGACCGAATCGACGGTAGACACATAAAATTGACTACAAATTATTGCACATTGTCAAAACAACATTGGTTTGCAATTTTCGCGCTTCAACGCAGATGCAAAGAGATAGTCGCCGGCGATTTTCGTTCATGGCGGGAGGATCGTGAGGGTGAGGAGGGGTTTTTAGCCGAAGTAATGCCAATTTGGTGAGGGGATAGACAGACAAGCAGGGGAGTAGCAGGAACAGAGTATAAAACAATCAGGCAGAGGTGGAGGGAAATAATCGCCATGTGGAAATACTCTTCATGCCGGGGATGTATTTCATTTTGTGGCCATTGCCATGCTTTAGTCGGAAAATTGGTCTTTTCACAGTTGGAAATCGGGGAATTTGGTTTGATTTATCGTTTGGAAATTAATAGTAGTAAACCGTAAAAAATGTGCTAAGAGGAGGGAGGGTTTTCAAAAGAATTTAATTGATTAATCATAGTTTTAGGAATTTTTAAGGGACAATTTGTATATTCTCGGGTAAATAAATAACAGTTTAACTTAATTTTTTATATTTCCCCATAGAGTAATTTCTATTCGGTCAAACCCTCTTTATTTAATAAATTTTTTACAGTTACCTTCGATAATTTGCGCTGCCAAACGCTCATATGCAACTGTGAAATTGCAAATGGAAAATGGGTTTAGGTTTATGGTCGACGACCCACCCCGTCATCATCATCATCATCATTATTCCCATCATCATCGTCATCATCGTCATCATCAGGCCCATCGACAACCGAAGGAGAGCCTGGGTTTTGCGGGGACCAAGGTGAAGATATATACGACGTAGTGCCGCGACATTGACATATTGCCGGCCGATTAATGAGCCCACAAGAGCGGGCCTGGGCCTGGGCCTGGTCCCGGGCAGCCAGTCAGTGCTGATTGTTTTCATTGAAATAAATGACAGACACCGGCCCGTTGACACACGCGTTGAGGGAATATTTGATACCCTGCATAAATAATAATAATCATTTTCACTTCGCCCCAAAGCTGCCTCACATCCCTGAGATCCCCCCCAAAGCATCGGCAAACCCTGACTCCGCATAAAAGCAAATTTGTATGCAGTTTATCTTATCGCGATCACGTTGCATCTGACGACGATGAGGCTGTGAGGGAAGTAGGGAGCAGGGGAAGTCCCCGAAGACGCGTAAGTTTCACGTATTTTCATGCACGATTAAAGCCTTAATTTCGACCGAACAGAGAGCAGAGTTACTGAGAGAGAGAGAGGGCACTTCCACAGGTACACACACTACACACTACACCAGGTATCTGCAGCTCCTAATTAATGGTTTTGCATCGGTTGCTTATCGCACCGCACGCATCGGGATCGTCTTCGTCCTGGTTATCGGAAGCGAGCAGGGGGAATCTTCTTGAGCATCATCTGAACAGAGAGAAAATATATGAAAACTTATAAATATTTTCAAGTTTTAGTAGGGGAGTTGAATTTAATATCCTAATAACGAATTCTCAACTATTAAAATCATATAAAAAATATTTCTAAATTTAGTAAACATTTCCTAAAAAACTCTTTATAGTCTTTTTTTACCCAAAAAAAGTCATTAATAAATCCCATCATCATTTAATTAATTCATTTGTAAATATGCTAAATGAGCAAAATCATTAAATTAATAATGATTGGCAAGCAAACAAAGAGAGTGGTGTCAGCTCTTAAAAGGCGTGAAATTTGTGATGACAAAGCTGCTTAATTTTCAGCTCTGCTTTCTAATTAAGCTTAACAAATTCTACGCTAATTATTTTAAATAAATTTTAATAAATTTAAGCTCTGATTTTCTCTCAGTGCCTTTTGCAGGAGCCTCTCATCTGTTGTCCGAGCTTTGCTTTGCTAAGTGTTCGCTGGGGATCTACCTTGGCGGCACCTGATCAAGGCAAAAAGCCATCCGATCCGATCCGATCCCGGCCGATCCCGAGCTGCAGTTCGGTTCAGTCCTCTCCTTGGTCAGCGTAAAATATTTAATATTTTTGCTGGCTGCATTTTATGAGCTGTAGCATTGCACATTATTGATAATGCGCGATATGAGTGCGAATACGAGGAGTATTTCCGCGGCCTTAGCAGGGGTGTTGTCAAGGCGCTTTCCCCTGCGGAAAACCCTCCTCCCCTGTTTTTTTTTTTGCTGGCTGATAAGACAACATTGTTTTTCGGGGTGTTGCAAGTTTCCAGCGATAAGCATCGAAGCAAAGAGAAAGCTTGCGACAGGAGGCGCTCTTCAGTCCTGTCTCGACGTTTTAGCGCTCGATTGGGCAACTGGAATTTGTGATCGTGCGCAGAGATCTGCCTTGCTTCAAGGTTCTTGGGCAGCATCCTCCTCCTTCTGCCGATGTCGGGTAGATGGTCAAGAAGCCTCTGACCGATAAGGTATGATTTTGTTTTCCGCTGAAGCTCAATTTTAAATGTTTTCTCCAGATTTTATGCCGTTAGATTGAAGAGATTATTATCAAATGTTTTAGGGATATTTAAGTCACTTAAAAATACTTGAATATTTGGGGTTTAAAAACGTGTTTAATAAGATAAAAAATATAATGAAATAGAAATTAAAGAAAGAAATAGAACAGAGTAACCTCAGGGTACATTTTATAGCATTTAAAAAGTAAATTTTCATGATATACATATCATTTCAATTCATTTCTTATATAAATAAATAACACAAACTGTAATGAATTAAACGTCACCTTAATTAAGCTTAAAATTTCGCCCTAAGAGACCCCTCCCGAGGTGCATATCTTCAATCACACGTTAAGCCTGTCCATTTGTTAAAGCAACTTAATCATACTCTGCCATTGAGCAATCATAAAATCAGAATGTCCGACTTTTCCCCACATTTAATTGTCCGTTTCGATCAGAGGGAGAGCGACAGTGTTGTTGACTCATTCGGGCCGAACAATTGATTAGCTTTCGATGCTGACCATAAAACCCAATTCATTTAGCCATAATGTTGACACCGAAATGCAGTTAACAGCTTTAACTTTTAACTGGAATTTACTTAAATGTCCCACACCTCCCCAGTTCCCTGTCCCCTGTCCCATTTCGCTTTGTTTCGTTTGTTTGTGTGTTTTTTGGGGGGCTTTTTACACAGAATCGGGCCGGCGGAATGCACAGAAAACCTGGCCAAGAGATCCGTTGGCCAGTTTTCAAATTCGGCACGATCAAGCATCGCGATCGGCGATCAACGATCAACGCTCTCATCTTCCCAGCTGAATTTTATATATTTTTTCAGTCTTCTTGTTTTTGTGTTTTTTTCGACCGATTCTCGGCTGTGGCTTTTTTGCGTTAACGTTTTAATTGATCGCTTTCAGTTATAAACAAGTTGGCTTTTGATTTATGAGCGCGTGCGTGCAGCGGCGACAGTGGAAAAATGCGTTTTAGGAACCGACTCTGACTCTTCCCCAGTCTTCTTCGCTGATGGGTTTCTTTTTGGCCATCATCATCGGGCTCGGTTTGGTTTTTGGTTTATGTATGTAAATGTAAATGAACTGGCTTTCGGCGTTGGGCTCTCGGCTTTCGGGCTCTTTCAATAGCTGTTGATGATGTTGTGCCGCAGCGGCGACAATGTCTCTATTTCTCTAATTTTGGCCCCGCCATCGTGGCTGATTTTTAATATTATTTGTCTAACGGTCACGAGCATTTTGGCTTTGGCTTTAGCTCTGGCTTTGACTTTGGCTTTGGCTCTAGCCCTGGCTTTGTCTGTGGTTAAACGTCAAATTGCTGTGCTTTGTTGTTAGAATTTCCCGCATCGTTTAAGCCCAGCCAATGTTTTCTGGCAACCGGGGGACAAGCAAATAAATCACGGCCTAGGCTGAGTCTGGTTTTGAATAACCATCTTTACAACATTTCTCTCCCAGCGAAGAGACGAGGCGACAAATGTATTTGTTTTATCAGCTATTGTTGTTACTACTTATATACCAGAAAGAAAAAAAAAAAAAAGGTTTATTTTCTGTTAAGGTTTTGTGTCGATGCCTGTGAACTTCACTTTCTTCTTCACACGATCTCCAATGCCCGATGATGCTGTGGAAAAATGTTTGTTGAAAACGAACAAACAGGGGGCCACATAAAGCCAGGCCTGCGAGATTTCACTTTAGCCTGGGCCTGGGAGTTGGATTTTAGAGCTTTTTGCGGTTCCATAGCCGCCGATGTCAGCCGGGCAATTAATCAACGCATCTCCAGGTGACTCACACAGATCCAATGGGGGGATCTCGGATTGTATCGGTTTTTGGATTGGAATGGACCTCGCAGTGCGTTTCGGTTGCTTCGTTAGCAGATCGTCGCGTTCCGATTCCGATTCCATGCCATTGGACTCAAGCTCGATTCGATTTGTTTATAGAAAAACAAACACTTGGCCAAAGTACTAGACGCTGGCCATTTGCCTTGCCTTCCACCCGTCCCGTCCCGGCGCCTCCCCTCCCGTTAGCGTTACGTTACTCATGGCTGGCTAAGTGGGTCGTGACTTTTCAAAATGCAAACGTGTCGTCGTCGTCGCAGTCGCAGTCCGAGTTGCATCTCTGCCATCGGCCACTGAGGAAAACATCTTTTGAATCTTGAAAATATATAGCCCAAAGATTGGGAGTAAGCAATATAGTTGAGATCTTTTAGTAACTCTTATTATTGTGGTGTCTTTAGAAAGACAAGAGAATAGAGTTTGAATATAATATTTACATAATTCTAGAACTATTAAAAAACTATTCACAGAATTATTAAGGAAGCTTGAAGCTTTGGATGAATTATTATTAGATTCCTTTTACACCTCCAATTTTCCCCCAGTGTCTGCAATGCTCAGTTTGTGTTACTTATGGGAAGTCCCCGAAAGTCTGGCTCCCCTCCCAAAAAATAAAAAAGAGTGGAGGCTACGGCGGGGACACAGTCACAGAAAAAAATCCAAGGCGCAAAGCGCACACGTACGGAGTACGTAATGAAATTCTTACCTCAAATAGCACTTAACTCCAGTTTAAAACGAGCCAAAAGTGAATGGTACTGACCCCAAACCGTTGCACGTTTGTCTTAACACTTTGTTGCCTGGGTCTTGTTTGTTTTTGTTTGGTTTTCCCCGCTCTTTTTGTATTTTTTTGGGGCCAAATAGAAAAGTTTTTGGCTCGCGAGAGAGCGGGCCAGCCAGCCACCGACCGACCAGAAATTTGTTTAATTGAATTGAATGTATGAAAAGGCAGCGGACAAGTCAATGCAGTTCGCCAATTCGAATTAGAGTCTGGGTTAACTAAAGTATAAAAAAAAATAAGACACGAAAGAAAGGCAGACAGTGAAGGTCGAAGTGGGGATTACCCTTTAATTAGATTTTAGATGGAGTGATTAAGGTATTTAGTTAAGATATTAAGGCATTAGAAGATCAAGGAATTCTATAACATTTAGTGAATATACACAGAATACTCTAGAATTATAAAATATAATATCTAAGACTGTTGAAAGCTTCTTGATTTAAGTTTAATAATGAATTTTTAATGAATTTAAATGAAGAAATTTGAGCCAGATTCTTAGCAAATAAATATTTAGAAACATAAACAAAGTTGCATTCTTATTTTAATTCTTGAAGTTCCCCTATCCCTTTATCTATTTACCATGACAATATTATGTTTTTATATATTCTCATTACTTTTTTAATTTTTAAATTAAAATACCTCCTCATACCCCAAAAAGGGTATTATAAAAAAAGGGGGACTGCAACATGCGAACTCATTTAAAGTGGAAGTCATGAAGGAGGCCAAGGCACCGATCACCGATCACCAAAATCGCGATGTCGATGCCGATGCCGATGCCGATTCCCGATGCCGATCCTCGATCACGGTCATGTTCAAGATCAGAAGAGCGGGGAGAGTCTCATGTCTGTGGTCTTTTGAACCGCAGATCACCGGCTGCAGTTACTTGTAAGATTTTTGCATTTTGTCGCATGACAATTAAATGCCTCAATGAATGGCACAACACACGATCGACGATCGACGATCCACTGCTCCTTGTCATCGATCACAGGGGAATATATTTTAGAAAGCAAATTATAGATGATCCTTGAGTCATGAACTTTTCGGGAGCCGACAGGGCATAAATGAATAAATGATCTTTGCCTAGGCGAACGATCAATCAAGATCAATCACAATCCGTCGAAGGTTTTGCACTTGATTTCACAGTTTCCTTTCACGATGGTTACCTTCATTTGTTTTGTGAATTAATGGTCGATGAAATATATTAAATACAGCAACTTTAATATTAATCATAAGACACAAAAATAACCTACTTAATATATTATATATTTTATACTTCCCCTCTTTTGATTTAAAATATATATAGTTATTTAATTAATAGATATCTCTACCACATACTCCACTTTAATATGGGTATTGGCTTACCTTTTATTTCATTTTCATTTCTTAAATAAGCTTTTGCATTTGATTTCACGCTTTGGCTTGCTCTTCGCCTTAAGATCACCGTAATCAGAGATAAGATTCAGCCATTACATGCATATTTCTGGTGAAATCCCGCTCTGATCAATATTGTGCACCATTTATATGATAATGGACAAATGTGATCTCTGCCTGGGTATCTTAATACAGCCGTCTTATGATAATTCAGCATAAAATTTTGATTTGAGCTGTGTGTTGGGCAAACCGCTCGCTGATATATGTAGGCCGGTCATATAGATAAACATAATTATGTAAATCCAGATGCTAATGCAATGGCTGGCGTCCCCACACGTTGCAGATGGAACACCTGATACCGAGGTCCCAGTTTCCCAGTTTGAAAAACAAAAATTTATGAAGTTTATGACAAATATGATGACGGTCTAGGGCAATGCGGCCAGCACTTTGTTAAACGTCTTCAAGAAACTGAAAAAAAAAGCATTGCCAGTGTCCAACTTGGCAGACGACGCACACACATTTTTGAATGAAAAACGAAAACAATGCCATTTACAAGACACTTAACGAGATGTCGAGTGAAAGCCAAAAGCTGCCCGTTCGTTGTTACTGTTTTCAGCTATGGCCAAGAGAGATGGAAGCTGCACAGGGAGAAATGATCAATAAATGGAAATAAAAATAAAGAAAATAAATAGAGCGAATTTCCTATACTTGTTACTTAGACTTTCATGAGATTTGCTCTCTGGAAATAAATATTAAATATTTTTAAACTAAATTCTAAATATGTTACATGATCTTACATCTTTACTTATTTATGAATTATTACTTAGCCAAGTTTTCAAATTTTTTGCCGTGTGTTTTTGGAACTCCTCGCGATTTGATGTGATGGCCATTCGCCGATGATGACGCCGCATGTGAGTTGCATGGAGTGGATTCGAGTGGTGCGGTGGTGCGGTGGTGCTGCTCCACCAGGGGTAAATGGGTACGGGAATGGCGGTGGAGTGGCCAAAGTGACGTGGCTTGTTTTGGCGTACAAGTGCACTTGAGCCGAGTTTCGAGTCCAATCTAAAGAAGCACAAGTGAGCGTAGACTTTCGGTCTAGTGTCTCTCCATCCGAACGCTCGGATTGGGATCTTTTCTTTCCCAACGCGACTCTCGGCTCTTTCTAATGACAGGCAAACAAACAGACCTGCAGATCCGCAGACAGCGGCTACTGCTCCCCACATACTTTCTCATGGATTCCCTCCCCGCACTCTCTCCTCGCATTCGAACTCCAAAGAAATAAAAGATTTATGGCCAGCCATTCACCAATTGTTCAAAAACGTTTTGTGGTTGCAGGAGCTATTGGCACACGGGCGACAACTAGGACAAAACTGTTTTTGGTCACATGACTCAAATTAGAAATGCGCCTGGCATTTTCCATAATAAATGAAAATTTAAATGCGCGCTCACAGCGAGCGAAGCGGTTAGCCGAAAGAGAGTGAAGGAGGCAGGATGCACAGGGAGAAAATGGAGGCTAGTGTCCTAGTTTCTAGAAGAGGATAATGAATTTTAATATCAGTTAATTAGCTTGGGTAGTTTTTAAATATATTTATAATATATTTATAAAGAAATTATTGATGACAGAAAATATGTATAATAAATATAAATAAGGAAAAGTTATTAATAAGAGTTTTAGGTATTTTATTATTAGGTATATTATACATCAATTAAAAATATATCTAACAAACTATTTTATATAATTTCAAACATCTTCCTTATCATTATTAAAACCCAATCAAGTTCTAACCAAGAACACCTCAATACTTTTCCCCAAGTGTAGGCTAAAAACAGGTTAAATGGTTAACAAGGCAGCGAACAAACGAGACCGAAGACCCCGAGTAACAGGCAGGTACGATGTAGAATGCTGGTGAGGTAGCTCTTGGTATCCTCCTCTCCGAAAAAACTCAATACCAATCCCGACTCCCAGTCCCAGTCCCAGTCCAAGTCCAACTCCAAGTCCCAGTCGGAGACGCAAGCGCGTTGACCGCCCGCTGAGCGTACACATTCTGAGAACTTTCCACTTCAATTAATAACTAATTTGATGTGTGCCGCACGGATCGCGGTGCATTTTATCGATTCGGACAGCGATCAGCATTTGGAGCAGGAGCCCCGGATCCCCTTCGATCTCCAGCGATTGTCGGATTGCTCCGGAGCACCTTAGATGTTTGCTCGCTCATTCGATTTGTGTTTGCCTGCAGTTATGTTACCAATCGAAATTGATTGAGAAGGGTCTAGGCGATGTGTGACAGTGGATATATAATTTTTCTTTTTTTTTCGGAGCATCAGAGGATCGTGGGGAAGACAGGAGGCGTGAGAAGGCATTAGCATGAGAGATTATCTATTGAGAATTGATTCCAGGGGCTGTCGAGGACTTCCAGGTTACATAAGCTAACCTATCGGAAGGTAAAGGGACATTTATTCAAATATTTAAGGCGATTTGAGGTCAAATTTTGAGGGGTCATTTCAATCGCATTAGTAATGAGTATTTTAAGAGGGATATCCGTCTAGAGAAGATACGCTAAAGAACAAGTTAATGAAGTTGATGATTTCCTGGAATTTTTCTAGGGAAATTCGGAGACCATTTTCCTCAGAGATTTACCAGGGAAATATAAGAAATCTAATTAAAAATACATTTTAAGGTTATAACATATTTTAAAACGTTAACTTAAGACTCTTAAATTAAACCCAAACGACTTTAAATCAACCCAATTTCCTTAATTGGTTTGCTAATGAATTAATTTCTGATTAATAAATCCTTCGCATCCGTGTGTCTTAATCCGCTCCGCCTTTTTTGTGAGCAACCTTTTTTCTTAGCCCCCCAATTAATAATCCCGTGTGTACCCAAATCTTCTCTAATTTTAATGAATTATGATCCCTCTGACATTGGCAATTGGGCCCCGAAACACATATATATATTTTTTGTGAGATTCCCAGCCGAGAAGAGAACACTCGAAAGCCAAAAACCGAATCCGATCAGTTTGGCATTTGATAATTATGGCTTATTGTAGTCTGAGCCCGGTTGTGGATGGATTGGCTTGGTGGCCGGGTAATGCATGTGGCATGTGGTTACCCCGTATTCGCTGCAGTTCAATACAATTTGCGGCGTCGGCGGCGGCGGCTGTGTTGGATTTGTTCGCACCGCCCGCCGAGTTGGCCAAAATAAATCACAGTCTAAATACCCAAAGCTGAAGTTTTAGGCCCCCTTTCCGCTTTTGCACTGCAACACTTCAACAATAAATAACCAAGTCATATTTTTCACCTCCACCGCTGTTGTGCTTTTTGTGTTGTTGAGTCACTTCCTGGTTTTTGAACCCGGTCGAGGGAGAGAGCAGCGGGCACATTAACGAGCATATTACCCACTATCTTGCCGGAGCGGGCGAAATATGCAAAATTGCCGCTGCTGACCGAACCGTCCAGCGTCTGGAGTCGAGAGCTGCAAATCATTAACATCTCTGGGGAGCTGTGGATCTGAGGAGGAGCACAGTGCTGCAGTCCAAGTCCAAGTCCGAAGCCAAAGCCGAAACCACCACGAACATATTTTGCACGTGACCTTATTTCCCCCGCACTGTCAGAATTGCTGAGATGCAGATGCGGACTCAGGACTTGGAGGAACTTTAGAGCTCGAGAACTTGAGACGCTGGCCAAAAGTTAGGAAAGTTGCACTGAAAGAAGGGAAGGGGACTTAGAGCTTGAATAAAAATTTAGGAAATTCTTGAGAGTTAAAATGTAGCTTCCTTAATAATATAGGATTTATTTAAGGTTTTGTTTTCTTAAATCAATTATTTTAAAATATTTCCAGGCATTAATTGCTCTCTTTTTCTCCCTGTTTATGATGATGGGATGCTGGGGTGTTTGGGGAGCTAGCTTGCGGTTGGGGCAACATCATTTTTCGATCACGTTTTAAGTGTCTTGCGCCTTCCTTGGAGTCGTAGCCGTAGCTTGGAGTTTGCAGTCTCGTCATCATCATCGTCGTCATCGTCGTCGTCGTCTCCTAGGCAAGTTAAATGATTTAAAACCAACAGCGAAAAATATCGTGCCAAGTGCTGCATATTGCACGTAGATCTAAGCCGCGGCCAAGACCCCTCCCCTTCCTCCCCTTCCTCACCCCCTTTTTTTAGGTGTTTCTCCCCGCCCCAGTGCCTTGAAATTCTGCAGCTGAGGCGGCGGCAGTCAGTCACTCAATCCGTTAGACGGCGGAGGCCACGTAGCTGTGACTGCGCTGATTGCCGACTATCGATTGCACTGGGAGAAAAAAAAGGGGCACAGAGGCAGAGGCAGAGAGACAGGACAGGCAGGCAGCAGCTGGCGGCAGCGGCGGCCCATTAGCCAGGAATGGCGAGGAGAACCCTATTTAGTTACTCTCCATGGCCATAACTTGGCGCTGGCTCGATTGATTTTGATTGATTCGAGGCATCACTGAAATCTGTCGTTGACAAGAGCGGCGGTTACTAAGAAAGAAAGAAAAAATAAAAATAAAAACCAACAAAGCCTGATGATTGACCATTGAAAAACTGAAGGATTGAATTATAATTGATTAAGCACATTTGTTAACTAAAGTGGTCTAGACTTTTGTGGCAACCTTGAAGGGAAATAAAGAGAGAAGGGCTTTATTTTCTTAGGTGAATATTAACTATATATATAAAATAATATAATTAAATATAGATATTTATGTATTAGTAAGCAGCTTATAATATTAATTAAACTATCTATTTTAAGGGCAAAAACCCAGCTAAAGATGAGAATTTAAAATTTAATACGATAAAGTAATAGGATATTTTTTAAATAATTTTTTTTTGACGGTAATAAACTAAATAAAATATTAAATATTATTAGAGAGCTTATTTTCTTGTCAGAAAATTTGATTACATAATTTTATAAACTTTAAAGTAATATAAAAAAATATAAAAAATGTTTTACTTAAAGAAATACGGTTAAGAACTATTTTTAAAATATTTCTTCTTGTCGACATTATGTAAAAACTATAAATATTATTCAAAAAACTTAAGTTATTGTATGAAAATTGAATAAAATAATTTGATAAGCTTTGAAAAATATGTAAAAAACCTAACCTAACCTAACCTAAAGATGTAAAAAATGTAAATAATTTAAACATATATTTCAAGGACCTTTATAAATTCTAGTCATTTTCCCTAGTGTACTTGCTCTGTTCCATCTAATGTTGATTTTTTGTTGTTCGTGAATTTTTTTTCACTGACTAACGACAGTCGAAGAGCGTTGTCTTCCCCTCCCGTCTCGTCTTTCTGTGGCCAGCACCCCCAACTGGAGATTGCGGCAGCAGTGACTAAACTGCATTATCACGCCTCTCCATTGCATTATTGGCAGCCGGCACTCGGCAGTCGGCAATCGCTCCACGCTCCCCGCTAACCCCCTTTATGATCCGTTGCTAGGTTAAGGTGAAAACAAGGCAGACCCGTCTCCAGGCTCTCCTCCACCATCACCCCCTCCGATCCGCCCAGCTCACGATCCAGCCGAGGCATCCGTCCATCGATCCTAACTACACACTCCTCTGGCCGCTAAGCAGGCAGAAAAATATATATCTGACAGATGCGATGCGCATACTTGCTACGATTCGTTGCGCTATTCACATTTAGGTGTCTACTTAAGCAAGAAATCAACGGAACAGCAACAGCAAGAAATATGGTAAAATAACTATACAACACGAATAACAACAACCATAAAAATGCTTGGTAAAAAATCATCAAAAAGTTATACAACTCCAAGACAGGCTGGCATACTGGCATCTGACTATAAACCGCAAGTTAACCGAAAAAAATGACGTGGCAAATAAAACAGAGCGAAGCCTGAAAAGGAGTGGAGGGTTAAGTGAAGGGGTAAGGGATACACAGAGAGAGAAATCCATTGTTTACATATTTTTTTAAAATTTATTTTGAAAGGTTATAAATTAACAGATACTATTAGAAAAGCTTTTAAGTAATGGAGACTGGGTTTTATGGTGGCAAAAGTTTGAACTCTTCTATGTCAAATGTCTGGGTTTTTTTTTATCAAAATCTTAGTAAATTCTGTATTATTAAATTTCTAAAAAAAAGTTTGAATAATCTTATTTTAAAATATTTTTAATATATTTCTAAAATGCCATTTTCTTTGTATAAACACTATAATAGTTTTGGTTTAGGAATAAGCTTGAATTATTTTAAGTGATTTTTAAGACACCTGTTTATATGTATAAAAAATATAAAAATATATTTAAATAATTCACCTATTCCAAGTAAGATTGTACCGTCTTCAGATGGAAACATAAGCCCCTTTTAATGTTTATTTTTCGCACTGTGTAAAAGCCAAATGGACATTGGGATCCGCACCCAAGCCGGGGATTTCTTTCTGCTCGTCGGTTTTCATTGTGTGGTGTGAATGTTATGGAAATTTGTTAAGTTCTGCATACGGACAAACAAGATTTGCACGAAACTTTTTTACTTTTTTCTTTTTTTTTATTTATTTTCCATTTTTTTCGGGGAGATTGTCGATTGGTAAGGGGGTGTTAGGGGCATAACCAGCGTGTACATGTGAAGTTTCTTTTCGATTTTCACACCAAAACAACAAAATGAGCCACAAGAGCCGGGCTTCGTAGCCAAGGCATCGCTGGTCACATGTGACAGCTTTATTGGATTCCGATTACAGAGAGCTATTTAACCAACTGCCGAGTATGCTGGGAAAATGATGATTTGTCAGCTGGGAATGGGCGGGGGGGCGAAAACACAGGCACGGTTCAGGTATCCGCCGAATGCATTTTACCATTCAATAAGTTGCATTTAAGTTTCCTCTTGCCTGATTACAATTGGTTTAGCCAGCTGCTGATTGATTGAGTGATTGAGGGAACGAGGGTCTTTCGCAAGTCCACGATGACGTGGATGAGTGGAGTTGATGAGCCGGGGTCCTTCTTTAACCCCAAGTCAGCTCAAGTGTTTAGCTAAAAATGTTATTTGTTTGCCATTTCGACTTCGAGAGGATAATAATCAGCAGAGAACAGAAGGGAAGCAAACTCCAGGAAGCCGAAGTTTGAATACCCTTCGAAGTTTGGGCAGGGATCGAAGCGTAAATCGGTCATGTTTAAGCCTAAAAGTCTTTAATTTCAATTTGGAAAGCTGTCCCGTGTTAGTTTTTATTAAATTTAAATAATTTATAGGGTAGGAATGACTCCGTCACTACGTTCATACCCTGTAAGGGTATAAAAAAGGGAAAAATTCGATATTGATTTGGAGTAAGTATGGAAAAGGATATAAATAAGGAGGGGTTTGGACCATTAAGTATCTGAAGATCACTTGACTATTTGCATTGATCGCTCAGGTCTCTTCAACTCTAAGTGTATAATGTGGGATAAAGAATATTTTACTATGGCTCTTTAGGGTTTTATTTTTTATGTGAAAAGCTATTGATGTGATAATAGAGATGATTTTTCATTCATACATATATATTTAAGAATTTAAACTTATATTTCTCAATACTGTTTATAAGAAGTCCTTGAACTTAACCCAAAATAATAGTAAAATCAATTAATATCCATTTACCACTTACTTTTAAAAGTAATTTCTATCAGAAATACTTTTAAATTGCTTGCAGAAACTTTGAGTATTTATTTAATGCCTTCATAACTCCTTTAAATTCAACTTTGTAAAAGTCTGCAAAGTCTTAAGGCTTTTAAATTGAACTCTATAATTACGGATACATTCTAAGACAATATAAATCAACACTGATGCCCTTAAAATTTTGCCCATAATCGCTCAATAATAATTTTGCCATCGAAACTTATTTGCAAGCTGTTGCAAATTGTGCCAAAATGTGCTACGTCAGGAGTAATCACTTAACTGAGCAAAATATAATTAAATTCAATGAGTTTATAAAGTTTACATAAAGTGTAAGCGTTCTGAGAGGGCTTTAAGGAATGAATTTATTTTTATAATGAAAATTTTAAATGAAGTTCTTAATGTTCTTTCAAGAGAAATGAAAAATTAAAATATTTAAATTATTATTTTTACTCTAAATTAACACTGGAAATATATTTTAAATCTTTCTCTCTTTTAAGAAATCAAAAACTTAGCATATATATATTTATGTATTGTCCTCATCCTCATTCCTGCATTTAATTTAATTTATTTCCGACCCCCTGCTAATTTGAGGTATTTCCTCAATCAACTTTCGGTGACCTCCGCTGGCATTGTTCACACTTAACCGACAAAAAAATTAAAATAAATGGAAGGAAAACCAAGAAACCGACAACTGCTCGTCCTTCAAGGCTGTTAAAACAATTTACACCTCCCCCGCCCCCTGCCTCGCTGAATTTGTGCATAACTCTTCGATCTTCGGCTTAACGATCGTCGTCCCTTTTTCTTATTTATTTATTTTTTTTACCTTTCGGCTTGCGAGGCGGCAGCAACGGCAGCAACTTAATCGACATCGTTTTCACATTGTCAATTGTCTGCCGGCCACTCTGCATGTCTCACAACCTTCACCCAAAACAACAAAGGCATCCCAATCCCCATCTCCTGCCCATCTCTCGGATGGCATCCCGAAAAGCATCTCCTCAACTTGAGTTGAGCCTGTCTCGCTGGGCCGCTGCCTCTCGACTTCCTGTCAAAGTTCAACAAACCGCCCCGACAAACCGACTAAAAAATAAAAGAAAAACAAAAAAAAATAAAGCTAAAACCCAGCTCACTATAATTGCAGCCTGCATGTGTGTGAGTGGAAAAAAGCGAGCAGCAGCCCGTGGATCGGGCCAAGATTCAGATTCAGCCTCCGACTTTGGGATCTGCAGCAGGAGCTACACAGGGAAAATTATAGTAAAAAAAAATATTTAAAAAGGAAAAGTAAGAACTTTTATATAAAAAATACATTTTATAAGAAGTTAAAGATAAAAAAATGTTATAAAAATGTTAAGAAACATTTTTAAATAATTATTTTATAACAGTCCAAAAAAACGTTATGTCTAGCACCCATTTCCTGTACTATTTATTATATTATTTTATACCAGACTTTATTTGTAAAATAAAAAATAAATATTATTGTAAACCAAAATAAATATTTTATATATTTTTATAAAATCTACCCTTTTCTCTTATGTAAAAACTGCAACAGGAACAGCAGCCGCCGTTGGCTTTCTGCCTACGTTTCGTTAATATTTTTGCAAATTTTTTTAACCTCCACTTGGCCAGCTCCTGCGGGGGAGGGTGCCGTGTAGGGGGAGGCAACTGTGGCATGCAACACTACCAAAAACGTACGTACAACGATCGTTGCAAGCTGAAGCTCAAAGGAAAGAAAAAACAAAAACGAAACAAAACAAAATCTCAGCCTGGGTCGCCACCATCAACCATTGCATGTGTACGCAGAGTAAACCAGTTTGCAGCTAACCAGCTCCTCATTCAACCTGTACAGTGGGGATTGGGTTAAAACAACCTATTTATGGGGGAAATTGAAATGAAAAATACAAGGAAAATTAAACATATTTAAGTATATATCAAACTTGCTTTAGTTAGATTTTTCTTATATTTTTCCAGGAGCAGAAAATAAGAGAGGCTAAAGGTAAATGCTTAAAACATTTTAAGACATGTTGAAAATATTTTAAAAAAATTGTAGCAAGTATATAAAATTATTTAAACTCTATAAATATATTTAAAAATTTATAAAAATATTTCTAAAGATAAGAGAGGCTTAAGGAAGACCCTTAAAACATTTCTAGCCTTGTTGTAAATATTTTAAAAATGTTTAACAAGTATATTAAACTAGTAAAAACCTTTGAAAATATAAATAAAATATTTTTAAGGATAATAGAGACTTTATGTTGACCCCTAAAACATTTTAAACCTTCTTAAAAATATTTAAAAACTATATTAAATTATTGAAAATATTTTCATGGATTTCCTGTAACCCTTTTTCACTGTGAACCAACTTGGTGAACGGTTGATCGCGTTTGCTGGCCAACAACTGCTGGTGTGTGCCAGTGTGTGTCTCTCCTCGTTACCCTTGTTGTTGCTGCTGCTGTTGCTGTTGTGATCGATTGCTGTTTGAGCATGCAAATGTGTAAAGACGCCTCCGCCACCAAAAAACTGAAAACCAGAGGAGCAAACCGGCTAACTTGGAGGCTCGGAGACCGAGTTTGGAAATCAGAGAACCGAGAATCGAGAGAAGCCCGGAGAACTGGCGAAACCGAAACGTGTCCAGCTGCAGCGACAAAATGCTAAATATATTTGTAAGTTTTCTGTTTGACGATCAACTGGCATTGATTTTTTGCAGCGTTTTTTTTTTTTGTTTTTTTTTTTGTGGCCCCTTCTTTGGAGGATCGTGAGATGCTGGCTGCTGATTTTTGATGAATTTATTAAGATTTTCTTCGTGGCGAAAAGCGCTTGCTTGGCCAAGACGAGCACTCTAATGAGTTAGGTTGAAAAGTTGAAAAGTTACCTGAAGGCAACAAATCAACGCCTTTACGCCTGATCTATGATAAGAGTCAAGCGGCGGTTCGGTTGACCCGAGAACCGCAGGTTCTGGCCATTGATATATGGCCGTTGCGACCGCGACCACACAATTTCGTGTTTATTCCGACATCTATAATGCTTTTTGTTCCGCCATCGATCTTGGCCGCAGGTCCTTTCTACCTGGCCCTAAAGGACACCACAAATTTTCAAGCAATTGGCCGTGTCTAACAATGGGTCAGCAGCGTCTCGTCCCGAGGGGGTCTCGCCCTAAGAAAAAAAAAAAAAGGGAATAAAGAATAATATATAGGAATCCCGCCAGG
This sequence comes from Drosophila kikkawai, assembly GCF_030179895.1. Taxonomy (NCBI): domain Eukaryota; kingdom Metazoa; phylum Arthropoda; class Insecta; order Diptera; family Drosophilidae; genus Drosophila; species Drosophila kikkawai. Next base: position 9,985,108 of record NC_091730.1, read on the forward strand.
CATTTCGATATATCGCATATATGCAGTCAAAGTCACAGCACGGCGGCAGATGTTGTCCTTTTTTGTCAGGACCCCTGCAACTGGACTGGGTTAATGTGACCTTCTCGCCCTGACAGCTGCCTTCAAAAATGTACAAAAACCTTTTCGGGCCGAGGCAATTTTCTTGGCCTGCATTTCCCTCTCCTTTGTTACGCAAAAAAAAGAAAAATAGAAGAAGAAAATCGTGAGGGAGAAATGTGAAAACGTTTGTTTACCCAAAACACACAACACACACACACACCAAGTGTGAGGAAAATTGGAAAATTGTCTGTGCAATTGTAAGGCTTTCATTTCCTTGGCCCTGTTTGTGTTTGGCTCCCATTTGTGATTTATTTTGATCGATCGTCGCTACGGCTTAGGAGCCTTCTTTATGCTGTGTCCCTTCCCTTGTTTATCCGGAGAGAGTCTTAATATTGGTCGCTTTACTTTCTTAAGGGAATAAATACCTCACAAATAGTTCCAGTAAATTGCACATGTCCACACAGACAGACAGAGATGGCCTAAGGATTTCTTTTGGATAATGCCCCGGCTTCTCATGACAATCCAGGTGGGCTATGGTCTACGCTGACATGCTAAATGGCCAGCAACTACTGTGGCCCACTTGGCCAGGGAAAGAACAGAAATTCAGTCAAGTCAGTAAAGTGGAAGGATGTGGCTGCATCTGTTTTGATTGTTCCCTGACACGCAATTGAGGGAGAGAAGGGAACACCCGCATCGGTAGAGGAAATGCATACAAGTTCCCATAGGTTGGAAAAATTAATTAGAATTTTGTGTCTAGGAAATGGACAACAATGCGTGGGAATGAGGTTAAAAAAGGCGCTTAAATATTGCATAGGAAATATGTCTAAAATAAAGAAAGAACCTTTACTTTCTAGCTAAGAATTTCCTACCTTCCCTTACTGATACCCATCTGTTCCGATCCGATCTGATCTGATCTGATCTCGATAAGACCGTTTTCGCCACATAGTGAAACAGATCGTGTTGGCCAGATTTTATGGATCCTCTGCTGCGGCTTTAATTTTGTAATTACTATAATACACAACCCCACGAGCAGTTGGAGAGACCTGGGCTACGCTACCTTTCGATTTGGACGCATAGCTGGGTGTAAACGACTGGCATCCTTAACGGCTTTCAATCCTCAAACAACTGCGGGGCAAAAAAGCGAAAAAAAAAAGCTGAGAACTAAACTCTCCTTTCGCATGGAGAACAAAAAAAAACCAAAGAGGAAGGGGATGATGCAGCAAAAGAGAGAGAAAACATGATTGAAAACTAACTGCTGCTGTTCGCTTATAATATTACATTTCATGACGATCATCAGGGTACTACACTTGGAGAAATTGAATAAATTTTTTATCTATACTTTTAGTTCTAAAGTAGAAAAGATTTGTGGGAAATTAAGAAACCTTCTGAGTTTGAAATCCCATAAAAAGGTTTTCTAAAAATATGATTTAATGTTTTATCCAGTATCTTCTTTAAATATATATTTTTTAAGTTATTTAAGCAATATTTTAAAAATGTATTCATTGAGTTTAAAAGTTTCCGTATAAATTATTTTTTATCTTTTTTTTATCTTAATATTATTTTCTTTTAATTCTAATTACCTAGTAATTATTCCCAATTTCTCCCAGTGTTCCCCTGGGTGTGTGTCTCGGCTTAAAAGCGCATCGTTTTACTTCAAATAATTATGGAAAATGCCAAGTTAAATGAGGAAAACTGGCAAGCAGCAGGAGAAGGCGGTGCAACCGAGTGAGTGAGTGAGTGATCGGGGGAGCTGCTTCCTTTTTACCTACGCGCATGGGCATGGTCATGGTCATGGCCAATGAGCCTAGGATGAAAAACAACAAGATCATAATAAATAATAACCAGGCTGAACTCAGCTGCGTTAGCCGCAAGACTGCCTAAGAGGCAGGAATGGAGAGCGGCGGCCCCGAAGGGGCAGGGCAGCGGTAACAAGCGCTAATTATCGACAACAAGCTAAAACAGCGGCCTACAATTACGCAGCGACGCCAGGCTAAAGTAGCCAAAGAAGAGGCAGAGAAGTGCACTGAGAACAAAGAGGAGCTTACTGGGTTTATAAAAATATTTTTATAATAAATTTGGTATTTTAAAGAAATATTTTAAGGTTATTTATCCATTAAATTTAATGTTATTTTATTATTTAAGTTTTAAGAAAGGTTTGTTTTCTTATAAAAATGTATAAAAAAGTTGAAATTAAATGTATTGGAATTATAAAGATATTTATTTCCAACCAATAAACCTTTTGTTTATTAAAACAAAAATCGTGAAAGAGAAATTCTGAAATATTCATTGTTCATTTATGGCATTTAAAATGCCTTAAATATTATAATTTAAGCCTTTGTTTGTTAAAATTCTCTCAGTGCACTAGAGCCCTACGCAACGATCTTGGCTAGAAAATTTGCTGGCTTATGGAAAGGGGGTCGTTGGCGAGCGGGAAAACTCAGCGCGGATGCAGCAACTGCCATGGCCATTAAAATTTACACAGGCAACGCAGCAGCAGCAGCAACATCAAAAACTGCAGCAGCAACATCAGCAGCAGCAGAAACTGCAGCATTTTTGCCTTCGTCTTCACCGTCGTCGTCGTCGTCACCATCGTCATCGTTGTCGGTATTCATCGCCGGCCTTTCTCCCATTTGGCGCAAACTTGTTAACTTCTTGGCATGGATGGTCATCATGCAAGCCAGCCTGGCCAGCAGCAGGAGTTGCAGCCAGGAGAGCCAGAGGGACAGGGGAGTACGAGTGTGTGTGCGGACAACATATGCATGCAACGCAGGAAACAAATATGAAGGAGGCTCACGAATATGTAATTCCCTCTGAAGAGAGAAGAGATGATCAATTTTTTTTATTTTTAAATTGATAGAAATTATTTGTAAAATATTTTATGACATACTTTAAGTCTAGTTTTAAATGAATTTTTGAATTTATTAAATTATACAAGACTTTGAAAAGCAAACAAAAATATTTATAAAGATAAAAGGGCAGCAAACTCAGCCAGTTTTAGATCAAATCAAAGGTTTATATGGCTCTGATTTATATTTTATTAAATTCTCTATATAAGGACTATAATTCCTTTTGGCTTTCTTACGCCAGAGAACCCTTCTCTATCTTAATGCTTATCCCACTTAACACACCTGGAAAGGTAGCCCTCAAATAAACCATCAAACGCAAGCCCAGCCAATTATCGAGTTATCCAGTGCCCAGTGCCCAGTGCCACCAGCATCTGGTCTCTTTCACTTTAATTTACACTGTGCCCCCTGGACGAGGTGAATCCCTCAAATGCGCAAATGCTCAGCTCCCATCCGCCTGCCCGATCTCCCGCATTATAAACCAAAAACGCGGCAGAGACTTTACGATCAACTGTTCTGGTATAATCAATATACCCCATCAACATATCAGGTGTATAACAAGCAGCCGCGGGTCTGTCGCTGCGGCTTCTGCTGTATTGGTTGCAATTTATAGGCGCAGGATCGCTTACAAGCCAACGAGTTGGTAACACAAACCGGCGGCACTCACGGCCAGTTATATGCAGTTGTTGTTGGTACTGGGATGCTATGCTGCATGGGCGCTGATTTTTATGCTCAAAGATCTTCGAGGAGAGGACACGGACACGGACTTGGACGCGGACGCGGTCTGGGACTCATGGACTGGTACCGAGACTGGGCGTTAACTGCGAAGTAATTGCGTTTGGGCTATGCAAGTACATAAATTGGATTTGAAATATGTACACATGTTGATGGATTCCTCTCCAGCCAGGCCGAGTGCTGTGGGTAAGTCCAGGGGAAGATGCACAGGGAGAAAATATATGAAGTTTAAAGGGTATTTGAAGAGAATTTTTGTATCAGATAATAAAAGTTCATACATACAAGTTTAAACACACATAACAATCTTAATTCAGGATGCAAATAAGGATGCTTGGCTATTTGTTTAATAACCTTGTATATTTTTATTATTTTTTTTCCATTTAAATCCCTAATAAATCCCAATTTCTCCCCGTGTGATCTTAGACTTATCGCATCCATATCCATCCTGTCTTGGGACTGCCGCTGCGATGGAAAGGCAAACGGAACGGTGCGGCAAACGGCCAACCATTTGTCTTGCGATAATTATCATTTCACTATGATAGCATCAATTTTGAGGAAAACATTTGATGATTTCTGCTGCGTGTGTCGGTCGTTAACGAGGGAGATCCACAGCAGATCGTAGCCCCCCTCCGACTGCTGGGCAGCTGCAAAGGCCGATAAGTAAATACTCGCCTGCAAAACGGTAGCGTTCGTTGGCCATCATAACAAGTGGTTATGCCGACAAGGTCGTAAGGAGTAGGCTCCCACAGAATAGAAGAGAAGAATATATGCCCGATCATCTTTGAAGGCAGATGTGCGGGGGATCTGACGGTGGCTAGCAAATGCCATTTGATGATAATCGATGCAGGCAGAAATTTCTAATTAAATGGCAGGTAAATGATAAATTAAGATAGCTGCTAAAAGGAGTTAGAACGAGTTTGCGAATAATTAAGTTCAAGAAATTATAATCGTATGTATAAAAAAAATTAATTTTAGATTTAAATATAACATTATAAACACTCACAAAACAAAGATTCATTACATTTTAACTATACTTATTATGTTTACAGTTTGACAGTTACAGTTTTACATTCCCAGCTTTAGATTTTCTCTTTATCTACCGATCGCTTCTATAACAGCTATATGATATAGACGTCCGATCCGGCCCGTTCCGACATATATAGCAGTGAGAGTATATAGAAGACTATATGCAAAGTTTATTCAGATAGCTTTAAAACTGAGGGTCTAGTTTGCGTAGAAACGGACAGACGGACGGACAGATGGATGGACAGACGGACGGACAGACGGACAGCCGGACATACCCTGCAAGGGTATAAAAACCTAGCATACTTTCAGTTGTTCGAAAAAATAATAGATTTTTTTTTTTTTTTTTTTCCTATTATTTATTAAGGCATACGGGGAGTACTGTTTACCCCTTTGTGTCCTTAGTGTCTGTTAATTCAACCCTAAAGCGGGCGCGCCGGCAACCTTATTGGTTAGCATTTTCATAATTACAAAATAGCAGAATCATCACATTGTAGGTCGTCTACTTCTGGCCCCAGGCGACCGAAAAATAATAGATGGCAAATAAGAATAAGAGATGGCGCTTTATACCCATTGCAATTTAAACAAAAATTAATAGTCTGAAATTAAACTCAATTTTTTGTTTCAAACACTTGATACCCTTTTTTTTAGCCAAATAACATGTGTATTTAAACTTTAGAAGAGATATTTCAATAAGTTTATGCTATGTACCTACAGATCTTGTCTAAGCTGAATCTTAAATGGTACCAAAGTCCAGACACGAACCCATTTATGGCAACAGCATGTGTTTTCGTGTACCTAATATTCGGTAAGTTGTATCGTTAAATTTGTACAGCTCAGCAAAGTAATACACCATAAATTGGATCTTGTCACTATTTAGGAACAATGCATTTAAAACTATTTCATTTGTACAAGTTTCTTATCGTTTTAAGCATTGCTTTCAAAGCTGAATAAACAATAAATTAATTAAATTAATACAGCAATAAAGCATAACAATAGCCCTAAAACTGTAAGCATTGAACGAAACAGCTTAACGAAATCGAACTCGAAAAAGCAGCAAATGCAAGATCCTTAAAATCCAGCATGTGCTGAAACCACAATTTAGCATTGTTCAGCACCCATTCCACTACACTGATAAAAAAAACTTATTTTAAGATTTTGTGCATTCTTAAAAAAAAATTCTTAATATTTGCCTCAGTGTACCAATTCTTCACAAAACTTCAATTTTTCGTCGCCACAATGTACATAAATATCATTTAAATTTTCAATAAATTCACCACCAACGAAGCAGAGCACATAAAAATGAATATTTTATCGCTGAAACTTTCCCTGGCCAAACTCTCACGCGGCCATCAGTCTAATCGACTTCCTTTTTGCCGAACTGAGCCCCTCAATTGCTCCATATTTCATGACCAAAAATTAACCAATAAAACAAAAGAGGAAAAAACAACAAATGTTATCACAAAGCTGCCACACAAACACACACACACACACACACAAAATAACACAAACGCTGACAAAATGTACGACTTTTCCCAATAGCCCAAGCAATAACATATAAAAGCCCACACCAATGGCCATGGCAGCAGCAATTTTCCCATAGCCCAACGGTACGTATGCGCAATGTGTGTGTATGATCTGCTGTGTTTGTTTGCCAACCTGAACATGTGTAGCTATCTGTAACTGCGTGAAGGGGAGTTAGAGGAGGCGGGACAGGGGGCAACACATGCAAAACACAGCAATAGAAGCAACAGCAGCAACAATAACAACCATGGCAAACGCATGTACTAGATGTCAGAGATATCGAAAAAGAGATAGAAATGAAGGTGGAGGGGGTGGGGGTGGTGCACAGAGAACAAAATTGATCGTGAGAAAAGATCAATTGGGGGTTAGGATATAGGTTTTCTCTTAGGTTCTTTTAAATCTTTTAATTACTATTTGTAGATTTTTCTAATTTTATTAAGAAAAAAAAGGACTTGTTTTCTCTTTTTAATAATTATATTGTATAATATTGTAATATTATAAGCATATTATGCTTATTAATAATTTATTAAATAATATTTAGCTGTATATATTTTAAGCCATAATTTATTGATTAAATATTATTGTGTCCTTTCAGGTGGATGCTTTCACTGACTTTACAGGAAAATTGTATTCAATTGTTGCCCAAAAGTATGCTTCTTTATTCTTCCTTAATTTTAATATATATAAAATATTTTATTCTATAAGAAACAAAAGCTTAATTAATTTTCTTAAATGATTTGTAGATTTAATTGTAATATTCTTTATATTTTTGTATGTAAATAATATCTATCTACCTTAAAAAAATTAGTAAGCACTTACACTTTTCTCTGTGTAACCGTTAGACCAAGCGATATACATTTCAAAATTTATTTATTTACATTGACATTTTGTGCTACTTGTGCACTTTTCTTTACCCCACCCATACCCCCTTTGCTGCCAAACTGTTCACTTGAAAAACTGCTAACAAAGCTCTAAGCGGTCTACTTTCCCTCAGTCTTTACTTGGCCCTACCATTTCACCCCATTTCCCTCACTTCCCTTACTTCCCCTTCCAGAGGCAGGGACGACAATGTATAATATATTGACTCAACGGAAAATACGGACATTGTCATAGCAACCGGAAGAGGTGGGAGAATAAGGAAAAGCCAGGAGCGGACAAGGAGGAACCCCGGAACGGAAGGAGTCGGGTCAAGGGAGAGTTTATTTCCGCAACCGAAGTGAGCCGAAAGCGGAAAGATGCCAGAGCCAAGCTAGGGGAAAGTTACAGGTAGCTATTGCCAAAGGTAAAGGTAAAGGTAAGGGTAAGGGTAAAGGTAAAGGTATAGGTAAGGTAAGGAGGCTAACGGGAACTGGGGATTTATAGACTGCTACGGAAATGTTCAGGTATCAACGGTTCGAGTGGGGCTTTATGCCCATATAAATAATCGAATTAATCCCGGAAAGCAGGGAATAGCAGCCAAGGGAAGTGCATTCAAGTTTATTACAGGATTTTTTATTAGAAATTTACTTTAAAACAAGAAAGAAAGCTAACTTTGGCCAGCCAAAGTTTGTATACCCTTGCAGGTAACAATTAAAATATATCATAACTAAGCCAAAAATGCATTAATTTCGATTCGGAAAGCAGTTTTGTGTTAGTTTTTATTAATTTTAAAAAACTGCATACCAAATTTAAAATTTTAAGAAATCAAAATTGTTGGCCATTTTTGCTAATTTTAATGATGTAACCCCTTATCAAATTTCGCAAAAATGGCAAAAAAATCAATTTCTTCCGGACATGTCTAGAAAGATTCCCCTGTTGATGCTGATCAAGAATATATATACTTTATAGGGTCGGAAAGGTCTCCTTCACTGCGTTGCAAACTTCTGACTGAAATACATACTGTAAGGGTATACAAATCTTTTGTGCTTAGAATCTTTTATAACAAATTTAAAGTTAAACAAAATACAAATAAATACAAAAATTCCCAGATCAATCCCTTACAAAATCCACATATTAAGCTCTTATCCTCTTGGATGAGACATGAAGGAGCTTCAATTGAATGTAACTACAGGCATTTTTCGATAGGGGAGACACATGATAAGGAGGGTGGCTGGAAAACTGAAGGGGAAAAACTGTTGGGGAGGTCAACCGATTGAAGCGCACAAATGTTTGCAAATGTTAAACATGCCCGTATTTTGTATATGTATTTACAAATTTGATATTTACAAGCCCTTCGACAGCAGCTCCCTCTAACCAGTTACGTTCTCATTTCACTCGTTCTTCCCTGCGTCTAGGCAGGATTCTTCTCTTGACGATGATGCCAGCAACAAATATTCAAGAGTTCACTTAACAGTTTTATTTGTCTTTGGAAAACTTTTGTTCGTCCTCCTGCCCACCAACCTCTTTTCCACCCAGGACATGCACACACACACACTTGGATGATTTCTAAGGAAGGTAGACTATATATGTGGGGGTGGGGTTGGGTTGGTAATACCAATAGATGGTGTCACAAATATAGGAGATGGTAATTTTCAAATATTTTAGGTAATAAAAGATAGCTATATTTATTGCTTAAAATCCAAAAAATCCATTTTTTTCCCTACAATTTCCCTATTATTCCCACCTCGACTGTGGATCACAGGCATGTGGACAAAGGCGAGTGGAACAAACGTGGCCAAGACAAAGTCTCGTTGGCCCCCACTTTTCCGCTCCTTTGCCAATATCAGGCGCACTTGAACAATTTGTAACATGATAGACTGGAAGAAGAGGCAAACAAATCATTGGGGGTGTGTGTGTGTAGGAGTGTGGTGTGTGCGTCTGTCTGGGCTGTCAGTTTTGTTTATATTTTTCTTTGCTTTGCATTGACTTTATTCCTCGGGCTTGTCGAGCAAAAAACATTCTCCGGCTGTTTGTCTAAAATATTTGCAAGAAAATGGCAAACAAAAGGCAACAAAATGCGGACAGCGTCCACTCAGCAGGGAACGTGGCATTTCGGGTAAAAACAATTTCACTATTTTACTATACTTATATACATATATTTTTTATTTTTGTTTATAGTTGCTCTTTGTTTTAACCGGCTCTCATATTGAAAATCAAACAATGACGGCCACTGAAAGTTGATGCAGTTGAACTATATTTTATGGGGCACTCAACCGGAAAAGAGAATAAATATAAACAAAACATTGAACTAACTGAGCAAATAAATAAAACAAATCAAATAGTTTTTAAATGCATTTAGGGTTTTATTGCTGGCCAAACTTATTTACCAATGGAAATGTTTTGAATATTTAAAGAAAGGAGTTTAGGTAGGGGGTATTGATAATAATAATATTTATAAATTAATATCTAGTTTAGTAAATATTTTCAACCCTTTAAACGAGCTAATTACTAGTACTTGCCATCATTGGTTTACCAAATTAATTGCTTGTCAAGTCCTTTGTTCACAATTTCTGGCATCAAAATCCAAACAAGATTTCCCTCATTTCGAGCCATCAAATCCCCGTTTCAAACATTTCCATATTGCATTTTGACAAAAGCGGAAATTTCGAATATCCTTTTACCGAATCATGCCATGCAAATTGAAAATTCCCCAAAAAAACAATTCGCTGCCATATTTGCGTCCGCTCAACTGCTGATGAACATGAACTACATTTTATGCGGGATGAATCAAACACAATGCCGAAGGAACAACAAATCAAAATCAAACCCAAACTCAAAAGCCTCGCCAACGTTTGGGCCGCAAAATATGACAAAATATGAATTGCACATTGCACAATAAACAATAAATTTCGATGTGACCCGCACACGCAAAAATTCAGTCCACAATGAAAAGGGAAATGAATGAAAACGAATTGGAAATGCTCTCAGAAATATGGGAAATATTTAATATAATTTTCTTTTATTTATAGAAAGCAAAATACTGCTTTGGATGTTTATAACCTGAAGAAAGTAGGCCGAAATATAAATTTAACTCTGTAAACAAAACCAACATTGCTTTTGTACAACTTTCTTTCGTTTTGAAGGACCCCAGGGATATTTTCCAAGAACTTCCTTATATTTTATTTATTTTTTCAATCAATAAAAAAATCTAGAAAATTCCTTACCAACTTCCAGTAACTTTTACAATTGTCTGTAACTCTCCTGAGGGTTTTCCCCAACACCCTTGGTGTACTTCCTTATTAAATTTTTATGCTGAACCCATTTATGAGCATCCCCACATGCAAACCACCTAGGCAGAACCATTAACCTCTTATCAACCTGAGCTGCTGGAACTAACCCCTGGCGTTAAACGCTTACAAACCCCATCACGTACCCATTATACTCCCCTGGAGAGCGACCCCCATATCGTTCTTCGGCACTTCTCTGGGGCATAACAATGAGAGGCTGCATTCTGTGTGCCATAAAACAAATTGGGTGGCCACAACTGCCATTTCCAACCACCGGAGAGACCAAGGATCGGGCTGGGTATATGCCCCATATAACATATACATATATATGCACATATCTGGTGTGGGGGATTGGATGCATGCATTTATGCCAAAAGCGTTCGCTGGACATTGGCATCATCGGATGAGAAAACAGGAACGGCGGCGGCCTGCACTGTCACATCCAGTCCTTGGGTGGGTGGGGTTGGGTGCTGCACCCCAATGAATTCAGGGACATGCAAGTGGGTTAAGCCCAAAACCAACAGAACGCATTTCTGGCTGCATTGGGGCAGTTGTGTAGATTTGTGGCTAAAAGAGTTAACAGATAAAATCAAATATGCACTGTGTCCTGCGGTGGCAGCAGGCGACAGGCACATTTTTTGGCCTAGTGTGGTCAGGGGTGCCGTGCCCCTTTTGAATAAGTGGGGTCAAAGGGGGGTTTGGGGGCAGGCGGCCAGGCACAAATTTTTAGTTTGGAAAAATGCAAGCGAATTTATTGTTCGAGACGTTTGCATGCAAAACAAACAGTAAAAGGGTTGAAGTACAGTGGGGTGTCGGTAATAAGAAATCCTAGAAAGGTGGAATATATATGAAGACATAAATAAGGAATTAATGAACTAGGAAAAAGTGGGAAATCTTTATAAGAAATCAGACGTATTTTTATTAAATTGTTTATTCCGGCATAAGATGAGTTCGTATTTGGCTAATTAAAGGTTTAAATTATATCTAAAATAATATATAAATGTATTCTTAGTAAGAAGAATATTCTAAATCTTCATAGGTTTTTATACAAAAATATTTAAAAATATATTTGCTTTTCATGTGCACATTTTTTTACTGATATTTTAATGGAAATACTTCTTAACAAGCCTTCACTGTACAAGGCAATGGCGAGTGTCGCATAGAGGAGATTGCACTGCATTTGGCATGACAACTGGGGGTAGGCGTGGCTGACTGGCACGCCCACTGTCACAATCACATTTCCATCGCCCCTTTTTCCCCAGCACTTTTCCCCCGTTTCTTTTCCATCGCCCCAATTGTAGTGACGTGTGTGTACGAAGAACGCACATACGCAAAAAAAAGAAGAGCGAAAAAGAAACAGCACGATTGACCTACAATATAGGAGAAAGAAAGAAAAGATAGGGAGAGACTTTACAGGGGAAAAACTAGAATATTTTATTTATTAAATCTATATTTAATATTTATAGTTGTGACATATATATCCCAGCTCACTGTGAAGATTTCTGAAGACAAAGAACTTATTTTGTATTAAATTCCTTATGGCAAAAGAGGTTTTTAAAAAAGGAATTGACATATAAAATAAATTTATATAATTGTTAAAACTCTTATAAAACCAATTCTTCACAGAATTTAATATTATATATTGATAAAATTTACTTGAAATTTAATTTTCAGTGTAGAAAATACGAGCGAAGGAAAGGAGAGTGTTCAAGGGCCAGATTCGCCCAGGCACACAAATCAAAAGAAAATTTTTGCAAGTGAGTTTCGGCACAGAGCGAATCACATAGATTTCCCCCAAGCCGAAAAAAAAGTGTTTGCACTCAAATTACACAGACGGCCTAATGGCCGAGGCCTGCAAGAGGGACACGGAGGAGCCCGGGCAGAGTTGGGATCGGAATTAGGACGGAATCGGACATTGAGGTCGGGAAATGCAGGCGCAAAGGCAAACGCAATCGATTGGCGATTTGAATGGCATCCAAGGAAAATGGAGTCTGGGGAAAATACAAGAAAACCAAACAGCAGATGGAAAAGCAAAGGACAGGCGAGAGGGAAAGTGTTTGCCCGAGTGGTATGTGATTTTAAGAGTTCGTTGAGTGATTTGCTGGGGTCTAAAAAATGCTGGAAATTCGGACAAAGATCAAAAATAAGGATTACAAGGAAAACACCTGAAATAGAAGCACTTAAACTCGGAAATTTTAAAGCAGAGTCTTATCTTTTTCTTTTAAAATCCTAATAAATATTCTAACTTGTTTTGCGTATGTATTTTGTATATTTTTTCTCTTCCGATCAAATGTGTAACATTTCGCTGTATTAGCTTTTTAAGTGTAAATGTATTTTGCTTCTCCAATCCAAGTGTAAAGCTCGATAGCAAAGTCTGTATATTTTTCTGTTCCGTTCGACCTGTTAAGCTCGATATTAAAGTGAGTCTAAAGTGAGTCTAAAATGAGTCGAAAAGTGGCGTGAAATGCGAGCGTGGTGTGGCGTGTGTGTTTAGTAGCAGAGCTTGTAGAGTTCGTAGTGATTCGTGTAGATACTGGCTTCTTTTAAAGGGCACCGCAGTCTTCGATTATGATCTTCTTGCTGGTCTTGCCATTGTTCGATCCATAGGACTCCACCTTCTGGACAATGTCCATGCCCTCGACCACCTGGCCAAACACAACGTGCTTATTGTCCAGCCAGGCGGTCTTGTCGGTGCAAATGAAGAACTGCGAACCGTTGGTATTGGCTCCGGAATTGGCCATCGAGAGGATGCCCGGTCCCGTGTGCTTCAGCTGGAAGTTCTCGTCGGGAAAGCTATTCCCATAGATGGAGCGTCCTCCGGTGCCGTTCTGTCTGGTGAAGTCGCCGCCCTGGCACATAAAGTTTGGGATGACCCGGTGGAAGGGACAGCCCTTGTAGCCGTAGCCCTTCTCGCCGGTGCACAAGGCCCGGAAATTCTCCGCCGTCTTGGGCACCACATCGGAACGCAGTTCCATCACAATTCGTCCGATTTTCGTGTCCCCGGCGGCGATGTCAAAATAAACACGTGGCAGCGGCATCTTGGCAGATGACGAAAGTTTACGAAAGAAAGCCAGATCTGTGAGAATTAATACACAAACTATTATTTTTATGGGGAAATAAAATAATCACATTTACCGGTGGATTTCTTTTATATTTTATTTGTTTGTAACTGGTCAAAAAAATCACCAAACTTGCTCGCTCAAGCGTTGAAAATGAACTGAACTTTTTTATTTGGAGCTGTACTGATATCTGGTTGAAAATGGTTTCAGAACCTACTAGATTGGGATAAAGTTTAGGTTTTTAAATTTTAGATAATGTCACAGGTTACTTTGTTAATTTTATAAGTAATTTTAAATAGATTAGAGATATTACTACCGTTTTTTAATGGATGTTAAGTCAAATAAGAAGCTTAAACCTTTGTCAGAAAATGTTTATTATCAGAAACCTATAAGAAAAGTTATTTTATTTAGGTAGAAGTAGGATAGTTAATTTACAAAACAAGTGCTTAACTTTAATTAAATCATTTCTTGCTAGCTTAACAATTATTTGTTGAAATTATAATAATATCCTAGTACCCCTACCCCATCATCATCTTCTAGGCTTCCTGCTGATAAACACCAGTCAAATATTGACATTCCGGATATATTTCTAATTGGACTTGGCTACTGCTCAATCCCAGTCCTTCTATTTGCAATTCTATATCCCAAACTCTGCGAAATTCATGCTGAATGCTAAAGTTTTGTGTTACTGGAAATGCTTGCCCCACATAAACACTGAAAGTTTGTTGGCCGAAATGCCTGTCCCATCATATACGTATGAATAAAATGTTATCAAATAGTTTAAGGAACAGTTTCGTGTAAGTTATGTGCGCCGCCATTCCCCCCTCTCCCTGTCCCTTTTAATAACAATTATACAGTTGGAAGCCCGGAGCCCAGAGCTCCGGTGGTGTGGTGTGTGTCCCAATTTGGTTTGTTGTCTATTTTGTGTGCGGCGTTAATTGCAGTGCATGGGTCAAATATTATTACTAATGCTACACACCCTCCGCCCCATAATGCTGACTTCCCTCGGGGAAACATATGTGCCGGAGTGGGGTTTTGGTGTGTGTGTGTGTGCAATTTAGCACTCTGCGGCGGCATTCAAGAAAAGGGAAGATGAAAAAAATGATATGCCACCCACAGGACCCGCTCCCGAAAACCCAAACAGCAGGGGGTCCGCCGGGGAGGTGGGCTAACTGCATTCGCCGCTATGAAAAAGAGTGTGCAAATTGGGGTTGGGTTCTTACACTGTAGAAAAAGTTGTCTTGTTTAGATGCTATTTATAAGAAAAATATTGTCTAAATTCTGAATTATATGAATATTTCATTATTAAAATAACAGTGTACTTTTACAATTTAAAATCTATGGGTGGAAAAATGTTATATTTACAAAACAAAGTCCATTTTTTGCTCTTCAACATTTCCTTGAATAGTTTTCTGTACCTTTTTTTTATAGTAATAAAAACTAGAAAGTTTAAATATTATTTATGATTTTTTAAATATTTTAAAGATATTTTTTCAGTGCCCAAACAACAACAATAAATGACAATAAGAGCGCAGTTCAAGTGTCAGCCGTGGCCTCTTATTGTCACGCATTGTCGTCTGCCTGCGCCTGCCACTTCCCCGCCTCCCCCTTTAGCCCCTTTACCGACCTCCTTCCACAACGGATGCCCCAAAGGAATCCCCACACTCTCTTACACACACACACACACTCATATATGGTGGCATGGTGGCATTTCCGGTGCTCGTTAGAGGAAAGGGAAACGCCTGGGAAGAAGCAGCAGTGAGAGGAGTGAAGCCCAATGTGCTTTTGGCATAAATTATGAATAAAGCGAGCGGCACACGTGTGTGTGTGGAAGAATGTTTGGTTGTATGCCTTGCGTGTGCGTGTGCCAGTGAGTGTTAGTGAGTTTTGTGGTGAGTAAAATGAAGTAAAAGCGGCAACGGGAATGAAATGAAAGCAAGTGCCTTAAGGTGGCTCAGCAGGGGTGGTGGGGTGGAGCACGGTGCACAGGAAAAACTATCAAAGGAAAGACGAAGTTGGTCATACTCTAAAGATAACTCTTAATTTTTTAAAGTATTTTTTTAAGAATAAGTTGTATAAAAAATAAATAAATGAAGTCATAAAGTAACTTATTTAATTTGGAAGCTTGCAACGCAATGAAGGAGTCATTTTCGAACCTAAAAATATATATATATTCTTGATCAGCATCATATATTTAGTTTTCAAGCCTCCATTTAAAATATATATATATTTTATAGCATACTTTTTGGATAAATTTTTAAAGAAAACTCTTATATCTTCCAATTAGAATGTTTGTATTTATAAATTATATAAAATTAATGCATTTTCAAGAGGTAATATAAAATCTCGATCATTTTTCATACAGAGTTTAAAATTTAAATATTTATAGATGCCTCTTTGCACTTGTTTCCAAAGAATCCAATAAATTTTCCCTTTTGCTGTGGTAAATTGTGAATAAAGAATTTCCTGCAATCCAATTTTCTATATTTCAAATTCAAAACACTCCGTCATGCCAGAAAGGGCATACAAAAGAAAAACTGTCCACTTTCATTTGATGGGTGGAGGCTGGAGGCTGCCCCCAATGGGGGGGGGGGCTGGTGTCTGGGATGGGTGGTTGCAAAACATGTCTGGGCTGTAGGCAGCCGCAAACGAGCTTGACTTCGTTTCCAGAGCAAAGGGAGCCGAGACAGGGGGCTTCAGCTTGTTTATAGTATCTCAATAATTAATGAGCTCTTAGGAATTTTTGTGGCAAACAAGGACAGCGTCGAGGAGCGAACGAGAATCGGGGCCAGGAAGAGGCGGCAGTGGCGGCGACGGCGGTGGCCACAAGGATGCTGAACAAAGTCAACTGCCGCGGATGGGAAAACTTAATGTACAAATATAATTTGCCGCACACACAAACACTTATGTGGCTAGTGCCCCTCTGACCCGCCGGAAAACCCATTTTCCCCCCATTTTCGCCTGCCCACAAAACCCCGACCAGCATTTTGTTAGCCCGCAAGACGCTTCAAAAACGCCACTGAAATACAAAGCTAGTTAGCAGTCAGCAGTTGGCAGTTAGCGGAGAGCTCGGTAGTTGTCACCCGGAGTCAAGCAGGGAGTTCATATTTTATGAATATAACCATATTATATGAGTCCTAATGTCCTCGCCGCCATTCGCCTTTTGGGCAAAGTGGAGAGGCCAGCCAGGCGAGGAACCAAACCGGCACCAGATGGACCTTCCACTCAGTCGGACAAATACATCAAAAGGTTTTTTCTGGCCGTGCAAAAGGGAGTTCGAAATCAAAGGGAAGTCTAAGGGACTCTAGGATATCCTAGAATATATATCCTCAATAACAAAATAATGATCTAAAATAAATCAAAAACTTTAGAAAAGGCATTCAAAATTTCAAAATTATATCAAAGATATGGGGGTTTTCCACCTCTTTTTTTAGGGTACGTACCATTTATAAATTTTAAGAACGCTTAAAAATACTTACTAAAATGAATTATATTTTTAAAAATATTTTAAAACTGTATTAAATCACTTTATATAATTATAAAATATTTTTAACTGACTTGTATTTATTTAAATGTAAAGTATGCATGTATATATTTATTTTATTACTAAATAATGACTAAAAAATATTAATAAAATAAACAGTAAATAAATAAACTAAATGTAAATACTCTCAATTGTCACCTTCTAATGATACCCTGTAATTCGGCGTAAAAAGTGACTCGCTACTTCCTGATTACTTATTCATTTGCCACGCTTTTAGCGCCGACTGCGTTACGTTTGGCCCTTTGACCCTCCCACCTGCCACCTGCCACCGGCACTGACTTTGACTCCGACTCTGTTTGCCCACCAAAAACCACCCACCTTTGATTTGCTTAATTTGCAAATTTGTTTGGTAGCAGCTACACGCTCCCCAGATATGGTTTTAGATGCCTTTTCATGGCTTTTAAACGCTTTCGCTGCCATCAAATTGACCAAAGCGAAAAAAAGCAGAAAGAAAGGAAAGGAAGCGCACTTAGGACTCCGAGCAAATGCAAAATGTATGCGGTTAACATGTGTTTTAGTACCATAAAAGGACACAATGCATGACACATGCATATTTTATGGGATATTTTATAATCTAATTACCGCTGTAATATCGTTCAAAAACAGAAACAAAAGAAATATGGCAACAAAACACCCGAGCAGACACAAATGAGAAGCGATCGCACAGCTGGGACTTCTCCAAGGATATGCGAAAGGGGGGGTAGGGTGGATGGATTCCTTTGGGGGGAAGGGGGGTGGCATAAAAATGCCACAAAATTAGCTCGACGCGCTTGGGGCATTAAAAGCGGTTTTCAGGGTCCAAAAGCGTGAGCCGTTAAAATAAATTGCACAATACACGCACACTTGCAATGGCACATGAATACACATACATATACATATTTTGTATAGGTGAGGGATGAGGGTGGCGAGAGTAGGGGGTGTATGGTGTACGAAGGAGGGAGCGGCCACCCCCTGGAAGCGCAGGTGTAAACGCTTTCAACGCCTTTTATGGGCTATCAATACACTGAAAGTATTGTTTATTATTATTTATTTGTATTTAAAGTTAAAAAATTATTTTAAAAATTTAATTAAAATATAAACAATTAAACTTTAAAGTCCTGAATAATAGCATAATATTTTTTTCTTAAATAATACAATATTTTAAATGTAATATTTAAAAAGGAAATCATAAAATTATTACTGGAAAACGAAAAAAAATAATATTATCAGCAAATCTAAGCTTTATTCTTTAACCCTTTCAACATATATTATATTCATTTCTTTTTTTTCCAGTGCCATCTTCGATTCAAGTCCCACAGACCACTCCCTTCAACCCCAGACCCCCAAAAGAAAGTGTCATATGGACGCGGAGAGCCACAAAGTCTCTGATAATAACAAAACACAATTTAACGCATTGGCGGCTACTTAAAACGCGTCGCATGGCCGAGCGATAAGAAAACTGGGTGAAAAAAAGTGGAGGGATTCCACCCAGAAAAAAACAAAAAAACAAATAGGGAAGAGGGGTAGTTATAAGGGCAGGGCAGTTGACCAAATGAATGTTAAGCAGCCTCAGGCCTAAACGCATATGTATAGCCTTTTTTTCTCATTTTCCCCGGGTTATATTATCCAACCGGGATAAGGCGAAGACAACAAACGGGGCACGTGCAAGACAAAAAGCCAAACAAGGCAGTTAAAGCTGTTAAACTGCCATTTGACAGGCTCACATCCAGGCTCACGACCAGGACATGTTAAATTTAAATGTAGCAGGCACAAGTGGAAAACAATTTGGCAGTCATTAAAATGGGTAAACAATTGCATATAAAATGAAATTGAAATTTAATTCGAGCAAAAGAAAAAGGAAAGCAAACGGAAACGGAAACGGAAACGATATAAAGTAAGTGAATCCTTTTTCCATGGAAAATGGCGAGAAGAAGCGCCAAAAAGCCGCTTAACATATCATTAACACGCACTCTGTGAGTGAAGAGTTCTTAAAAGGCACTTTGAAGAAAGGAAAATTACTTCAAGAAGCCAACATTTTGTATTCCCTTGAAGGATCATAAAATCGTATCATAACTAAGCCAAAAATTAATTTATTACATTTAATTTAAAGTCTCATTTCAATGCTTAATATTCCTAATTAAAATTTGTATGTCAATTGCTATAATTGCCCATAAAAATAACCACAAAAGATATGCATTACTTATATTTCTTAGGGGTTGCAAGGCACTAAACTCCCCACATTTATGCATAATGCATTTATTCTTCACTGATTAGGGCTCAAAACCCGAGACCTGCTTAATATGCAATTGCCATTCTTCAGCTCAATTGAAGCCGAAGACGAATCGAGAGAAAGGTAAACACTTTTCAGACAAACAATGCCCATATCTGGCCCTCTCACACACTGGCATTTGCATGAATTTATTTATTTTATGTCTCTTCTATTATAGGTTGTGTGTGTATCACGATGTTTGCCCTCAGTTTATGGCGGCCAAACAATAATAACAACAAAAACCGTAGACTCAAGAAGCAAAAACTGCACAATAAAATACCAAAATGCGTTTAAAGGAGGGGGAGAAGCTCTACTACAATATTTATTGGTTTATTTTATGATCCTTTTTGATATGTACTTAAAGGAAATTTTACATTTATTGGTTTGACAACAAAATGCCCAACGAGGACGACCTTGTTTCTTGGGGTCACCCAAAAGGGAGAAGAGAGCATAGTTAAGAGGGGTTGTTCTGGGGGTCCTTTGGTCCAAGAAATATGCCATTTTGTTGGTTTGTAATCTGCTCATTTGCTTATGAAATTATCCACCTCATTTGTTGCCCCTTTTTCTGCTTGCTTGAAGCTGCCCAAAACGATTTTCTCCTAGCCACCTTCTTGTTTTCCTTTCAGGGGGTTTTGATAGAGATGAAAATGTGGCCTTTTTCTCAGTTTATTTGATTTGAATCTAAATATAAGATAGCTTTCAGTAAATAATTCAAATATATATTTTCTTTAGCTTATTAAAAATATATTAATATGTAATTTTGATTTCTAATAATTATACATTTTCCATATTTATAAACACATTTAGGGTAAATAAAATATCACAGACAGTTCCTAATATTTTTTGGCTCCTAAAAACTGTTAAATTGCCATCTCTGTGTCTTAACCCTGTCTCTCTGTCTTATGAATTATGTCCCATGTCCATGGATCATGTTTTTTGTGGTCGTCTTGGCAGCTGTTTTACGCTCATTTTGTTTTTGAAAATTGTTTGCCATAAACCGCTGGATTTTCGAGTGTGGCAAACGTTTAATGCCGCCCAAAATGGCAATTACAATATACGAGAGGGGGGAAATGTTGTAGCACAAAAGGGTTTCCCCAAAACGATGGAAAGACGGAAATAAAGGAACCTTTCTTCCAGCCAAACCACTTGTCAGGCAACAGCCCTCAAGTGTCAATTAGATGCACTTCTTATGGCTGCAAAAGTGCGGGGAAACTGAGAGAGTTCCTTAAGGGAAGTTCCTTGAGAGACTCGACTACTTCAGTTCCTCCTCTAGAGTTGCTCCCAAGATATTCCATTTCCCTTAACCCTCGAGTGTCCTTAAAGCTGACGTCATCAGGCGAAGTTAACTTCCCGCCTGCCTTCACAAAGGCAAGGTTACATATGTAGTGGGTTAAACAAAAGGGGGTTGCCAGCAATTTCAGTGTGAAGCTTAGCGAAGCACAAATTAAATCAAGACCCAAGGACTCGCTCGTCCTGGCTCATACCAAAGGCAGGATAGAGTTACGCTCCTAATGAGCAATCTATATGTAGCTTATGGCTAACAAAAGGCCAAATGCGAAACCTTCGAGTCACCAGCAGTCAATGAAATGATAAATCTCTTCATTACGTGTCCTTCGCTTCCGTTGGCCTGCCCTTCCCTTCCCCTTAGCTTCTTGGTTAATTGCCAAAAAATAAGAAAACATTTACAAAATGACTAAACAAAAAATTCAATAACAAACTGAAAGAGTGACTAACGAAATGTAAAATACCCTGGCTTAGAGAAAGATTGGGAATTGGAATAAGGCAAGTGTTGTTTATGAAGCTTATTAAATTATTTATAGTATAATTTCTTATTAATTAACTTGGTTAAAATAATAATATTTTATTATTTTCCCTAATTTTGTCTCTTTCCATACTTTCCCCACTCTTTCTTCCTGTTTCTGCAACTTTCCCTTTTTGGCCTTATAATTCTCCTCGCTTCAAACTGACGCATTGATGCGGAAGCGGCGATTGCCGCTTAAGGCTCAGCGGACAGGATGTGTGTCTGTGTATCTGACGGATGAACATGCACAGTAAATTATTACAGGATTTTTTAAGGGGAAAGTTTCAGAATTTAAATATTTAAGGAATTAATTTTAAACAAAAGAAAATTCATACTTTTGCACATTTTTTATGATTGATTCTTTATCCAAGAATATAGTTTAAATTAAGAAACATTTACTAAAACAAAGGGTATCTTAACAAATCAGTATTCACTTAATAAAACCCTTAATTTATATAAATTGTTATTTATTATTTACAGCTTTCTTTTTCAGGGGAAGACTGACATTAAAGATTGAAAAAACCTTCTTTATTTTTTACAAATGTCTAAATACATTTTCATTGCAAATAATTTTCCAAGTGTTTGATGTGTGTTCTTAACCCACCAGAAGGCCTAAAGTCTGGCCCTTACCCCCCATCACATTTTCCTGCATTTTCCCCCTCCCTCGCCTGAATTTTCTTTGACATGACTTAAATGTTGGCCGTGGGACGCCTTGTAAATTAGCTTCATCTCGCTGTGTTTTGTTGTTGTTCCTCTTCTATGCTTTGTGACGTCGCAGTTTTCTTCTATTTTTCTGTTTTGGAAAGGGGTTTTCTTTTCGACTTTTCCTTCACCCCCTCCCGCAGTATTGTCCTCTTCTTGTTGATTGGAATGACAGACAGAAAAAAACATTATTTTATACGAGAATGAGCACGCTAAAATTTCACTTGAAGCAGGTTTTATGCTTCAACAATTTTGTGAAATTCAATTTATGTTACCCAAGGACATAAAACATACAACGAATCATTACACATACACACACACGTACGAGGGGTACGGGGGGGGGGGGAAATGGGTGTGTGGCACGTAAAATATCAGTTATACACAGACAACTACACACTGTATTCAGATAAATATAGCAAGTATATAGATGTAAATGTTCACAGAGAAGAGGACGTGCAGTGACGCAGTCAAAGCATCAAATGCAACTTGAACAATGACTATAAACGGATGGGTTCCCCCTGCTCCTAGCTGTATCCTTTCCCTCTTCCTGTCTGGGACTTATCCTTTCGTTTTCCATGGCATTGGGCTCCAGCTTCGTCTCCGTCTCCTTCTCCCAGCAAAACAACTTCAAAGTGAAAATTCAGCAGCCTAGCTTAATGACAACTTGAAGTAAATAGAGGGTATAAAAGGTGCATCAGGATACAGTGGAGCTTCAATAAATAAATACAAAATTAAGATAAATTTTCTAAAATATTTAAGCTATGAATTACTTTACTTTTATAATTTTTATAAATTTTTAAAATAACTTTTAAGATAATATTTCAAAGCAAGACTCCTTTATCCCAAGTCCACCTGTAGTTATAAAGATACAAGTCATAGATTCAGATAGTTAGATGGATGCCCGGTTGAAAAAGTAACCGACCTTGGCGATGTTTTAAATCCTTTTTTGGGGCACCGACCGGATCTTCCTTGGCCCACACACGTAGCCGACATAAATTTCACTTTATGGTTTGTTAACGAGTTAAATTCGAATCCAGAGAGCGCCGAAAAGTTTGTCATTTGTTCTCGCCCCATTGGCTGGGTCGTGAAAATGGAAAATGGAAAATGGGAGGAAGCCAAGGCAAGTCCTAAGCGTGCTGGAGTGTGGAGCGTGATAAGCATTATAGTTATAGTTATGATGCCAGCGAATGCGATGCGTGCGGCGTCAAAACGTTAATGGATTTTGCCTTTTGTTTTCCAAGGCAAAGGTGTCAAGGCAAACAGGGGGGGTGAACTGGTTTCAAGTAGGTGGGGTTTTATGGGTGGCAATATAACACCAACGATTTGAGTTGTGGCGGGGAATTAGCCGAGAGTGTTGGTAGTGAGTCGGCAAAGGTTCTTATGAAGTGAGAAGTTAAGAGTAAATTAAGCAACTGAAAGAAGTGGGAACTTATAAGGGAATACCTTTTAAATACGCTTATGTCGTGGCTTTAATTTTTAAAACATTAAAATTAGATTTTATAGCTTCCTCTTCATAATTTCTCTTTAAACTTCCTTTAAATTTATTTCCCCCACAAACGAGATAATATCATAAAGCAACTCTGATAATTGAATGCTTAAGATGTGATGTGCCCGGGACCTCGAATCCGCCTCCGAATCCTCATACCAATCCCAGACCGTATCCGAAACCGAATCAAAATCAGAGTCAAAGCCATTTGCCACCATTTGTGTCTCCAGACATTGCACATATGACAATGTGCAGCGGCGGCAGGACAAAGGCCAAGGCAGAAGATGGCTGAAGGGGGGCGGCGGCAAGTGGGCGGTGAAGGGGGCGTGTCTGTGATTGCCATACGAGCTGTCGCACAGGATGTGCATGTGAGTGTGAGGGAAGCTGGATGGCAGGCACACACACATCCTTCCATCCTGCTGCTGCAGCAGTTGAAATCAAATTTCCAGCGCGCACTTTGCGAAATCAAATACATCAGCGAGGGGGCGGCCAAATGGGGGCGTGGCACGCGAGGGGATACTGCCAAAAAGTATGAAGTGTTTGCCAAAAAAATATAAAATGGGCACAAAGCTCCCTGGGAGCAGAGACATCGAATCTGAAGTAGAAGTGGAAGAAGATTCACCGAGCCAAAGGACTTTTTCTTGCATTGTAAAATAGATTTTCGACTGCCAAGAGGGGGGGCTGATATGTCAGCGGGGGGGCATGGAATCGAAGGACCATATAGCCTAGACATAAAGGAAAAGAGAGAGAGAGAAAGCGAGAGAAAGTGGGGAAGGGAGAAAGACCAGAGAGCGAGCGCCAAGTGCCAGATGATTGAAGTAAGCGATGTGTCTCGCCTCCTCTTTCTTCTCCAACTATTTCTTGTATTCCTAATGCACTCTAAAAAATATTAGAATCTTTCTATGAAATTGTATAAAAATTAGAGAGCTACTAGAAGAAAATCTGGCCTATA
This sequence comes from Drosophila kikkawai, assembly GCF_030179895.1. Lineage (NCBI taxonomy): Eukaryota > Metazoa > Arthropoda > Insecta > Diptera > Drosophilidae > Drosophila > Drosophila kikkawai. The sequence goes on from NC_091730.1 coordinate 10,009,230, forward strand.
CATAATACACAATAAATAGTTTCTGCAATCTCAAAGCCTATTTAATAGAATTTTTTTAGGATTAGCATTTTTTAAAATTATTTTTAAATATATTAAGACCCATTTTCCCTTACTAAGATGTTTCTGAAATATCTTAATCTTAATTAATTCCAGAGGGTTAGTTTTTTCTAAGCGCATCCTTCCGTTTGCTCCCATTCTATTCCCGCCTCCTGCGGCGCTGGCCAAAGGCAACTTACTTGTTTGCTAACAAACAAATGCGGGAGCAGCGTTGCCGGGGCAGTAGCCAGCAGCCAGGATCCAGAGACCAGGAGGATTGGGAATGGGAACGGGAACGGGAAAGGAAAAGGAGCGTCAGCCAGGACATTCATACATATATGAGGGCAAACATCGCTCGAGAGCAAAGCAAATAGACGGGAAAATGCTAAGGAAAAAATGGTGCAGCATCCAAGGACAAACGCTGCCATGTTTGACATATTTGCTTTGACAGTTCCAAGTTCCAAGTGCACATTTTAGCCACGTTCCGCTCTTGGCCATGTTTTGTGCCTGGCACAGAAGAAGATATTTTCGAATGGGTTTTCGTCCCCCAGATCCAGACGGTGGATTCGCTTGCTTAAATAGCCGGCGGCGGCGGCGGGGTTGCCTCCACTTTGAGCTCTGCCTGCATTTGCGTCTAATAAATATTAATGCAAATTAATCCAATTAAAGGCGGCGTCGAAGTCGTAAAAGACTTTCATGATATATCTGCATGTAAATGTAAATGGATATAAATCAACCCCGAGTATATGATGCAATATGTGCATTACTCTGGTGGTGGCTCTCCTGCTAATTTGCCAAATTGAGGGGAGTGAAACAGCCCTCTCTCCCCTCGGCAGACAAACAAATAAGCAAACAGCAACAGCAGATTCCCCTTGGGATTGTCTTAATCAAATTTATGAAACGCTAATGAGCAGAGTCAGGGGGAAGGAGGGGTAGGGCGAGGCGGAGAAAGCGAAGGTCCTTTCTGGATTATAGCCATATAATACCCAAAACATCGGCTTAACTGTTTCGAGTCCAACAACAATAAGATATTTGGAGCAGATGTGTTAGGCCGAAAGGCTTAATGAAGAGAATTATGCACGGGATCACGTGATGTTGACTCTATATTTAGTTGGATTTTCGGCTATTGATTGATTCAAAGGGAATATCAGTAACTTTAAGAGTTAGAATGTTAGAAACTATGGGTTAAGGGAGTAACAAGTTATTCTATTTTGTAATGGAATAATATATATACTTGAATATTTTAAATTAATCATTTTAAAATTCAATAAAAATTCTAAAAATTCCTTCATATATAAAGTAAACATCTGATGAAATTTTAAATTTCTTGTTAATTAATTGTAAGCAGAGCCAGCTCTCTTTAGTCAATTGTTCCGTTTTAATTTAACAATAGCTCTTCAGACACTCCACTCAGCTATTCAATGAACTCCGCCAAATCAGGAAATAAAAAATTCTTACCTATAAAAAATATGCTCGACGAACAACTTAGCAGCAAATGAAGCATTCATCATCATCATGGCTCAATCAATTATACCGAAAGAGAGCTCGAAATCCTTTCGCTACTCCAGCTCCTTTGAGTGACCTTTGCAATGGGCAAATTCCAGCTTCCCGCTGACCTTTTCAGCGGGAAATAAGGGGAATTACCCCATTTTAGACCACGACTCCTACGCTAAATATATATTTGCCATACCAGAAATCAGTGGGAAATCTTATGCCTTGTTGAGCATTAAATGTGGGCACTGAGAGAATACTACACTAACTTTTAAGTAATATTTCATACGAATTAAAATTATATAGATTAATATATTTAATAAAATATACTTTATACATGATTCTAAGATGTAAAATTGATTTTTTAAACTCTTTCTTTCCCTTCTTACTTGTTTTATATCTTTTTTCAAGGTGCATCTGAGGGTCAGCTTAATAAGCCACGGGTAAAAGCGTTTCCACAATTTAGCTCTACCCTATCCCCACTCCTCTTCCCCTTTCCCGAACAATGCATACTATAATAATGAAAGTGGAAAGAAGCTGGGGAGAAAGCAGAAGTCAAGCTGCTCTCATCATTAATATTCCAAAAGTTGTGGGCGAAGCGAAGCTTTCAGCAAAACACACGCAAAAAACCAGAGAAAGAAAACAAAAAACTTTTTAGCAGTAGCATAAAAATTTACCCAGTTTCAAGTCGAGTCCCTCTCCCCACTCCTTACTTCTCCCTCTCCACCTAGTTGGTCTATCTTCAATTAATAATGAAGGTGTTAAATTGTCGAAATCTGCGCTGCAATGTGCGGCTGGCGCCACCTAGCGACCTACATAGGAAGCGCCAAAGGAGAGAGTGAAAAATTCTGGTTCCGGTTTTTAGTTTCCCCCGGATTTTGTTGTGGAATTTAATGTTATAGTATTTAAAATATGTAAATCTTGTGTGGAATTAAACAACAAGTTTTGCTGTAAAATTATTAAATTTTTGTTGAACTTGAAAAATGGAAATATTAAAGGAACTTGAGGGATATTAGAAATCAAAAGCTCGTACTATGTTTTGAGGGAGATTCTTAAATAAATATTTAAGTTAAGTTAATTAAATATTTTATTAAATTTAACCGGAAAAAGTATTACAGAATTATCTATACTGATATTGAGGTAATTAAGTTAAATAAATAAAAAGGACATTCGAAATTGGACAAGTGTTAACTACATATCAGGAGAAGAAATAATGTTTCACCATTTAACTTTAATATTTTAAGCCGGAAATAAATTTTAAATAATATCTCAAATATTTAAAAAATATCTCAAATAACTCTCTTGAGAAATACAATAGATTTTAAACCATTTAAACAATTTTAAAACCCAGAACACTTTCGACGGAAGTGCGACTTCTTCTTCCTTTTCCAGCTGGGAGTTTTGCTGTTCTTGCTGTGCAGGAAGCTAATTAATGAAAACGCTTTGAAATAATTATGCATAATTTTTAGTGTATACATTGAGCAGTTTATGGCTGAGTTATTACAACAGCTGCTGTTGCTGCTCGAAAGTAATTAGCATACGATCTATGGCGTGCCGAAGGAGTAGAGGTGGTTTAGTTGGCCGAAAAGTTTTTGGGGCATTTTATGCAGAAAATCAAAATCCATTGCCCAGGACTCGCTCCATTCACTAACCGAAAAGCCAGACAACTGGATCTCAAAGTCAACAAATGAGCGACAGATAGGGAAGAGGGAGAGGGGAGTGGCACTCCCTGCGTATGTGTGACGTTGCGTTGCACAACATGTTTTCCATTTCGAGTGTAAACAAAATTCTAATACGTTCAACATATTGCTGGAAAATTGCTTTCCTTTCGGCATTCAGGAAAGGCAGCAGAAAGCAGCCAAGGAGCAGCAGCAGCCAAGCCCGAAAGTATTGTTAACCAACAATAACAACAACGCCACAAGGAAGAGGAGGGTAAGGGAGCGAAGGGGAGTGGAGGGGTGATGGCTGCTGCTAGGGTGGACCTTGTTTGGGTGGCAAAAGCGAACGGAGAACGTCAAACTTTTGATGTTGCAATTTGTAATTCAAGCAGAAAACGAAGCGAGCAAATTTTTTTCTGGCTCCTTTCTCTTCTTTTCTTCCGCTTTTCCGTTAAGGATATTTTCTTTGTGTGTGTGTGAGTGTGTGTGTGAATGAATGAATGAAAAGCTGCCAGAGTTTCGTGTGTGTGGAGAACTCGTGTGAGGGAATTTTATTTCCAGGTTTGTCGGTGGCTCCGGACAAATGACGACATAACGAAGTTGAAATTTACTATAAGAAAATTGTCCAGACGGAGGACGAAGACGTGGCAAAGGGGTGGGGCTGGTTGGTCAGGAAATATGGCAAGCGGAAGATCAATTTGTGATCTGTGTGGGACACAAGTTGGTACATTATTTGCACACTAATCGGTTGATTCAAAGGGTGACAGGTTTAGGGGGTGAACTAACGAGAGAAGTAATTCTGAAGAAATTTTAAAATATTTTTTTAATATTGGAAGCTACATCCTTAACAGTTTTACTATTTAAAGTAGTGTATTTTATGTATTTTCTATATAATCTATATTTAAAGGCATATTATAGGTTACTTAATATAAATAAATAAATTCTAGTTAGCGATAGTATTCCCCTATTTTCCAAATATTTTATAACAAACCCCTATTAACTGCTAGTTTTTCCATAGAAACCTGTTCAAAGTCTCCCCTTTCAAGCCACCTTAGGTGAAAACTCCAAACTCACTTAACTCGCAAGCAGATCCGGTAGTTGGGGCACCAGTTTTTCCCATCCTTTGTTGTGGCCACCAACCGAGACTCCTTTTGGCGAACGAGTACGAGTATTTTCGCATTCACATTCGAGTTTGCTTTTCATTTTTCCTTTTTATTTTCTTTGCACTCCCTTATTTTTCTTACCCACATTTTGTGGGCCCATTGTGTGGGCGTAGGAAAACCGGAGGCACGGGAAAAGTTTGCAGTTTGAAATATTGTTAAGCGTGGCCCGAAAATCAAGAGCAAATGAACTGATACCGAAGGGGAGAGAAGAAAGCACATCTGGCAGGAAAAAAAAGAGAAAAAGAAGAAATGCTCAAGTTTTCAATTTTTCCCCCAACAAGTACATACTTTCACTGGATTATCCTTGTTATTCTTTATTACATTTAGAATCTCCTCGGGGCCCCGCCCCTATCATTAAAGACCCAACGTTAATTGTCACAAGATTAAGATCGTTTTAGCCCCGGGCCTTCATCTTTTGCGACTTTATTGTTATTTACTTAGGATCCTTCGGAGAAGAACCCTCCCTATAGGCTAGGCTCCTGATCAATGGCTTAACGCCTGACTGCAACTCCAAGGAGCATTATTTAGAGCGATGAGAGCAGCTGTCGCCGAGGGCATTAAATTCTCACCCCTTTTCCCTTTTTATAGCGGCGACGAAACCCTAATTTTCTATTCATTGCCAATTTAAGTGCGATATAAATAATTTGGCAGTTACCAGGTAGAATTGTCGCTGACTTTGATGGAGCATCGGTAAGGGATAGCAAGGGGTAAAGAGGGATAGTTTGGTCCCCAGGATAATGCATTATCAATTTGCTAGGGTTGAGTTTAAATTCTTTTGGTTGCTGTTTTTGGTCTGCTGAAGTTCGGTTTTAGGGGTAGCATCCCCTGTGTTGGACTTTAATTGATTATGCACGAATTTTTCACTATTTTGATAGGGTAGTGGTTTTTGTTATTCTATTTTTTTTTCAGAGATAAGGGCTTCCCTATAAACTGGCTCTGAATGGTAGGTTTTTTTAAATGCTTAAGTGGCAGAAGTAACTAGGGATTTTGTATTCCTGTTTTTTAATTTATGCAATTTTAAAGCAACCCTTAACTAAGATTTTGTTTTGATTAGATTTTTTCGTTGTTATTTTTACTGGAATTTTAATTTAAAGTTTTAATATTTTCATAGATCTTTCATACGCATTTTTGTATTAATTATTAGCTTTCAACTCTTATTTCTATTTTTAAGCTCTTCTTCTTCCCTTTCCAAAACCTAGTTAAAAACCCCCCGGAAATTCTCAGCTAATTTATTAACGCTTCTTTCATCTTTTGGCTTACAAATTTTCATCAAATTCCCGTCCCTTGTGTTCTGTTAACCAAATCAGATTACGTTTAATGCCATCTTGATTGGTGCTGCTTCATCAGCTTGGCTCTCTCTCTGCTAACCCAAATTTCATAATTAATTAAATTATTTAATTTACTTTGTAGAAGACACACATATTTGAGGCAAGCGGGACCCTGCCACTCTCCCCGTCTCATTTGAGCCAAGTTAACAAAAAACCTTGTTAGTAATTGCGGTAAATGTGATTAGAAACTTTGCTGCCTCATCCCGCATTTCGCGCTGTTTTCCCCTATTTGATTTTTAGCATCGGAAAAAGCGAAAACTTTTAACCTACACAGAGATACACACGCACACACACACACCCAGCACCCCCCACCCCCTATACCCACACAAATAGAGCTGAGACCCGTAAATAGTTAGTTCACCTTTTACGTGCGTTAATGATGTTTTCTCAATCAAAAAGTTAAATCTTTCGCAGCGTTAGAAGCGAAATTTTTGCACGCAAAGTTTTTTGGTGGGAAAATTTGGGGGGGAGGGGAAAGCGAGGGAAATTTTTGGCTAGGACAAGCGTTTTTTGGCTGCTGCTGCTGCTGCTGCCAAACGAATCGAACAAGAAAAGCTAATTACAAGTAGCTCGGAAAGTTGTGCGTGTTTTAGCCAAAAAGGGAAACCGGAGGATAAACTGGGGGCTGGGGCTGGGAGGGTGGAAAAACACCTGTGCGGCGAAAAACTTTGATTGGTTTTTATATGATTTTGGCCAGGCGTAAAATTTCTCGACGACTCTTCGGTTAAATGTGTCAATAATTGGCCTACAAAATGTATCTCCTGGCTGGAGAGTTTTATAATTTGGGATCCTTATGTGGGTGAGAGCTTCCCTCAAAGTGGCTGTAATGAGAAGACGACGAAGCAGGGATATTTGGAAAAATAAATTGGATTAGGGCCTAAATGAAGCAGAGAACTTAAGGCTAAAAGAAAGCTTTGAAGTCAAGCGAAATTTTATAAGCGAAGCTGGAAAATTTGTCCTGAATTTTTAGAAAGAAAATAAAATCTAATAAAAAATTAAGATATTCTAAAATGGTTTGAGAAGTTTTAATTTCAAATAAAATATTTTTTCAATAACCACAATTTCCCTAAAAGCAATTTCTTTGCAAAACTCCATCCAAATAAGTTGAGTTTATACCTAAAATATAAATGGTTTCCCCTTGGTCAACTTCATTTCATTCATAGGATCTCGGGTTTATTCATTTATTCATTTGAAGCTCTGCCAAACATTCCAGTTATAGTTTCCTTAGACTCCGAAACTGCCAAAGTCTTTACTTCGCAACTCGAATGCCAAAGAGTTTTGATCCTTGAAAAATAAGGGAAAACGAGGGGCGGAGAGTTGCATTGAATAACTAACCCCAACACTTACTTACAAAAGTATTCTACCGTCGCCCCTGTGTTTCATAACAATGGGATTTCCCCCAATTTCTGCACTTTTTAGCTTGGCACCCAAATTGTTCCCAGTAAAGGCAAAGGGTAGATGGGGCGAATTTTAATATTAAGCTAAGCTTGTCCTTGTTCTCCGGCAGCTTCAGCTGCCCCCTCATAAAATCTCTGGCTGTGTGTGTGTGCGAGGAAAAGTTTTTATCTACAGCTAAATAGTTCTGGACTATTTCTCCATCAATTTTATTGGTAATACTTAGACGAAACTTTGTCCAAAGGGGGACAGGCTGCCAGGGCTTTAAGTGAAAGGATTCAAAGCGTAAAAAGTTTGTTTGGTGAGTTTCTCCTTAGTTTTTTTTGCAGGGAATTAGAGAAGCGTTTTGTACATCAATTTTTTTTGTCTTTGCTTTTCTTTTTAATAAATTCCCGAAAAATACTTGCAACTTTTTGAGTGGAGGACGCCGGAGAGGGATAAACTAATAAAATGAGTTCCCAAATGCTCGTCGGCTTAATTGTAATTACTTTTTGCCAAAAGCTGAAGCCGTCTGTCTCCTTCAGTCTTCTCTTTGCCTCTGTGTGTGTGTGTGTGTGTGAAAAGTTTTGCCAACTTGTAATTATCACTTACAACATGGAGCCGCCCCTTATCCCACTTTCCGCATTTTCCAGGTTTAACAAAACTGCCAACCACAAAGGCGTAACTCCGGGGAGGGGGCAGGCCCCGCCCACACACACATGCAGCTTAATTAATAGACATCACAAAGTGCTGGGAAATGCCGCCCCTCCGCACTCCTCCGCGTGGCATGATGTAGCACGATTCCTGGCCGCAATAATAATTTACATTTTAAGCCAATTTGAAACTGGCCAGGAAAAAAAGAGAGCATTTCCATTTTCACAGTTAAATAAAAATTAATTACAACAATTTATCGTCGTCGTCGCAGCAGCCACAAAAAATGTTTGAAAATGTTTAAGGTTGGTGATGCGACCAAGGGATATCCTAGAATTTGAGAAAGAAAATAAGTTAAGAGAATATAACATAAAAAGTTTTGAATTATGTTCTTTAATTCATTAAAATTTCATTATTATATATTAGAAATATAAATTAATGATATTTCTTTCACAAATATTCTTATGAAAATGTATGTTTTGGCTTATATTTTAGTCATCAATGTGTTAAAATTGTTTTTAAATAAATATTCAATAAACTCCCTATTAGCTTATTATACACAGAGTGTCAATATATTTTTCCTATTTTTATAACCTATTTTTATGAGCTTTCAAAACAGTAAAGAAGCCATTTCCGACCCCATAAATCATATATATTCTTGATCAGCATCAACAAACGCGTCTTCTTAGCCATTTCCGGAGGAAATCTTTGTATAGAAGCATTTAAAAATATTTACAAATTTGTATTATTGTTTAAAATTATAATTTTTTTTAGAAATTATTCAACAACACTTTCCAGAGTCATCATACCCCTTTCAGTTTACGATCAACCTTTTGCTGGGTACCAAGCGAAGCGAATTACAAGGCGTACAACCCTCAGGACAACTGTCCAACTTGGACACGCCCCCTTGACGCCCCCCCGCGTTGCCCAAAAGACCGGTCGTAATGTGCGGCTTGTTGTTGTTAAACGTCGGCTAAAACGCAAATGTTAAACCCTTTCGTTAATGCAAAATAATTGCTCCGGTTCGTGGTCCGAGTTCTCAGTGTTCCGTCCAAAAAAAAAAATCTACCAAAAAAATAAAAGTAAAACGTCAAAACGGTATTTTATTCCCTGCCTTCCTCCTTTTTTCCGGCTTTGGTGGGGTTAAAAATTAGAGCAACGTTCGTTACAAAAAAAAAAAAAAGTGAAAGAAAAGCGAAAAACGGGGGGCGTGTGCCGAGTTCCGTTTCATTTAGTTTTCAGTTTCCACCTAATTTACCCAATTGGGCAAAAGTGCTTTGTCATAATCAGGCCGGGAGCAAGGTTCGCATATCTAATGAATGGATAGAATGCCCGCAGAGGAGTCTCTTCCCTCCTCCCACAGAGCAAACTTTTCAGGGCGGGATTTCACGACGGCTCCTCCGCTGGGCACATATTTATCGAGTTGCTAATAGGCTGTCACATAATTAGCTGTCTAACAACCAAAATCGGACTGGAAACCTTCCGCAAAAAAGAGAAGAGAGAAAAGGTTGGATGCCCCGAATGACGGACATTAGCCCGGGCTTAGATGAAAGTCAAAGATGGCCGGAAACGATAATGTCCAAAGATGTCCCAATGCAATCTTGGCCTGGCCCTGGTCCGATTGGGTTAAAGATTAGCCGGGGTTTCTGTTTTGTGGCAACAATCTAATCTATAAAGCCGTTGGGTCTGTTCATTCCGAATCAAGATTCCGGGTGACGGATGAGGTGGAAGGAAGGAGGGTTTGGGATGCCAAAAAGTAGGCTTAGAAGGAGTGTTAAGGATAAGAGAAAAAAGGCATTTAATTTGTAAGGATTTGTGATAGGGATATAATTTTAAAGATTTTTCTATCATAATAAGAACATAAAAACATTACCAATATATAGAAAAATATATATATATTAAAAATGATTATAATGTTTATAGCAACAAATATTATGTTTTTATGCAAAATTAATGCAAAGTAGAAATTCCATTTCCACAAAACCCTTATCTAAATTTTATTTAAATTTAAAAAATCACCACAAAATGTAAATATGCTCCACCTGGACTTACTCCTCCATCAGGAAATCAGGGTTAACTCTACAAAAAAATAGATTTTAATATTTCAAGGAATTACGGTATGATTCCCCGGGGGTTACACAATTTTCAAACACAACCCTACCTAAGGGCAATCCGCATCAATTTCCGCTTGTTGAATGCCTTCGAGCCTCCTCTATTTCGACCTCCCTACCATTCCGACCAACCCTCATCATTCCTAATCAAGCGATGGAGAGGACGGGATCGAAATAAAAATACCTAATGTGCCCTCCCAATGGTCGCATTAAAAATCAACCAAAATTGACTTTGAAAAATGGTGTGAAAAATGCAAGGGAAATCCCCAAAAGGAAAAAAATAAAGTTTGCATTAAACGTATTTTGCATGACTGTTTTTGCAATTAAGGATAAAGAGCAGCTGCAATCGGGGGAATGTAAAAATAAACAGTTATGGGAAAATACATATATACACATTAAGAATATATATTTTAGTGAATTTCTAAAATAAATTTCTCACTTAAAAGTGAGACCTTTTAACTACCAAATTATATATTAATTTTTATAAAACTTGAAAAGTAAAGACAGAATTGTATTTTAATAAATGCCATGCTATTTTTTCAGCTAATAATTTCTTAAGAATATTTAATAAATAATTTTTTATATGCTGCACTGATTTATTAGCCAAATATTAATTTAAATTAAATTTAAATGGAATATACACATTATCGCTTCTTGTGCATATGCTCGCGGTTCTTGCACTTCCAGGCAGCTTGCCTAGATCCTCCAATAGTCTGAGAGTATCCATATCCCTTGCCAATACCACGGGAACTCTTGCCGGCTGATGTAAGACCGCGCAATTCACGATGCTTATGGACATTTTTGCAGATCCAGTTAATTTTTGGATCCCGCCGAATGGCACTGTGGTGAGTGTCAACCAGGATTACCTCAAAATATTTGTATGAAGCATCTTGGGCAATCCAATACGTATTTAAAACTCGCAAGCCACCGAGTCGACGATCCACACGCTCCTCTGCAATCGACTGCAGTCCACGATAGGGTTTCAGTTGGTTAACGCCATGGCTCTTGGGATTTCCATAGGTGCAGCCCTTTGGCACTGGGCGTTTTCGGCCACCACGGCGAATACGTATTCTATAAATAACGAACAAATATTAATAATATTAATAATAATAACAATGTATTCTATTAACTTACCTAACACTGTGGCTAAAAGTACAGAAAGATCTACTCGATGATTATTGTTTCAACGCCTCAATAAATCCTGAATTTTTTATTTGCATTTTTATTTTTCCCTCTTTTTTTTTTTTTATGAAAAATTGTCACAAAAAACAACAAGGGCCAAGTGGAGAGACAACCATCGGGCAAATATTTGTTGCCATTGGGCAAATGCAGAAAGGCAAACTCTTTGCTGTTGCAGAGCTGTGCTGGCCATGCTGTAAGTTGACCGTGTGAGATGATGATGGCCAGAACGACGGCGATGATTGCCATGGCTCCGCTGAACGAACATGTATATGGCAATGGTCAATGCTAATTGCCAATTATGGACAAATTCGCCAGAGCGCGAAATTAAATTAACCCCTTTTTTTTTGTACGGCAACAACGGGAATGGGAACGAGAGCGAGAACGACACAAAAATGCGCATCTGCAATCCTCGACCGCGTCATCAATCAGGAGCAGCAGGCGACAAAACACAAACTACGCGATGTGCAAATATGAAATATTTATGGCCACATATCTGCCTGAATTGTTGCCGAGGACACGGGGCATACGCGAATTGGTTGCGGCCTTTGGTCGGGAAAATAAACAAATTGATGAACGGAAGGCCAATTAGCTGGGACCAGATTGTAGCAAGTTTAAATAAATATAGTAAAGTGTATGGGATATATATTGAATATTAATATATTTTTAAAGAAATTAAATATATATATTCTTAAATTGGAATAAATTTGAAAAGACATATGCCGTTTTAAAATATTAAAAAATATTCAGAGAGAGTAAAGTAACTTTGGTAAGCTCGCTTCGGTTAATTAAGTTATTTTAATGATTATAAAATTCATAAAAAATATATTTAATTCAGAGCAAATTAAGTTTTCTGTACAAAAGTATATCCTTAAGGTCGGCTATTTCTCCTTTACCAGGACACTTGCTTATGCTATATCTCGACTGGGAAAAAGCACTACCACTTTAATGCAAACTTATCGATCTGCAATTATAAATTGGAAAGCACAAAAGCAACGGGGAGAGCGGCGAAAAAATACCAAACCGAACCCCAATAATGCCCCAAATGAGTTAAGTGGCGGATGGAATCGGAATTACTTTACCCTTCAGCCGTCCTCAATCGAAGCATTAAATATGTTATATAATAAAATTTTGTTATAGTTTTCTCTCTTCGCTCGCTGCTGGCGGCGGCGACGGATGCCAATGTAATTTCATTTGGTTTTTGTCGCGATTTTTCCAGCGGCGGAAAATGCTGTCAAGTGTAAAAAATAATAACACGCTTCGCGTCAGATTTTCCATGTTTGGTTATGATAATGGAAGGCACAATGAAAGCTCCACGGATATTCTCATTTTTTTGTTCCCAGCCGCCGTTCGTGTGGTTTTGGCCCTGTCAGGAAGGACTCTTGTGGCACATGGGTATTGTGGCTTATAAATGATTCACAAAACTGATGTACGTATTGTCTTAACGCATCAAAGGCAATCTTTGTCACAGGAAGCAATGGATTCGATTCGAATTTTCCAGCGGGAGGCCTCGAAAAGGGTAAATAAATACGAGAAGGGAGTGGTCGACAGCGAGATACTTATTGGTTTTATTTTGAAAAATTGTAAAGCCAATAAATACCAATAATACAATATTAAAATATATGATAATATAGAGTTCCTGAGCAGACCGTATACATTTTTAATTCCTTTAGTAGTACGTAGTAGTAGTAGTAGTAGTACGTACGTAGTAGTAGTACGTACTTGAGCTTCTGATTTTCACGGGACATACTCTCCCCTTTTATAAGAAAAAAGCTGGGTACTCGAGAAAAACAAAATGGAAAATGGTTTTCTGGAAACTTGAAATTATAAAGGGAATACATTTTGTTGAGGGGGTACAAAAAACACATTATATTCACCATTTTAATCAAAACCATTGAATTATTTTCGGAAGCAATTGGTTTAAACCAGCTGACAGGTTTCTCGCCATTTTCTTGTATTTTCTTTAAATGTACCAAGAAAAAGTGAACATGAATTATTGATGTTGTTTAATTTGCAGTCTTAAATATATGCTCAATTTTGTTTATTTAAGAATGCATTTATATAGCAACCTTTGAATTGTTAATCAATCTCTCAAGCTCTGGGGAAAGAAAACAGTTTGTTCTCTCATCAGAAACTGATTAATTTAATTAATATTAAAATTGTTCCATAATGACGGTGACCTACACCTCCAGTGTGAGCACTTCGAGTGTTGTGAGCAATTTCCTTGGCTTGCTGGTCAGGTGAGTAGCCAAATGTTGTCCTTTCCCTGTAACTTTCCTTAGAACTTTCTTGCATTTAGGTGGCGCGGCAGTATCTACAAGTTGGTGTGGCGGGATCTGTTGATGTTCTTAGGAATGTACACCATGCTGGCCATAATCTATCGCCTACTAATTAATGAAGAGGCAAAAAAGTGGGTACATTGCTTAAATCTTTTTGGGTTTAATCTGATCTCCTGATATTAAAGGTTATTTGAGGCAATTGCTCTTTATTGCGGAAATAATACCTCACTCATTCCGCTGTCCTTTGTGCTGGGATTTTACGTCTCAATTGTGATGAAGCGCTGGTGGGAGCAATATACCACCATTCCCTGGCCGGATCCCATTGCCATTTTGGTCACCACCAGTATCCATGGCTTTGACGATCGAGCCAGGGCCATGAGGCGAACGATCCTGAGATACGTGTGCTTGTGCCAGGTGATTGTCTTCACCATGATCTCTCCGCGCGTGAAGCGGCGCTTTCCCACCTATGACCAGATAATTGAGGCTGGCTTCTTGCTGGAGAACGAAAAGAGCATTATAGACAACCTGGACTTGGCCTTTCCCCATTATCCGAAGCACTGGATGCCTATTGTCTGGGCGGCCAGTATTGTGATGCGGGCCAGGAGGGAGAACAAAATCCGGGACGATTACGCCGTAAAGTCCATCATCGATGAGCTGAACAAGTTCCGCGGTTACTGCGGCTTCCTGCTGTACTACGACTGGGTCAGTGTCCCGCTGGTGTACACCCAGGTGGTAACCCTGGCCGTCTACTTTTTCTTCCTGTTCAGCGTACTGGGACAGCAGTGGACAGAGCAGAAGGAGGAAGAGGATGGATTTAGTGTGGTCAAGTGGTTCCCGATCCTCACCATCCTTCAGTTTTTCTTCTACATGGGCTGGCTCAAGGTGGCCGAGAGCCTGATCAATCCCTTTGGAGGGGACGACGACGACTTTGAGGTAAATATGTGGCTCAGTCTGTAGACAAGCATTTGATTATTTCTTAGCTCAACTGGATTATCGATCGAAATATTACGGTTTCGTACTTTATTGTGGATGGGATGCATCAGGAACATCCCGAGCTGGTCAAGGATCAGTACTGGGATGAGGTCTTCCCCAATGAACTGCCGTACACTGTGCAGGGCATGCGAACCAATCCGCCAGAGGCCTCGACTGCCAACATGGAACCCGCAAAGGTATGGCTTCACTTTCTTCTTTCTTTATTTCTAAAATGCATTTATACAGGCCCCGAAACGTCGTGGATCTCTTTTGTCCACCCCACCCAGTGGTGTTCGTTTGCCGGATTTAAATAATTCCTTCCTGGGCAGACTCTCCGTCAGCAGAAGCTACACGGACTCGTATACCGTGCAGGAGACTCCTTCCCAAGTTACCTTTAGTGGTCGGTCTACTGTATCGGAACGAACTGACATTCAAAGTTCAGTCGGAACTTCGCAATCCACAAGTGAGTCTACATTATACCCTTCTTTTTTGCAATTTAATATTTATAATTACCATTTTTAGTTGATTTCAATGAGCTTATTGAGCAGCGTCGTCGGGAGCGAAGGGACCGAATGCGTCACCGCTTCCTAGACATAAAGACCACCCAGCTGCTATACGATCCCTCTGGAACACCCTACAAGATCACCGTGCTGCGTCCTCCGTCCGAGGAAGTTATTCCGGAGGAGGAAAATGAGACTTCCGAAGCGAACACGCCAAGGCCGAAGAAGTCAGATTAATGATTAATTGATAATTAATTTATAATTTTATTATAAACAGAGATACTAAAATATATCTCAAAAAACTGGACACTATTATATGCCTTATTTTCCTTCCTTGGTTTTATAAAATGAATTACAAAATCTACTTATTCTGGTCTTTGTTTTGGTCCTTATCATTATCCTCATCCTCAGTGCTTTTCTCTTTGGTCTGGCTAATGTAACTTTTGTCCGTCTGGACTTCTTGGTTGGACCCAGGCTCCGATCCAATGCTCGAAACCATTTCATCTTTCATCAGCTCGTAGGTGAGGGCGGCGTGTTGGATCTGTCGGTTGACACGTTCTCTTTCCCGTTCAATACGCAGAAGATCAAAATCGTCCTGTTCAAGGTCATGCTCCTCGTCCTCCAGCTCTTCGCCGTCAAAGGTGTTCCGGCTGGACCTGACCGAGGAACGTGTGGTGGCAAAGGAGCTGTGGCTAAAGCTAAAGTCTCGCTTGGCAAAGCGGAGCTTCAGCTCCTGACTGTTCTCCTCCTCTGCCTCGTTTTCGCTATCATAAGTAGAGTAATCCTCATCGCCCTTGGTTGACTTTGAGCTAACGGACTTGGGCTTCAAAAGGCCCAGCTTGGCGGTGGAGGCTTCCGGATGCTCGGCCCTCTCGGCCTCGACCAGGTAGGGCAGTTCGTTGGGGAACACCTCGTCCCAGTACTGGTCCCTCACCAGCTGCGGATGGTCGTTGTGCATCTCGTCCACAATCAGATAGCTGACCTGCAGGTTCCTATCGATCAGCCAGTTTAGCTCGAAATCGTCGTCGTCGTCGCCAAAGGGGCAGATCAGGGTCTCCGCCACCTTCAGCCAACCCATGAAGAAGAAAAACTCCAGGGTGCTGAACAGAGGAAAGTAATAGTCGACTATGTTATTGTACAATTTGCCACTCTTCTCCCGATCGATCCACTGATGTCCAAAAATAGCGGCTATGAAATACGTGTAAACAGCCAGGGTCACCACCTGTACAAAATCGAAATAAAAAAAGCTTTTCTTCTTTAAAACTGTTGATCCCTTCCACCCTCACCTGTGTGTAAACCAAAGGCACCGATATAGTATCATAGTGTATCAGCATATTGCAGCCAGCGCGAAACTTGTTCATCTCATCGATCATGGACTTTAGCGAGAAGTCATCCCAGATGCGACCCTCCTTCCGGGCCCGCGTCACAATACTAGCCGCCCAGACAATGGGCATCCAGTGCTTCGGGTGCTTCGGAAACTTGGCATCCATGGCCCTAATGATGTTAGCCTCGTTGGCATTGAGGAGGCCCACTTCGATCAGCTGATCATAGCTGGGAAAGCGTCGTTTGATCACAGGGGATATCAGGGTTAGGACCATAGTCAAAGCCAGGCACATGTAGCGCATAATGGTGCGCCGCATCAGGCGACCGTGCTCATCCTGGCCACGGACCAGGGAACTCACATATACCGCCAGGGCATCGGGCCAAGGCACGGTGACGTACTGACTCCACCAACGGTCAACGATAATGCCCACATAGAAGCCCAGAACGAATGAGAGTGGAATGAGGTTGCCATAGCTGTGGCAGTACATCACGATAGCCTCAAAGCAACTGAGGTTGGGATGGTTTAAAGAGGTTAATTCAAATTATAGGAGTCGGAAATGCAAGGATTAGTCAAGAAAATCTATCAAAATCATACAAAATTACCCCAAAATATATGCTTTATAAAGAACCCCCAAGATCTACTCACGCTTTATCGCTTGGTCTCAGTGCAAATCGATAGATTATGGCCACAAAATAAAAGCAGCCCAGAAAAGCCAATAGGTCCACCCAGATAATCTTGTAGATGCTGGCACGCCATCTGTATTTTTTTTGTTATATTTCAAGGATAATAATATCCACAACAAGAGAGGGTTCTCACCTGATCAAAAGCCTCCAGAAGCAACCAAAGTGACTGCAAGTGGCCACCTCGGCGGTGTAAGAGACCGTCATCACCGACAATTGGCGATTGGAAAACTTTATACCGATAATAATAATACCGAACAACTGGGAAATCGGCTTGGCAATGGCAAACGGTTAAATGGGAAACTGGGAAATGGGAGGCACTTTGTGAGGCCATAAGCAAAGCCAACTTTGAAATTAGTTCTAGTCCTCGGCCTGGTTGGGGGGTAATTTTCTCACTCAAGCATTAAACGAAGGCAATTCGGTAGGCGCGTCACATTTTGTGGGCGTAATTATTTAAATTAGATCATTTATATTTGCCGCCAGGCCGGCAGACAACAAGCCGCAAAGGCCAATTTGCCACACGCTCCAACTCCTCGCACATGTGATGAAGTCGGTTTCAGCTCAGGCTCCTACTCCTGCTCCTGCCATTATATAAACGTATATATGTTCGTCTGCTGGCATCAAGTAGGTGCAGTAAAATTTTAATACCCCAGCAAACATTCTCTGCGGCATTGTCGTGATTTTTCCCCCTTTCCACCGATGAAAGTGTGAAGAGCATTTTGAGTATCTTATCAGCATTTATTTGTTGTGGCTGAATCGGTCGATTCCATCACTAAATACCAATTTTCCGGGGAAGTAATTGGGATAAAGACAATATAAAACGGATCTAAATCGATGGGTTTTCGCAACTCTTGAGGTAATTTTATTTTATATATATTTTTAATTACCTTTATAGTGCCTTTGAATTTTATAAATATTTTAATATATTTAATTGTAAGCACATATGTATATAATTTATATATTTAAATTAAATTAATTAATATTTGAACCAAATAAAATTCTGAAATCTAAATGTAACCTCTATTATCTTGAATTACCTGACATAGCCACTTCAAAAGAGTGAATAATTCCACACGTGACGCATTCAATATAATTTGGGTTTGGTTTAATAGCATTCCTAATCAGTTTATAGATAATTAAACAACTGGTAATGCCCGAGTTCTTGAAAGTTTTGCAAACGAATTAAAAATAATGTTAAGAAGTGGTTAATGAAAATGTGGAATTTCCAAATGAAAAACCGCTGGAATGCTGGGGTTAATATCAGCGATTCATCAAGCACAATTATAACGAAAGCACTTACACCTGCGGAACAATGCAATCAAAGCAGATTTGTTTAATCGGCTTATCTCGTATCAGCGAATCATATCTGCAATTATGAAATAAAGCCATTCATTCACCTTCTTATATAGCGAGAGTTTTACGTAATTGTAGATTACAGGGAGATAGGGTTTATATAGTACTAGAGAAGGGTTATTCATCAAATGGAATATAAAAGGTACATGGATTCTTGTATTTGATATTGATTTAGTTAAGCTTTATATATTACTTTTAGAAAATATATAAACTTTTTAAATAGCAAACATTCACATTAATGACCATATTATTTATATATTATTTCCTGATTGTTTTATTTGTATATATTAAATATTATTTATTATTGTCTTTCCCATAAATACTTGTTTTCAGTTATATATTTTACTTTTGAAATCATATAAGGCGCATCCAAGCTTATCAACCGCCTTAACCACTTCATAAAATCTACAAATTGACACTCGACAGCTAACGACAATAAAAGCAGCAACAACTAGACCGAAAAAACACTGAGAACAATATTAACAAACAATAGGAAGACGGGCAGCAGCAGCAGCAGCAAAAGCATTTATAATTGTGTTCGTCTGTGCGATATTGTTACTGCATTCCGCTATATAGTCGGCCAGTCGCTCTCTCTATATAGCGAGCACCATATTATCTTACACTTTCAGTTAACGTTATTCACCGAAACCGTCAACAACCGAGCTGCGTGCTGGCCGTGTGACAAAAAGAGAGTGAACGTTAGCAGTGTAAGCGAGAGGGAGAAATATATGCGAACGTTCAAATCTAAAGCCAAAAAAAACACAAAAAACGGCAGATCGGAAATGAAGTAAAAACGTGAATACAAACATGGTCTTATCGGAGACAACATAAATAACAGAATTCTGGAATTGCTTGTGTAGTGGCGGCAGAAAAAAAAAACCCAAAAAATGAAACTAGAAAAAAAATCTGTTGTTTCGCTATCGCAAAGATCATAAAACCGAAAGTCGGAAAACAACAACAACAAACGCACAGCAGCAGCAGCAACATCAAAAAAACAGCAGCCAAATGCGACGTCACACAGTGTGATTCAGCCTCTCCCTACCCCTCCCTTTCGCACACCTCCCTCTCCCTTTCTCTAACACACCTGCTAATTTGTATTTTTTTTTTGTATTCGCTCTAATTACAACCCAGATCATCTACAGAAACCCTCCTCAGATCCCCCGGACTCACGTTATCTCAAGTAAATCCAGCCGATCCGAGCGGGATTCGTCTTCGGTTCTTATCAGTAATGCTTCGTGTGTGCACTGTGAGAAATTAAAGAGTGTTTAGTGATTAGATTAGTGATGATTAATACAACAGATAACATAAAGTGGAAATGATATAAAATTGTACATAAAGACTGAATCAATAAAACTTAAAAAGAGGCATAATAACTAATGAAAAAATAGAATATGAAATAATAAGATATACTTACAGTGTGGTTTAATATTTTAAAATTAATTCTAAGCCACCGAAGTGCTAACTAAACTATAAAAGAAATTCTAAATTTATTTTCTTTATTTACTCCGTAAATATTAAAAAAAGAGAATGATGTTTCCATAATAATTTCATTCATTTCAAATTTACACTTTCTTTTTTACCTCACTCAGTTCAAGCCCATTTTTTCTCGCCGTGTACCCCGTTCTCCGCGCCCATGGCTGACACTAGCTCTCGTCGGACTGAGGAGGAGGTTCGAGTTCGGCTCCCTGGACTGGTGGTCTTATCTTAGGAGGAATACACACGGTGAATTCGCGGCTGTAATACGACACCAACACCCTGCAGACGCAGACGCTCCGAGATCGCCAAGTATGTCAGTCACACGTTTGTTGTCCGTTTTTTTATAGTCTTGTGTGAACGGGAATTAATAATAGACTTACAATTCATTAATAAGAATCGGACAAAGGCGAGGAGAAAATATTTGCACTGCCTCAACAACTGCAGCAGGAGAGGCGTACAAAAAACCCAGAAAAACTGTTTTCCAGTTGGTGGTGAGTGAAGTTTACCATAATTATATAAATACAGCATAAGTTGCCATTCGACAAGTCCGGCAGACTCACCTAGACCCACTTAATTATCTCAGTTAAGCGCAGAGCAAAGCGAGTTATAAAGTTTAATAATAGAAGGGCAAACAAAGTTGGAGGGGAGACATTATAGGCCAGAACTTGAGCATCTGATTCTTATCAAAGTGGGGGGAATATGGCTTTTCTTTTTCTGCGAAAAGGTGTGGGTGGTTAGTCACCTGTTGGGGAAAAAATAAATAATTAAGTGTTATTTATGGGGTTGAAAAAGATTCATCAGGTTAGCCACAGAATTTATTTGGTTAAGTTATTTCATCATCAATGTAAATGTAAAATAACCAAGTAGTTCGTAAGGTTTTCTGACTAGACTTTGGCTTTAATTAAAAAAGATTTGTTTAGTGAAAGGAAGTAATTGTAATTATCAAAGAATATACATATATTTTCTTAATAATAACCTCACTCTTCATAAATGTTATGACCCTAACCCAATTTCCTCAAGAAAATTGCCCACCAAAAACATTTCCATTACAACCTATAGAACCCCGAAAACCCTCCCATATATAGCACTCCCCATACACATAGACAGATTACCTACATATACCCAATTCTAAGTGGAGCAATCGAGTTCAAACTCGCAGCTGACAATAGCCTCGCCATTTACGATTACAATTTGAGCTCAATTATTTGCATTATACAATCGAACGCGCGGCGTCGTCACAAGATAAGCCCCCTGGAAAATACGTAGATCCGAAGTGCATCATGATCTTGGCTAAACCTGTGTCATTTGCAATTGATTCTTTCCAGAATCCCAGGGTTAGTGAACTTCCCGTAAATCCGGAGAGAGCGATACGCAGCAGATATGGTGCGCCAAGTCTCGCCCTGGAAGGTTCTCACACGGCGTAAACATCTCCAGGCCGATGGCAGCGAGGGAGAGACGAAGCTGAACCGAGTGCTGGGATTATGGGACCTCACGGCCCTGGGAGTGGGTTCGACCCTGGGGGCAGGGGTCTATGTGCTGGCTGGACAGATTGCCAAGGATCAGGCGGGTCCCTCGGTGATGATATCGTTTGCCATTGCTGCACTGGCCTCGCTGCTGGCGGGTGAGTTTTATAAAACAATTAACAAAATATTATTTAAATATTTCTTACAACTTTTTGAATTAATAAATTCATTTCTTATTTTCTATAGGCGTTTGTTATGCTGAATTTGGAGCCAGAGTTCCCAAGGCTGGCTCGGCCTATGTCTATAGTTATGTCTGCATTGGCGAGTTCATAGCCTTTGTCATTGGCTGGAATCTCATTCTGGAATATGTAATTGGTACAGCGAGTGTTTGTAGGGGTATCAGCCTGTACCTGGACTCCCTGCTGAATGATACCCTGAAGACCACATTTGCGGAGGTGGCCCCCATGAATGTCAGCTTTCTGGGCAGCTACTTTGACTTTCTGGCCTTTGGGCTAGTGGTTGTCTTTGGAGGTGGGTTTTCAAATAATTCTATAAACAATTTTAAATAATTAATAAATTGATTTTTTAGTGGCCCTGGCCTTTGGTGTGGAGACCTCAACAATGGCTAATAATTTTGTTACCTGTCTAAACATCTTTATACTGGGATTTGTAATAATTGCAGGAGCCATTAAAGGTAAGAAAAAAAAAATCTTTACAAAATATATTTCCCATGAAATCAATTTTAAAATTTTATTATTACACTTTTAGCTGACTTCTCTAACTGGACAGTGGATCCCAGCACTGTTTCGGCCAACTATACCATAGGATCGGGTGGCTATTTTCCCTACGGATTCGAGGGCACTCTCCGCGGAGCCGCAACCTGCTTTTTTGGTTTCGTGGGCTTCGATTGCATTGCCACCACCGGGGAGGAGGTTCGAAATCCTCGCAAGAATATACCCCAATCGATCCTGCTCTCCCTGCTGATCATTTTCCTGTGTTACTTTGGCGTGTCCACGGTCCTGACCCTGATGCTGCCCTACTATCTCCAAGATGCCAATGCTCCACTGCCGTATGCCTTCGAGTATGTGGGTTGGCCGGTTGCCATGTGGATTGTGACTGTAGGTGGCTTAGTGGGTTTACTGGCGAGTCTGTTTGGAGCCCTCTTTCCACTGCCCCGAGTCATGTACTCCATGGCCCAGGATGGGCTTCTGTTCCGGTTTCTGGGCAAAGTGAGCCCCAGATTTAGGGTTCCGGTCACAGGATCCATTGTGGCCGCACTGTTCACGGCCGTAATTGCCGGACTCTTCGATTTGGCCCAGTTGGTCAGTTTGCTGTCGATTGGAACTCTGTTGGCGTACAGTGTGGTGGCCATATCCATAATGCTCCTCCGATATATGGACTATTGTGAGATGGAGGAGAGTTCGGGACAGAGGCAGGAGAGTCGGGCCTCGGAGACCACTTCCTTAACGTCCAGAAGTGAGAGATTCACTTGTGGTTCTGTGTGCACGCAACTCTTTAATGTCCATCGAATGTCAGAGCCAAATGCGATATCTTCAAGAATTGTGGGAGTCTTGGCTACCATATTTTGTGAGTAATAACACAAAATCTTAAGTTATATTATTAATATTAATTATTCTCTATTTTCCAGGCCTCCTTTCCTTGGGTCTTGGTTTGCTGATAATGCAGGCCCATCCTTCAATCGCCTCTCAGGAGCCCTGGGCCCTGACCCTCCTCGTGGTATTAATCCTGCTCATTGTCCTGGTTATTCTGCTGATTTGCCTGCAGCCCAGAGAAGCTCGTGGTCGCTTATTCCGAGTGCCCTTCGTTCCGATTGTGCCCGCCATTAGTATCTTTATCAACATTTATCTGATGCTCCAGCTGGACAGTTGGACCTGGATTCGTTTCGGGGTCTGGATGATAGTGGGTGAGTTGGTTTTATCTATAGAATCTCACTGCATGTGGTAGAAATTAATGCATGTTGCACTTTGCACTAACCTAAATGTCCTAGGCATTCCCATATTCCTTGCATGCTGGTATCTTTACGATTGCAAGAACCCCCAGAAGAGGAATCCCGAAAGATTAGCTTTTTACAAAGAGCTGAAGGGATCAGAGAAGAGCCTAGACAAGGAACAAAATTGTGTGTCCAAGGAGAGTATTTTAACCGTTGAAACTCAGCTGAAGAAGAGTCCCAGCAGCAGCCTGGATCAAATCCAGAATCTAAGCGATGTTGGCGAGGACTTGATTGAGGTGAAGCATGCCAATGGCAAGCTGTTCTATGTGGAGGATACCAAGAGCGAAAACTCCACGGCAACTTTGGGCAATGAATCCCCATCGCGGGATGATGAGCAGTCGGTTATTGCCATGCTGGACGATGTTCTCGATGCCGAGGATATTCAGCAGAGCCAACACGAGCTGGAACAGCAGCTTATATTCGAGCGTCATTTCAGCCTGGACTCCGAGATGTATCCGAGTGTCATAGAAACAGTAATTGTGGCCACCGTTCACAGCAGCAGTGACGATGATGAAGCCCAGGATGGGGTTCCTCTAGGCAGGAATAGATACGAGGAGTGTAAAGTGCTAGCCCAGCAAATGCTCGATGAGCTCTTCAATAGCGAGGCCTTTTATGAACAGCTCGAGACAGTCAGAGCCGGAGGGGATCAATTAAAAGGGGATTTCCCGGGAAGCCAGGAACCACAGCCCCTGGTGCTGCTTAGACCTACCTTGCAGCGTCCGTCCTCCCAGACATCCCTTAAGTCGCAGGCCTCCGAAATTGAGGATCCCCTGCATTCGGCCAAGTTTAAAGACCGCCTAAGCCACATCATTATGAATGCCAATGTCCACAAGGTGAAGGGGCCGGTAAAGAGGAACGAGGAGGAGGCGGAGGAGCTGGTGGATCTGGAGCAGGACGAGGATGATGAGCCGAAGGCAAGGCCGCAGCTAAAGCAATCGAAAAGCGAAACCGATGTGCGTCGCCTAATGCTGAAGGCCATCAGCGAACTGAAAATCGACCATAATGAGGCTGGTAATGCTGATGAGGTCTCCGCTGAAAGCCCCTTCAAATCCCCAGCAGCACCTGCTCCAGTTGCTCCAGTTGCTCCAGTTGCAGGTGCAGTTGCAATTGCGAGTGCCAACAACATACCGCGTCCACCGAAATTCGATCCGGTGCTCTACAAGACCATCAACAGCATTAGTTTGCGCAAACAGCGACCCAGTTTGAGCCAACAGCAGCAGCAACATATCGTGGATGCCAAGAACCCGGCACTCCTCCACCACCACCTGCCACCGGAATCGCGGCCGGAGACGGAGACGGTTACGGGCCCGGATCCTGGCCAGCAACCGGAGTCGGAGCCTTTGCCATTCAAAGCGAAATTGGAGGCCATATTGCAGCGGGGTCCCTCGCACCGAACCCAACAACATCCGGACTTGGTGCGTCGCCATCGTCCGCAGTCCACTTACCTGGAGGCGGAGGAGGTGGAAAGCTGAGGGGGTCTCATTCCATAAACCAAACCCCCCTCCTGGTGAAACCAAAGAGGGTGCCATTTTCCCCCCAGTTAAAAGTAGTCGAGTCCTGCATGCGAATCGGAATGCAAATGCAGCTTGCCTTGTACATAGCCAGCATAGCTGTAGTTACTAGTAGTCACTAGTTAGTTAGTAGGGAATGCAAGCAATTCTAGTTGATAAGGACCAGGTGGATTGTGAGGGAGAGATAATGGGAAGGAGACTTCTAGAGGGATTGTTGAAAAGAAATGGGAGAAGATTTCATTGAGAAGGAAATTAAATTAGTCACACAGGTTTAAAGTTTGCAGTTTAGCAAGATGTTGATAAAGATATAATATACATAATTTCAAAGTTTAAATAATATATAGTGAAACTTCTTAAAAAGCAATTAAAACTGTGGACTGAAACATCATCATAAATCACTTGAAAATCTCTTTTTCAACCCCAAAACTTTACAGCAATAAATTTACAGAAACTAAACACATAATGACTTGATAGGATTTGAGTGGATTTTACAAAAATGGGTCAAAACTATACTAGAAACTCTACCTAATTATTTATAATTACTTCCCCAAACCCCCCCACAATCCACCTTTAATTAATGTGCATGCTTAGCTAACTCAAAGCTAGTCGGAAAAGTATTTAATAAAACGGTATTATAGTCGTCAAAACTAAGTGCTTAAGATACCTCCTGATAAACTAATCGGTTCTCTTTATACACCACACACCCATATAGGAATGTCCATATACTTTTTCTACGGCCTGCCCAACAGCTACCGAGAGCTGAAGCGCCAAAGGGCTGGCTGGCAGAAGCTCAAATATAGCGATCGCCTCTGAAGGAAGGAGGAAACATCGAAGATAATTATTTGTCTATATAAATGTATATACCCCGAATGCGTCACTAAGCCAATTTGATAAATTGTCAACAATTTGTTGGTTATAAATAAAAATCTAGTTGTAATTAATAAAAGTCAAGCGAGCGTTTACCTGAGGCAAGGGAAAAGAAAGGAAAGAATGGGAAGAAAAGAAATGTTGAGAGCAACTGCAGCCGCTTCCGGAATCGATTCCCCGATGATCGCCGGCAGAGTGTGCTGTATTAATAACCCAACAATGAATTGGGGATCGTCCATTGTCGTTTAATTCCCAGTGGCCTTGTCTTGAAGATGCTTCTGCCTCCATCTCCTGCGACTGCACTGACTTTGATAAATTAATTGGCATCGGCTGATCGTTGAGCGAGCATCTCTCGGGGAGTGTGTTTCCCCTTTGGCCTCATCGAAAATTTCCTTGGTGAGTTTAACCCCTGCACCTGCACTGCAAGAAAATGTAAAAAAATTCTAGATAATGTATATAATTTAATTTATTTAAGAGGAAGTAACCAAGCAAGCAAGCCTTCTTTTGAATTCCTCTACAAACCCTTACTTGTTTTCAGTTCCCAATTATTACTCTCAGTGTAGTGTTTTCCCCCTTTTGCCTTGATTTTGATTAGAGAGAAACATCCCCTTGGGCTGATGCCTTCCCCCTTTTCGCTGCTCTGTTCCCAAACTATGCCCTGATTTATGCGGACATTCGTTTGGGCATTTCTTTGGTCAGGTTGCTGCTGATGCTGAGATGCTTCCAGTTGCGCTACTCCTGATGCCAGTCTGGAGATTTGTATAACCGCAAGACGAAAGACGAAACAACTGGCGACTGTTTGGCGTCCCGGCTTCTCCGTGGAGATGGATCCGGGGTTGCTCAAGACTTTTGTGCTGCGTAAGTGTAACAAATTGTAATCGTATTTGGCGGGGACTTTGTCTGGGGCGTGCCCCTGACTTCCCCCGGCTCCGGCTTTATTATTATTAACTTTGTTATGGGCCGGCGCGAGAGGAGTATCTCCCAGAAGTCCCAGGGTCTGGTTCCGTTCTGGTGGTTGTTTTGGTTCTTTGCTACACTTGCTCGCCGACTGTCCGCCCCCTTTATCTAGTCGACCGTTCAAATAGTTTTATGGCATATTTATGGGCGCCAAAACTTAAAGTCCCTCCAGCTAAGACTTTAAGACTTCCGAAAACGGGAGTTTCAGAGGGGGGTGGAGCTCCAGACCTCGCCCCCGCATCATCTCCAAGAGCATTGACATCAGGGCTCTGTGACAAATTGGCAAAGAGCGAGACTAATTAATGCAAGGGGAATACGACAACTTTGGATATTGCATTCCATTGGGGGGAGAGAGGAGAAGATAATGGAAGATGTACTCGGTAAATATTCATATGGGAAAAAGATGCTACTAAATACTACATTTTATAGAATTTTCTGGCTTAAAAATCAGTTAAGTTACCACATTTAAATAAATAATACTTTTTTGACCTTTTGTTAAATGAATTACTTTTTTAAAAACCTAAAACTTGGCTTCCTGCTTTTAAACGTCAAATAATTACAGTATTCTTCGGTTTCTTAACCGATTATTTCTCACTTCCTTTTTTCCTAGAATTTTCCTTTTGATTTTCCCAGCCACAAATGAGTTAAGCTCTATCTCCGTTAGTAGTCCCACAGTTTTTTTCCTGAAACAATTTCTTTTCAAATTGGTTTTGGTTATGTAATCATTGCTCAGCTCTAATAACATTTTCACCCATCCTAACTCCATTTTTTTTGCCCCCTTCAGCCACGTTTTTTTTTGAAGTTGGTTAGTTTGTTATTATTTCCTCTGCTGTCTAAAGCGGCTTTTCCATATTCATAAAAATTGCGAGTTTTACCCCGGCACATCCTCATTCACATTCGCATTCCGACAGGACATAATCCTCTTAACGTGGGTGGACAGGACAGGACAACTCTCGGCGTACTCCTGTTCGTGGTGGTCTCTCCTTGATTTTCTCGTATTTTGTTTTGCTGAATTGTTTCGAAAATTAAAATATGTGCCGGGTGACGGGTGCCGGGTGCCGGGTACCGGAGCTGGTCTGAGGGTTTTAGCCAGCAGCGGAAGTTGTCATCATCATTTGCCAGGCAACAAGGTGCACGGGTAAATGCGGGCGCTGCAGTTGCAGTCCGACGACTACCTACTACTACCAAAGTCAATGGCACTCGACAAAAACATTTTGTCAAAACAACGGAGGCGGCTGCTACTGTACGCAAAGTGGATCAGTGGATTTGTCCGTTCCGAAACACACACACACACGGAAAAAAAAGGAAGGGAAAAAGTAATTCTCGTAGCAACAGCTGCACAAATGCAGGACTTCCAACTCAGAAAAAAAACGGAAAAAGGATTAGCATTTCGGTTTAGCTGTTTGCTCAATCGGCCATGACAGCCAGCCACGGATATGGTGCATGTCAAGGCTCTGGCACTGTTTCGGTTTTCTGTTTGCTAGATTTTGGATTTTGGGAGGCTGCCTCTGCGGTCTGTGCATACATATGTTAAGCAGGAGATTGCATTCGGATGAGATTAACCCATTGAGGAGGTTCGAGCCGTCCTAAATGAATTACTCTTTAATGGGATTGAAAAGGTATCCTGTGGCTGTGGTGCTGAGGTCAAGTCAAGGGAGATTAATAGTGCAAGATTCATCTTGTGGCCCAAGAAAAGAAGGATTTCCGGTGGCTCATTTTAAAAGGGAATTTTTAGAAAATGATTGTAAAGGTTTATTTAAGGAATTAGTTATGGATTTGTGTATTGTATTTTTGGTAGAAAAAGATAGGGTAAAGATTAATGGCTTATAATTTTTAAAGATACCTTAAAAAGGAATTCTCTACTTTGATATTTAAATTCAGCCACAAGTACTTTCCTCTCAGATGCTATGAAATAAATTACTTAGGAATCAGTTGCTCAGAAATTACCTTGAATTTTATAGAACTCTTTCTCTAAAACTCAAAAGAAGTGTATTGTATTTTTCCTCTACCCACCCCTTACTTAACTTTTCAATTACATTTTCAAACCCTTAATTCATTTACCGTAGCCAATGCCAATTGAACACATTGTGTGGCCTCACACCCTCTGAAAAACCCATCTGGCATTGTTCTCATCGCTGGAAATTTACCTGGAATATGTACTATGCCTTCACGTATTGATCTCTCAACTGCGAAGACACCTTGCGAATTGTTAATCACGATTTCGTACGGAATTGCATTACAATCAGCCTGATTTCTCAGCACTTTCTGTGCGATGCTGCTGCTGTCCCTCCATTAAAATCTCGGTCTTGAGTATTCCTTCGATGTGCATCCTTGGGTGCTCCTCATAATTGCTCCTTTGTCATTTGCCACAACGCACAAAAGGTCTTAGAAAATGGTCGAGGGAAAATAATACGCTGTTGATTCTCTACTCGACTTCAATTGATTTCTACGAGCTATCTCAGTGCCTCTAATTTTTTCTCATTTATCTTGTTTGGGACAAATGGTTTGTGCTTGTCATAACCTCTCCTATTTTTACAATTTTCTATTCTTTTTTTTTTTTTTTTTTTTTAGAAATAATTCTCCCTTTCTTGGTGCCCTCTTCGGGGCAGCCTCGGGCATTCGACAATTTTTAAAGAAGAATAATATTTACCGAGCCACGCACAATGGCAGGACGACACTGGAGAAGAGGTCCCTGGGACAGGGCATTGTTTTCGCATTCAATTCCCTGACAATAAGCATTATTGAGAATCTGAAATGTGGCCGGCCTGCACACGTTCGCCCTGTCTCTTTCGGCGCCCCTCCAGCCGTCCCTCTCTAAGTGTGTGAGTGCGCTTAGAATGTTAACCAAGCCAACCAAGCAATTCAAATTCAATTTGCCCCATTATGTGAGGCCCATTGTTCCTGGCAAAATTCTAAGGGGCTCCGAGGCATTCTCCAAAGAGAAGGGAATGAGCGGGAGGGAGGGGCAGTAGGAGGAGCGGTGTGCAGCGGGCCAAGACTGCAAGCCAAGTTAAGTGCAATACAAAAGGCAGACAGATTAAAAATGTGCAAAAGACGCATACACAGGGA
Organism: Drosophila kikkawai; assembly: GCF_030179895.1. Taxonomy (NCBI): domain Eukaryota; kingdom Metazoa; phylum Arthropoda; class Insecta; order Diptera; family Drosophilidae; genus Drosophila; species Drosophila kikkawai. Next base: position 10,038,683 of record NC_091730.1, read on the forward strand.
AAAAAATGTCAAAGGTCTAGAATATTAAAAATAGTTTTTTTGAATTAGATATTGGATTCTCGAAAAGGGTTATCTCACCTTAAGATTGCACCAAAAAGTATGCTATGATTTTATGCCAGGATATTCTATAATCAACTACTTTTTCTAAAACTTAATATCACATTTTTTAATATTTATTTCCTATTTAAAAAATTAATGTCTTAATTATGCTCTCTCTCTGTACTGCAAAGGAGACATTGAGTGAAGAAGTGGGAGGACATCTTCAAGCTAAATGAATGCAATAAGTAAATAACAAAATGTCCTTAGCATTTTGTGACACACTCACGCTCTCTCTCTCTCTCTCTTTCTCAGTCTCTCTCTTTTCTCCCTCGCCCAGTCTCTTCCTATTTCTCTGACTATATCTTTTCAGGTCTCCAGGACAATGGGAATGTCAGCAGTTGCAGTTGCATTTGCCGTTGACATCCTGGCCTGAATGCGGAGACAGAGATGGCAAAACAAGGGCAGAAAGGGATAGAACGGAATGATAATCGAGAAACAGGAACAAATTCTCCCATTCTCCTATTCCTCCTTTCTCACAGCTGTCAGCGGCAACAAATTGCGCGCAAAGTTGGCATTAGAAAATGTGGGCGGAAATGGAGGTGAGCGGTGAGAAAATCTATGAGGAAAACAAACCTGACTAAAACACGAAAGTTAAATGCACTCTTTGAATGGCGAGTCATTAGGCTGAATTTTTAAGAAATAATTTTGTAGAAAGAGGTCTCTCTTTTGAATTATTAGAGATTAATTTGTGGAAAATTCACCAGTAATTTCTGTTTATGTATATTTTTTAAATATTTGTTATCATTGCCAAGACCTCTTATTTTTCTTTTATCTCCATCATTTTAAGAGGTAATTGTCCCTTAGTTTCTGTAATTGTTGCAAAACAATCTCCCCACTCGATGGTGCACTTAGGGTATAGTTTTTGGTCTTTCATTTTAGGGCCGCATTGCGTTCGCTCATTTTGTCGGCCGAAAGAGAGGGAGGACATCAGCCACATCTGCCTCGTCCTGCAGGAAACCATCATCCTCCTCCTCCTGCTCCTCCTCGTGCTCATCAGGAGCCATCATCAGTCGACAGCCAGCAGCGAGCATTCAGCATCAGCACATCAAGTGGCAATCATATTAACCGGCTTAATTGTCAACATACAGCCAGCAGGCCTCCCCCTTTCCGCCCGCTTTTCCTCCCAATTTCCCCCATTTGGGCCGGGAGCTTATTGCGGGTGCCAGCTTGTTAACAAGTTGCCAGGAGCTTTTAACGGTTGCTACTAGTTGTAAAGGAAGAGTACACCAGGGAAAATACTTTTCCATAATAAAGAGTTTGATAGAAGTTTATTTTTAAGAAGATTTTTATTTTAAAAAATGTAAGAATTCATTTATTTAAAGGGAAATTAATGAGTAAATTTAACTAAAATATAGCTCAATACTTTAAACTAATTTCCCAAGTGTAACACGTACTGTGAACCTACAGTTCTAGGGTTATAGTCGCAAATGTGCGTATTTCAAATGCTCATTAGCCACAATTTTTCGACACTAGACACTCGTGTCGGGCCCTTGTTTGCCATTGGCAATCGTTCTGGACCATGGTTAGTTAGCAATTGGCCCAGTTCAAAATTACAGGCCATTTTCGTCCATTTTTCCCTGCTAACTAACTGCCTAACTAGCTGACAAACTAGCCAGTCCATCATGATGCTAATCAGAATCAGGTTTACAGTCATTATCAATTCCTTTTTAGTATCCCACCAAAAATGCTCATTTTGTTGCGGTTCTATGTGGAAAGGGGAGGGAGAGAGAGGGAGTTTTCTTTGGAGGAAAGCGCGTGAAAACCGCGAAATTAAGCAACGCCAAATGACAGGAGAGGAATGAATGATGCCATGCAGCGCACTTGTCAACAAAGGGATCCTTCATCCTTGGCAACCCGACCAAAAACCGAATCTCAGCAGAAGCTCTCCGTCGCCATCATCATCTAAGCCACCATCTGAACCACCACCACCGGCACCACCATCATCATCATCATCATCAGTGGCGCTGCTTGTCTTCCTCCTGCTCGTCTCTGTCAAGTTGTATGCAAACTAATCACACGCAAGCATTTGATGCGTTTAAAACACACACCCGCCTCAGGATATATACCATGCTCCGCAGTTTGACATACAGACTGATGCTGGGATAGACACAAAATGCTGGGTGTTTGCTGGGGAGGCTAAAGGAGTATCTACAGGGTGTATCTAACTAGGAGATATTTTAGAAATTAATTTATTAATTTGTGAGTTGAGACTTATTTGGTTCAATAATTTAGTAATTTTTTTTGGAATTATATTATATTATTATAAATATTCTTAAAATACTTCTACGACTTCTTAGTTTATCCTCCCTTTCAATCCAGGGTGAAAGTGGGTGGTAATTGGGTGGGGAAAGGGAAACTTCTGGTCTAGCAAGTCGACTGTTCTGTCTCGCTCTGCTGTTCATCTTTTATAATGTTGGTAATTTGAACATTTCAAATCAAATCTAAACGTCAGTTGGTTACCAGCTGCGGTTGCGTTCGAGGAGCGAAAGAGAGCACCCCGATGGATCCAGAGGGAGACAGCTGGCGGGAGTCGCCAAATGGAAATTGTCAGCAGCGTTTCAAATGAAAGTGCAGATTGGAAAATGGCAGCAGCAGCAGTACGAAACTAAAAAAGAAAGTAAAAACTGAAACCCAAAGACAGTTTTGATGCGAAGCAGCTTTACCAAAACATTGAGAAAAACTAAAAGATCGCAATATGTATCTTTTGGGTTATAAATATATTTAAAAACAAATTTAATTAATTTTTCTGTAATCAATAAATTTGTTATGAAAAATTGAATGAATTTTCTTTTTAAAAAGAAACATCTTTCGATTAGAAAAAGTCTTGGTAAATAGTATTTACTATCCTTAAGATAAATATTGAGTTTTCTAAAATTTATCAAATAAAGATTTAATATTTCAAAACATTTCTCCCCCTGTAACTTCTCCCTCCCCCATTGGGCTGCATAATAAATCGACTTGTAAATGCAATAAATTTCCTATCGAATGGGGGGCGGGGCGGAGGGCGAGGCGTATTGAATTTAAAACGCTTTAAGTCAACTCAGGACTGCAACCTAATGAAGAAAGCCCCCTAAAACATTCGTCGTAGTTCACTCGTGGAATGCCAAAAATGTGCAAACATCCTGGGTGGGATGGGTCCAGGATCCTGGGCCAAGTGGAGGGAGCAAGTGCTAGGCGAAAACAAGAAAACAAATCACGTTTTAATTTTGTTTAACTAAATACGAAAATCGCACACAGAACAGGACGAGTAGCGTCGGTGAAGGCCAGGGAAGGAGGTCTGTTCAGGGGGGCTAGGGGAGTGGTTGGGGGGGGAGTGGCACTGCTGCCTGATGACGTGCAACTCTCGACGCCATTTTGTGCGCTGTCATGCCATACACAATTAAAGCGCCAGGATCTGGAGAGCAGAGCTATGTCTTGTCGAAAAAACAGTTGTGGAAAAAATAATAGCAATTAGAGTTTTTGAAAATGTTTATTAAATCATAATGTAGAAGGGAGATTATATGTTAAAATATTTAAAATAAATATATGAGTATTATATTTACTATATTATTTTATATATTTATTTAAAAAACATTTACTTTTATTATAAATATAAAATATCCTTTTTAACTGTAATGCAACTTTTTAAATATTTTTTAAATAGATTCATTTTGTTTTAAAATCTATAATTAACATTTTAACCCCCACTGTAAATTTTCCAGGAGCGAGAAAAGGGAGGTATTTGGGGGTCGGGCAGTGGGAGAATTCGGGAGGAGTGCTTGCTCGCTCAGCTCACGTCTAGCTCAACGTCTAGTTGTAGGGAAATTAAATTAAAATTCACTTGTACGCAAAAAGTCAGGGCCAAGTGGCAGGGCAGGGCAAAGAGGTGATACAAGGGCGTCGAAGGGGGGTCAAATTGGTAAAAGAGATTGTACAGAGATGAGTGGAAGGGAGCCGGGCTTGTTGGTTAAGTTAGTAAGTCAGCGGGGCGGTTGGAAAACTGCGCAGATTTTTCGCTTTTTCGCTTCTCTTTTTCTTTATATTTTCGGTAGTGGAGGGAACAACAAAATTAATTCGTTGAATTTCAAATAAAAAAGGAAAAGATGGTTGAGAGGAGGAAAACTATGCTAATGATATACGAAAATTGAAATTTCAATAAAATAATTAAATTTGGCCAGCAGCCCCGAAGGGAAAAAGGAAAGCAAAAGTGTGTAGACAAGCAAAAAATGTGCAAATTAGCAATACAATTTTGGTATTTATCGTTATTATTATGAGGACAGTGGATTTCAGAGTGATTAATTTGATTTTCGTTAGAGATGGCTTGGTGTTTATGTATTCTGATGAAATTAAAATATATATAACCCTTATTTTTGTTGTTTTAGATTAATAATGTAATGGAAATAGTGACCCCTTCTTCAGTTTTGAGTTATGGGAGGTCGGGATATTGTATATCATCTCTTAAAATAAATATTTTTGGTTATTTTTCACGCATAGCGACAATGAATTCTGACCTCCCTTAAGATCATCAAACTTTCAGCTAGCTGATTACTGTGACGCAGCTCAAGTACTTCATGTACATCATCACCGATCGCATTATCTGTATAGCCCTTATTTACTCACCCCAAAATCAAGACCGATGCTCTCCATCATGACCAACTAGATCGACTATTTTTAGTGCGGCTGAAGGTCATGATAAATGACACCGAAAGTATCAAAATACAAGAGGAAATATTTACACGGAAAGAAAACAAATATTTTATTTATTTTGTATAGTAATTCGATCATTAAAATATAGCATAAATTCAGCAAAAATAAACTCCTATTAGATTTTAAAATATTTTATTCCAGAAAATTCCATTATAAAATATGCTTATTAGAACAAACTATAATAAATTCTCCTAAGTTTACACATCAAATATTTTCTGTGTAACAGCAAGGGACAAACCAGGAAACACGCTGAGCTAAAGGACTCGGATCCTTGGAACACTCGGTTTTGTGAGGCAGCTGGCGCTAAGTGCTCTAGATTCGAGGGCGTTAGATTTAGTGCCTGCACCGGGAGACATATGCAGATTATGCTAAAGACATGGGACAAGCAACCAACCAACAAACCAACCAGACACCCGGAGAGCTGGATGGGGGGGCATGTGCCCGCCAAGTCGGTGCAAGTTTTATGAGTTTGTGTACAGGGAAAACCTTTTCCAGACAGCAGTCCGAGGTCTCGGGCACGCCCTTCACCTTGGCAATGTAGCGGCCCAAAAAACACGGCTGTCAGCATCTTATTGAGCGTACATAAGCGCATTAGCTGCGGCCGCATCCATGAGATACATTCCGTACTAAGGCTGTGCAGTTTTGCGGCAGCCGCTTTGGTCGGTGCAACAAGAGCTGAAAATGGAAAAAACTGAGACTAATTTTGGGTTAAAAACACTGAGAGAAAAATAGGAATTTAAATTCAATGAACTTCTTGAAAAGAGTTTTACATTTTTAAAATATTTTTCTTATTTCCTTTGGTTTTCTTTTGTTTCAAATATGTTTAATATTCTTTTCCTACTTGTACTTTTTTCCAGTGCACACCAGAGTGAAGGATAATTACCGAAAAAAAAGGAGTGCAGCATATGGCATAGCCCAAAGTCAGAGGCGGGCCCTAAAACTAGACAGGGGTTGCCATATGGCCTCGTGGCGGTTCCTCTGTCTTCCCTTAGCGATCCCTATAACGACAGCCGGCAAAGAGTTTTCCTATTCGCTTCGCTTTGGTTTTTCTTCGGAGTCATCTCCTGGGAGTCGTCAGTCAGTCAGCTGACTCCTCCTTGGATCTTTCACGATCTCGTTTGATCTGGGCCTAGCCCTAGCCCTAACCCTAACCCAATAACCGGATTGATAAATAGTTTCTTGGGTTTCTTGTTCTATTTTTTCATTGATTTTTTATGGGTTCGCTTTTCGTTGAGGGATCAAATTATAGGGCAAGACCTTGTAGATCGATACAAGAAAAGTGTTTAGTCATTTCCGATAAACCAGATTAGTTCGATCCGGCGATCTAGTTAAGGAAAATCTGTATCTGTGGGATGATTTTGTTTGGGTTTTGTTGTTTTGTGGATCAGCCAGATAAGCTACCAGATGGTTTTCTGAAGGTGTGAAGATCTTCTTGGGCGAGTTTTAATATTCAACAATTGGGAAATGAAGGCTTGGACTTATCTGTTGTTGGGAATTTTAATTTTGTTTATTTCTTAAGTTTATAACTATTTTATGGACAATTAAACTTGGAAGCCATCTTGTGAATATTTTATTTTAATCAATAAAACTGATAAGAGGGTATGATGTAAAGATTTTAATGTGTAAACATAAGATTGCTCTTTGTTTTTATTGGTATTCAAATTGTTTTAAGTAAATGTGTGAAGATGAAGAAAAACAGGAAAGAAAGGAAACTGAAGCTGGAATAACTCACAGAAAATCGATCATAACTAAGCCAAAAATGTTTTGATTTCGATTCGGAATGCTTTTCCTGCCTAGTCTTTAGAATGTTAATAAGTCTGCATACAAAATTAAAAAATTTTAGAAATCAAATTTTTGGCCAATTTTAGGAAATTTTAATGATGTAACCCCTTATATTTTTTTTAAAAAATTAAAAAAAAAATTTTTCCACGGGACTTGGCTAGAAAGACTCTCCTGTTGATGCTGATCATGAATATATATGCTTTATAGGGTCGGAAATGACTCCTTCACTAAGTAGCTTACTCTTTACCAAAATTATAGTACCTTCCAAGTGTATAAATAGTCTAACCTTGACTTGATTTATTGAATTTTTAATTAACACAATAAAAATCCTTTATTTTTCTATTAAAATTTCTTTTATATCAGTTGGTTTATCTGACATTTGACAGCAAAGGTGTGAACATCCGTTCGGACTGTCCAGACTTGATCGGAAATTGGTTTAATTTCAGGGGCCAAGAGATCGATCACAGCAATCCATATAATTTTCCTCCTCAGAACCGTTGACAGCATCGATGGCTGGCAGGCGATCCTAAGCCGATTATGTTGCAGCTTCAGTTTGGATATCCATTCAACCTCTTCGAAGGCCGTCACATGTTGCAGAGGATCTAATAGGATTTACGACCTATTCGCAGAAGGGCGGGCACTTGAAGAGCCTCTCTCTCCTCTAACCATTCAGGCCAACTGTTGTTGACACAACAAGAAATTCGAGACCCAAAAAAGTTGAATAGAATATCTTTAGGCTTAAGTAGAACAAAAACTAGAGTGCGTCAGTTAGAGGGAAAAAAAGATGCTGTACAAATAAGTAGTTCTTTATAAAATCTTTCAAATGGCTACTGGATTTTATTATTTTTTTTTTTCAGAACAAACTTGATACCCTCTTGACATATCCCTAAGACATGCCAAACAAATCAGTCAAGGTTTGTGGAAGTAGGAAAATTACTAACGAGTTTCTTGTTCTTAGTTTTACTTTATTTAACAATGTAATTGTATTGTTTAGTATTTACTAAAATATTACTTTTATAGCTTATTTTATTTCTAGCTATTGCAACCATTTTAACGGATTCAATCATATCCAACTCATTAGTTAAACATCTGTTTGCACTTGTCAAACATTTCAAAGCTTTTTGCATCGCATCTGTCAATGGCAAATTGGCAACTGACAAAAATTTCGATTCGGTTTTTGGTTTCAGCTCGATTCATCTGCGTTTTGTGGCCAACTGAATTTGATAATCCGAAAACCAATTCAATTTGGCTATTGTTTCGCCATTGACCATTTTGGGAGATATGCCAGTGCCAAAATACAATAACCGAGAAGTGTGTGTGTCAAAATGTTGGGGCACCAACAACTCGGAAATGTGTCAAATCGATAATTGGCAAAACATCAGTTGGTCTAGATCCCCAAAGGGGGTAAGTGGGTGTGTGAGTGTGATGCCCAGGACCGACCACAGGACGACACTTGGAGACTCGAGAAATCGAGGCAACAGTTGACAACACTCACTGGCCATTTCTGGAGTGACCAGAAACTGAGATTTCGGCAAAGGATGAAGACTACTACATAAATCGAATTATGTGAGGAGGTACTTAAGTGTCCTTTTCGGTCTTCATGTGTGTGCACTTTAAATTTTGTCTCCACATTCGAGACTCAACTTCATTTGTCTAATTCCATCGTAGGTTTCGAAAAGTAGGAGACCGGCACGCACTCCTTGCACAAATGAAAGTAAATCCTTGGCCTAAGCCCGGCGCACACAGTGCGAGTGTGTGGGATAATCTGCATTTGAATAAGAGCATTTTAGTGTTTTTTCAACTATATATATGTCCTCCACTCAGTCTCTGTCCGCAGGAGTGTGTGCGTGTGTGCGAGAGAGCCTGTGCGTCTCTGTGTGACACACCCATGTGTTGGCAGGCCATCAGCCTTTTTGCTGTTTTCGTTTTTTTTTTTTTTTCTTTTTTTGGACAGGATACTCTGCTAAAGGAAGTGGGTTTCATAAGCTTGAAACTTGAATTTTTGTATGATAAATATTCTAAATTTAATAAAAAGCTCATAAATATTTTATTTATATTTAATATTATGTTCTAAGCACAGGAAATCAAGAGCAATTAGTTGCTTTGGGTTTAAAAATCCATAAAAATAGTTTACAATCAATACAGTTTACTTAACCCTTTATGATTATATTATGTAACAATTTTTATATTTAAAAAGAGCATTCCCCTTTCTCATCTCCAACTTACAATCATTTTCTTTGTAGCTTTGCCTGCCCTATAATTTGAGTTTCTGCATTTGTCCCCACTCAAGTAATCTTTTTTCCGTACATTTGCTTGGGCAGTTGTCTCTGCCGTTTGCCAAAAGTTCTGCCCAAACATAACCAGAGGACCAAACGGGAAGGATATTCTCGGTATCCCTGCTCTTCCTTCTCCCTTACCCTGACTCGCATTTTCTCCGCTTTAAAATAATCGATTTTCTGCGTAATTTTTTTTGTGGGCATCTCCCCAGCTGGGAGGCAATCCAAACGGAGCTCCTCGTGTCAGGCGAATGGGATCTGACAATGTGGGAAATTAATATAATTTGCCTGATTTGCCACTGTCTGAAGTTCTCAGTGTCTGCCGCAAGATTGGAAATGTTCTTTTGCGAAATCAAAATCAATTTTAACGATTTCTGGTGTCGGCAAAAGAGAGAGAGAGAAAAAAAAGAAAAACAGCAAAAGGAAAACTTCTGTCAACTGTTTGGAGGAGGCCTGATAAGGGGGAGCATGGGGATGACTTTTCCTTCCCCTTGGAGCAGAAGATTAAACTAATTGATAAAAATGTTGCACGTTGCCGGGAGGGAATGGGCATGGCAATGGGATTTTGTGGGTGTGTTGGGAGTTTGTTTTTCAGTCGGTTGTTCTTTTGTAATTTATGTAAAGTAGAAAACAACGTGTAGGTCGCAATTTGTTGTGTGCCCGGGTCACACTTCCCACTCCCTGGGCTTCGGCTTGTATATTTTTAAGGCCAATCCCTGGCAACGCAGCATGTCTTGACTTTTAAATCCAAATGTATTAAATTTCGCCCCGAACTGAAAAGAAGAGTCATGGCCATGGCTCTCTACATTGTTGGCTTCCGCTGAAAGCGGTGGGGACGATGATGGCGATGGTAATAATAATGACGTCGGTGGTACAGGTAAAGTGCCATTGGCATTGCCATAAATGCGCCATATATGTACGCTTTCCCTGCTCCATGCTGGCTGATGCTTTGGCATCTGGCATGGCAGCAATTATTCAACAAAAGCTACTGACAATTATGGCACACCAGCCATACATACCACCAAAGAATGCCATATCCTTCCACCAACCGCCCCGAATGCCCCGTTCAACCATCCAAAACATAGCTCAAATGATGGTGCTGACGGAAGTTGGGTGTATTTTAAAAGTTGTAAGTTTAGCGAGGCTACATACCAAGGATTTAAATATAAAAAATATAACTTTTACATTTAACACAATTTTTGTTAATTTAAAACTGAATAAAGTATCTCTCAAATGTCACGTCACCTTTTAAATATTTTCAATTCAAAGATATTGTTTCAGCTGCTTCTTTCTGGAGCCGTTCTCAGACTTCATTAGTTCTTGATCGGAATAGAAAATCAGTCGAATTCCATGCGGGCTCCCCTAAGATATTTCATTCGATAATTAAGTGTAACATTTTTCGAAGTCACCCATGCTGGTAGCCCCGGAGAACTGCTCACCCTGCCCTCGGAGCGAGGGAGAGGGCGAGTTGCTTGAAGAATGAGACAGCCACATATGCAAACACACACCTGGCTGTTAGATTTAGAAGGTAAAACCGATGTAACAACAAGGACGAAGCGGAGGAGAAGGACCTGGCGAGCACAGCTGGCACATATAACCACCGAAAACCCCCCTTTAACCCCTTCTGGCTCTTTCCCCAGATTGTCTGCGTATGCAAAAATATAATTTAACACACATTTGCGCAATTAGATTCATTCGTGCAGGATGAGTGGGAACGGTGGAAAAGGAGGCTGGGAAAAAGAGAAGCAGCCGACTGACATACAAATGAATATCTATGAGTGCTACCCGGAAAATGTACAGAGGAGGCCAAGGAAATAGCTGTGTGAAAATGTAAATAAATGTTTAGTTCCTGATTAAATTTAATATATTTTAGGAACAATGAAAAATATTGGAATAAGAGGAGCTAAAACCATCAAAACCACCGTATATTACCTATAAGTTATGAAATAAATGTATAAATATTTGTATTTCTTCTAATGTTAATATTAGTTTCCTTTAACTAAATAGCTAAATTTTGTTTTTAAAAATATTCACAAGTTGTTTAACATTTTTCACAATTAAAATGTTGACCCCAACTGTAAGAGACTCTTTCCAGAGTGCCAGTGTATGGGATTGCATGTGTGTAAATGTCACAATTTGAATACATAAAATGCAAATAACGACACCGACAGGACCCAGGGACCCAAGGACTCCTAGTCTACCTTCCCCGTTCGCCATACCTCAACTCCTTTTGCAGATTCCTTGGCTAAAAAAGGAATATAAATTGCTTCCAATGCAGAGACATCTATTAAAAGGACATAAAAAAGCATAAAAGCGGAAATGATGTATGGAAAGGCGGGCTGGCAGCAAGCCCACCCAAGGACTCTAGCACATCCTCCACCCTTGCCAATTTAGCGAAAAGGAAAGTAGAATTCCACCTACCGAAAGGAGGCGGCTGCTCCTGCCGACAACGACCTGTTGCCCCACATATTTTTGGCAGTGCTAATTTAAGCAATGCAGGTAAGTCAGCCTCCGTTCCTGCTCCTGCCTCCTGGTGCCTCCTGCCCGCAGAAATAATAAAATTTACACACTTGCAAATGCTGCTTGCTAGTCCCTGGATTTCCTCCTTTTTTGCAGGTCCTTCTGCATGAAATATGCTGGGCCAGAAAATGCTTACAAGTGTAAACCACAGCCTGGGCACATGTAGACCTGTCAAGGTTCCTGGGTGCCAGGGGGGAGGAGCGTGCAGCGAAGGCGTGTCCCTGCCTCTCTCTCTGTAATTGTTTTTTATAAAATTTAATTTATGGCATTTTTGCACAGGCTGGCAAAAGGGGTGGCGGGAGTGGCGGTGGCGGCGGTTATGAAATTGAGGTGTACTGCACTTGAAACTTTTCCAGAATATTTTTTCACCGTGTGTCAGCATGTGTGTGTGTGTGTGGTATTAAAATTTATTTGTATGACATTTTCTATATGCACAGGGAAAAGCGAAAAGGACAGCCCTACGCATATCCCCAGAGGAGAGCAAGCGAGAGCCCTGTGACAAATTTAACGCCCTGCACATCAAAAACTAAAAGCTACCTAAAAAAAAATATACAAAATATATATACAAATCGACTGGCAGAATCAGGGCAGAGGTGTGAAAGAGAGAGAGAGAGAGAGGGAGTGATGGTATAAAAAGAGACAGGCTTAACTACGGTCACATCCAGGCTTTGCCCTCGTATTACAATTGACATGATTTTAATGGCGTTTCGCATTGAATTGTTCAAATTGGAGGGAGCAGACTTAATGGATTTAAAGCAGAACACATATTTTTTTGGGGAAAATAAATGTGTTGTATTTCAGTGAAAATTGTAAATGTTTTAAAATATATATAAACATAGAGATGAGTCTAACATCCTTGATTTGTTAAACCAGCAAACAAATTTCCTTGATTTAATTTTATATAATTTACGTGTTTCTTTTGTAAGAAAATCCTCTCCAACAACCTAAATTCTCCAAGATAAACATTTTCTCTTACCCCTTTTTTTTAATGAGGGATAAATATTAAAGGATTTTGCGCAATTATTGTCCAGATAGCTTTCGAATTTATATTTTCATTTTTGTACTCCTCTTTTCCGTTTCTTTTTCCTGTATTTTTCCCTCTTTTCCGAGCCCAACTTAACCTAGACCATGCCATCATTTGTTGTGGTCGGTAGAGCAACAATAAAAAAAAAAGTTGAAGGAAATAAATGAAATCTAATTGCCCTGCTCTGCGCCTCCCACCACGCTTTTTTTTTCTTCCTTCCTTCCGGAATATTTTAATTAATTTCCCTTAGAGCCCCCCAACCATTTATTTTCAGCTGCCTTCCTCCTGTTGGGAAAATTTGATTTCTAATTGCTCTGTCGCCTGTGTTTCAGTTAAGAGGAGAAAATGCTGCAAAACAGGGGGGGGCGGGAGGCAGAAAAAGTTCTTTCATGTTATTTATTCACTTTGATTATGGCAGAAAAATGTTGACGGCATGCCATCGCTCGGTTGCCATTTCAATTGTTTCCATGACAGAGGGGAGAAAGGGATACAACCCTACTGTTTGTCACAGCCCTGGCAACCCTAGGAATACCAAGAAAATGGGGGAAAATTAATGCTAAATGTTTTCTGTAAATTATTTTAATTTATATAATTATTTTAAACTATAAATAAATTTATAAATGCATTTTAATATCATACTTTTGCAGATGTAAACTTCTTTTAAATAAATATAAATCAAATAAAGTCACTCAATTTTCCTTTCAGTGCATTTACCTGACAATTGTTGAGGCAAAAACGGAAGGGGCAAATTATTGGGACACACGCACCTTGAGGGCTGAAATCAAAGTCGGATGCCTCGCCCGCAAAACAGCCGAGAGGCACTTTAATGCTCAGGTTAAGTCACTTTCACCTAACCCCCGCCCTCCTACGCCAGCCCACTTTTACCGCCCATTTCACCCACAATTTTCCACCCAGCGCCCAACATCCTTGCTGCATATTTGCGGTTGCAAAACTGCTGCCTTGCTTTCAACTTCGGCGCTTTGCCTGGGGTTGGGGTTTGGGTTTGGGTAAACTATTTCAGTTCAAGCGAGCATAAAACTGAAACTCGCCCCGGTAAGTGTGTCAAAAATTGAAGAAGCAACTGTAAAAATCCGCACACTCGACGGAAGATACGGGCTGGAGAACATGAAATCTTGAGATACTCGTACTGGCGGATGATGTACTCAACGGGAAATGTTCAAATGGGCGAGTAAACCGTGAAATATTGATGATATTCTTGCTGTTATTTAAGAGAAACTTTTATAAGAATTTAAGTAAACACTTATAATATATAATTTAAATGATTTTTATATTTTTAAGAATTTTTTATAGAAAGTATTGATAACCAAAAAACACTTTAACGCCTTTAAAATCACACAAGAGTTCCAATTACTTTCCAATTTCCAATGATATTATGAAGACATAAATTAAAACAACATTTATGTTTATAAAATCTATGATACCTCTATATAATAACTATATCTATCAAACCGCCACCCATATCTTGGCCGAAATGGCGTTACCTTCGGTATTAAAGCCACATAAAGTGTTTTCAATCATAAAACCCAGCCCAGAAAACAAGACTTTAATGGTCGGGCGTTAAGATAGCTCTGCTCCCACATAAAAAAGAACGATATGAAAATAAAAACTTGCAACAGATGAAATTGCCAAATAAATATGAAGGAATTTCGAAAACATGTGCACAATCAGAGGGCGAAGAAGAAAATAGCTGGGAAAATAACAACAATGCCGGCATTGACATCGAAAAATTGTTCAGCGAAAAGTAAGTCACGGGGAATGCATTGCAAAAAAAGGAAAGACAAGGAAAATGGGAAAAGCTGAAGAGGAAGCACAACAGAAAGCATAACAGAAGCCAAAGAAAATTGCAGAAAACAGGAGGAGCGTAAACAGTGGGCTTTAAAAGCCAGACAACACATATATTTAGTTATTTGTATGTCTAAAGTGCTCCTAAAAATATCTATTAAAACAAAAAAACCCTAATAAGCTCTCTATTGATTAGCCTGCAATTAATTAAAATTTATTTTAGTTTAAGACATAAAAAAAAAACAACAGACACAAATTGGAGTTCCAAAAAATGTGTCACCCACGCACCCAGAGAAATGGGAGAGAAGCAAAGTCGGAGAGAGTGGCGGAGAGAATTTCCCAAACTGACCCAGTGAGGAAAATGAGAGTGAGCAGCGGAGAGAGCTGAGAAATGGAGAGAGTTCAGGCCGTGGTGAATTCTAAAGTCTGCAAAGCCACCGAGAAAACTCACCACGGGCAACAGCTGTCGCTGTTCTCTCGAAAATCTTACCTACAAACAGAGACACACACACACACCAATGTGAATGGAAAATAAGGAAAAACACTGAAAGGACTGCCACAGTTTTCCTCGCTCTCTGCATCTCATGCGGTGCATTGTTCGACTGACTTCACTTTTGAGGGTTTTCTTGGCCGTCTCGAAACAGTTTTCGTATTTCGAATATACATCCCAACGGTTCCCCATTGCCTGAGCGCTGATTTAATGAGTTTTCCTTATTTCGGCGTGAAGTCCTGCGGCGCTCCTCCAGTGACTTTCCCGCTGAGCCTTAGGGCATTATGGTAGCCGTCAAACTCGCACCTTCCCAACGCGAATCGCAACCGATCGGACAGAATCGACTCGTTTCGAGTCACACTTCACGGCTGCTGGACAGGACATGCACTGGGAAAAATATTATAAACTATAATATATATAAGGGAATTTATTACTATAAGATTTTCTTAACTGAAATTAAGTATATAAAGAAATTTTCATTAAATTATAGTAAATATTTGGAGCATTCTTTTTACAGGATCAAGCTTAGATTTATATTACCTAGAACTCCTTTAACATCAAATAAATTATAGCTTCCCTGGCATCCTTATGGTTTCGGGTTAGGAACTTATTCCCTAATTTTCCAAGCTAGTATATATATTTTCTCCGAGTGCACTTGCACACACCATAACACTAGCTGTCGCAAGGACTCACACAGAGGACAGCAAGGAGTCCAACAATGCCAGAGTGCCGTCTTGATTGACAGTTAAATGTCAAGCTAAACAGTGTGAAATCTCCAGGATTGAGGACAAAGGCAGCACTGATTGCTAGGCGCATTGCCAAATGCCTTCGTATTGTTTTCCCACCCCGCAGCACCCCACCTCCTGCCTGCAGGAGCAACCAGCCAGCAGAGCCTTTTGTTTCGATCGCAATTTTCACGAGAGCGAACGGAAAATCAAGCCCAAAGGTGCTGGCAACTATATAGCCATGGCCCAGCCATAAAAAAACCAACTGTCCAACAAGCAAAGTTAGATTGAATCGTTAGGAAATTGACACTTTCTCTTCGGTCCTCAGTCCCCGTCCCTTCGAGGGTTGCGGGTATTCGAAATTTATGAAATTCGAGTAGCCTCTAGTTATGAAGAAAATGCTACCCGAGAATTGTCCCGACATTGAAAATTGCTGGGTGATTTGTGGGGCAGGATAACGAGGGTTTCAGCGGGGAAAAGGTGCGAGGGGAGCGAGAGGAACTGCTTTGACAGCAGGCACAGACTAAGAGTCAGACTTAAAACTCCAGGGAGCTCGAAGCGGAAATGAGAAGATTATAGAGCAGCGAATGCTGAATAAATTCATATTGTTATGGATTAAATTTCACTTTTCACTTTCAATTGTTATCAAAGGACTCTTCAAGATGCAAACAATACAAAAAGGTGTCGAATTTGCGATAGGATCTTTATTTATGATTTTATAAAAAATTTCACACAATTCTTTAAGGTCTAAGGTCCTTGATAATTGTAATATTTTTACCTGAAACCTTCGAATTTCAATTCTTTATATATTTTCAGTAAATTGTTTATATAAAATATTATTTATTCTTTTGAATTATTGAATTTATGGGCATTTCCCTAGGAAAATATCACTCTAAACCATCTCCTTTAATCCTTTTATCCTTTATCTACCTTATTTTACCTGGTTTCCTATTTTATCTTTACCTATAACAAACTTTCCCATGCCAAGATACTTTTTAGTTTTAAAATCTCACTAGATCTTGCCAGCATTTTTCCCACTGCTGATACAGGATATAGTCCCATCTCCAAGACAGTTGCAAGTGCTAATCCAACTTGTAGACATCTTGAGAGTTAACCATCTCATCTTCATCAGCTTAGCCTACTTTTTCCTTTTTTGTCACTGCAACTGCAAATCCAAGCCACTTTGTTGGGTAAACACAGGCAAATTCTCAACACTTTTATCTGAGATTGAAGGGGGACACATAAACAACCTTTGAACGGAAGCGGTGTACTCCTACGTATCTCTTGGAATCTCACTGCAAAGTCCGGCCCCGGCCCCTGGGCTGTCATCTCGATGAAGATATTATCTAATTCCATATTCCCACCCCCGGAACCGCCGGCTTCCTGCAGAGTAAAGCAGATCTCAATGCAAAATCCAATAGTCATGCACACATACAATCCACAATTGAAGAAGATTGAGGGGATTGAGGAATTGAAAGGAGACTCCAAGGTAAACACTTGCGGATGTTCGAGATTAGTTGTGGTGGTGGTCCAGTTCGCCAGTGTCCTTCTGTATTTGCTTTAAAAGGACATTTTACAGCCATCGGCAATTCATCTTGTCCTTTCTTTGCTCCGGCAAAGGAAATAAAAAATTTGTTTGTCAGCTCGCTAGCCGATTCCCAAATGTCTTTATGAGCCCTGTGCATTGTCCTTTTTTTCCTTTTTTCCGCTGGAGCGGAAGCAGGAAGCACTAGCATGTAGGTAAATGTCAAGTCAGCCCAGTTGGCTGCATTTTTCTCGTACTTTTTTGTCCATCGATTGTTTACTTTTCGGCGTATTTTGACAACTAAATTGGTGGGCGAAGGACTTCATCTCGTTTTCCACTTCGCATTTCCCACCCAAGGTGAGCCACCCAGCCAGGCTGCCCTGCCTTATAAATTAAATGTCAACCCCTCGCCCTTCCGATTTCGGCTGAGGCCACATGTTCGATTTCCGGCTGCCACCTTTTCATAACCCACAGAACTGTGGCCAGGACTTTTATGTGAACTGAACTGAACTGGACTGGACTGGCTGTGGATGTGGATGTGGACCGTCTTGAAGGTCGACCGGGCAATTACTTGGGTCAGAACCCAACTGCTGCAATTCCAGCTACTGCTTTTTCCTCCACGCTTCCTTTTTCGACTCGTCGTCCTTGGCTTGTGCAATTTTCTTTGGGCACAACTGTCATTATGGACTTTGGTCAGGCTACATTCAAGATTTGTTGCAATATATTTTTGCCCAGGCTGGGAGGGGAAGGGGAAACCGCAGCCTCCTCCTGGGCCTGGCATGTGGAAAGATATTTTCCAATAAAAATTGGGTTAGTTGAGGAATGTACGTATAGTAAATATTATTTATCTCGGCTTTACAGCTTCAACTTGTTCATGAGAGAGATTTATTTTTAGTAAAAGTTTCTAAGGGGAAATGTTTTTATAGAGAGCTACTTTATGGCTTATAATTGTTTTTCCATTTGAATAAGATATTTCTTAAAAATCCAACTTGTCTCAAAGAAGACATAAAAACAGTTGACAGCTACGCCTTGATATGTGTCAGCCAAGTGTCACTATATTCTATTAGACATTTTTTACAAGTGTATTTAGAGATTAAGGGGGACCAGCAGCAGCATCCAGCATATCCTCGAACCATCCCAAATGACAGACACTTTTTATCCTGTCTGTTATCTTTCGGATACGAATACTCGGGACTTGTAGTTCGGACAGATAGCCTAGGAAAATTTTTAGCTTTAGTTTGCTGCTAATGAGCAATTCATGTCAATTGCTAATTAGTGCGCTGAAGATTCCTATCCGCCTGTCTGAGCTGCCCGAAATGCCTCACTGACTGACTTATCCGGCTATCTGGCCATTTTTATGGCCCAAAGAAACTCCACGACTGCGAGACACAATGGCCGAGAAATTAGCAAACCCATGGCAAGATAAGTCAATTAGGTTTGGCTTTATAGCCGCTGCTAGTGAAAACAAAAGGAGCAGAAAAAAAAGAAGGGCAAGGAGGCCGAAGGAAGCCCAGAGTCGAAGGAAAACCAAATCAAATAAAATGAGGCCAAAATAAAGGCAACAATTAATAAACGCAAACAGAGTGAAAGAGAAACGACAAACGAGGACGAGCCAAAGCTGCCCGAAAAGGATAGTGAGGATGTCTGATTTCTGTGGGGTGGGGATAAGAGGTATGGCATTCAGTGGGACTGCTGCTAGCTGGCTGGGTGGAAGGAAGGACAACCTGGGGCTCGCCTGGGTGGCTGTGACGTGTATGGGCAATTTAAGCTGGCATCGGACAAGCAACTGACAGGAGGCAACCGAGTCTGATGCTCTTGTTACCGAGACTGAGACCTGCGGCCCCCAGAGACGCAATTGTTACATTTAATTGTGATTTTTGTCCTGGATAGAGAGAGAGAGAACGATAGGGAGATGTCCCCTGCCCTACCTCTGACTACATTGAGAGGAAATCGAAGAGGTTTACTAAAATTTACTGAAGATTTAGTACTGAAAAGTGAAATCCTAGGAAACTTTTGCTATAAAGAAATATTAAGTATTAAATAAATATATATTTTCGAGTAATTCTTCCTTTATTTGGTCTATGTATTTTTTCTCAGTGCTCTAGTAAAGCTGCTTGGGCACCATAAAATATGCAACCGCCTTTTTTTCCAGGCTCTCTCCCTGGGCTTTGAGTGAAAGTAATCCGAAATGCTGTCATTAGGCCGAGTCCAGAGCACAGAGCCACAATTAAGATTGACTTGAAAGCCGTCCAGGCGTCAGGCTAATACCACGGCAAGGACATCCTCCACTATATATCCACCAGCAAACCAATCCAATCTCCAAGCCTGAGAGTTATGGCTTTGTCGAAAAGTGGACTCCGATTCGGCTCCGCTCTTCGCCCAGACTCCGGTTTTATCTTGTGGGTCATTTCTCATAATTTTCCACAGCTCGAGAATTATTGCAAAAGTTAATATTAATGACGTTGATGAAAATCTTGTCATTCGTGTGACCAAAAAAAAAAAAGCGAGCGAAAGAAACCTTCGTTATGGAGCACATAAATAAAGGAGCTGCGACCAGGACCACGGACAAAAGCCAGAAGCGTTCACCAAATTGATAACCACCGAAAAAAAAAGAATAAAACCGGCGAAGAAATATTCCTCCTTGGTTGCATGTGCCGCTCTGCCACCACACAAAGGAAAAGCGAGCCACAAAAACCTCGTCCTTGCCGCCATTTACATTTGAAAGAGCCTGCGAAAGCCCGAAGGTGAAGAAAATGAGGGTCACACTTGGGAAAAACAAATAGTAATTCTTAAAAAATATATTGGGAATATATAAATACTATGAATATTAATTAAGAGAACTTAAAAAAAATATTTCTAGTAAGTAATTTTTATCAAATTCTTCTTGAGCTTCAGTAAAATTGAAAGGTTAAAACTAGCGTTTCCTAAGAACAGTTTAACTTTCTATGTATATTTATTTTCTCCCTATATTTACCCATCTTCTTACTCTTATATTGATATCTAAAATTAAAAATTATAATAGTTTTCAATTATAAAACAAATCCTAAAACATTTTTCCCTCCGTGCAGGAGGCTTATTAGACTTGGCTGCTGTTCGTGGCGCTGCTGCTGCTGCTGCTGTGCTGGTGATATAATTTTAATAACTTACATAATATATTCTTTTGTGTGGGCAAGCCACATAATTGTTAGAAACATTAGGCAAATCATTAGCCCAGCACGAAATGTGGGTGGCGGCGGGGCGTTCGGTTGGCTGACGCAATTTGCTAGAAATGTTTTTGTGTTTGCTTTCGGTGGCGACAAAAATATCCGTACCCACATACCCCTGGATATGGGTAAAGTTTCCAGCCAACTAAGGAAAATTACTCACAGATAAAGTGGCTGCCCAGGGCAGCTGTTTTTCTTGGGAATTAGTCGTGAAAGACGGAGTGTTTCATCAAGGTTACTGAGCGCCCAGGCAATCGCTTTTCAATTTCATTGCGGTGATCCATCAATATATTTGCTTTCAAACAAATATTAAACAATTCGAATAAAGCAGGGCAGAGGTTAAAAAAATCGGGAACAAAGAAATGGGAAACCATTATAAATTAACCCTTGGAATATATTTTTGATGGATGATTTTATTTGGGAAATTACTGACATTTCTTGAGGCGTCACAAGCAGGTGAGGTGTCCTGTGAACAATTGGTTTATCCAGCAAAGTATACAGTTTATTTTGTTTTAAAATATTTTATAAAATTAATATTTACAATTTTTAAGAAATAAAATGTAAATAAGAAAACTTCACATACGATTTTAAAGAATATTTTACATTTAAGACCTCTTCTCCGAAAGTAACCCAAACTTGCGTAACTTTTTAAGCCAACAAATCTGCCTAAATCCACACAAACACTCACAAGGACACACTCTGAACAATGGCCCCATAATGCGGATCCATAATAATTATCATTAACCTGATGGGAGAGACAGTTTTTTGGCTACCGAAAAAGAAGTCATGAAGCCACAGGAATTGCTACATGGGGCGCAAACAAAACAGTTTAATTAAAATTATTATTGTAATTTAATGGAATGTAAGGAATTATTATTTTTATGCCACAACAGGAGCGAAGAGAGTCGAAAACTGGCAGAAGGACCTCCTCCGCACACACATGCACACGGCATAAAAATAAATTACGTTTGTATGAAGATTGGCGCTGGCCCATGCACATCATATATTTTCATTATCAAAACAGAGACAGCAGCGAAGTCGCCGCTCGACGGGTGCGGCGGGGGGCTATATCTCCGATTCGGCGGCAAAAAAATAAAAGGATATACGAAGGAAGGACGAACACAAAATACGAGAAAAAAATCATAAATGAAAATACGAACCAACGCCAGCTGTTTGATGCGATTAGATTGAGGCGAGAGAATAGCAGTTTCCCAGCATCCGTTCAGGCAGAGCGAATTTCCCTTTAGACACGCTCTCCGCAGAGAGACTCTCGCCGGAGAATTTTCCGACTGTGCAGAGCCGAAAGGCTCATATTTTCCAGAGCCCTTCGGGGCGGACTCGGCTCTTTCAGAGCTCGGGCGCTCGTGTTCTCTATTTAAAAGAGAAGTTGCGCACGTTGCGGCAGTCAGTCGAAAATCAGCCAACGTGCGCGTTACATTACGAACCGGATAACCATCGGCGCTGCACCACTCTCGAGTCCCATAGAAAGAAAAAAAAAAACATAAGAAATTGGGTTCAGCCGAAAAAGTGATAATAGAATTCGCGCCCGCAGCTAAATTAAAATTCATCAGAGGTTCCTACAGACGCGACGCGAGTTTCGAAACAAAAAACCCGGAATAAACCGAACAAATTCAAATTGAGAAAACGAATAATCAAACGCAAAACGAATAGGAAAATTTAAAATTTTAAAAATTCAACACCAAAAGTGCTATAAAATGTGCCGGGTGTAAAACGAGAGAGAACATAATTAACTAACGAAAGAAAATTGGGAAAATCTGGCCTGAAGCTGAGGGAGCACAAGCCGAAAATATGTGCGCAGACTTTTCCTTTGCCAGCCAGTGGAATTGATTTTCTTTTCGTTTCTCCCACAATCCCACAACAACTTCCCTCCTCCGCACCTTTTCTGGTCCAAAGAGTTCGAGTGGCCACCATGATCTACTATACGCTCCTACTCCTTCTCGCCCTGCCCTCGGTCCTGGCCCAGGATCAGCAGCAGCAGCAGCACACCACGGAGTCCCTGTCGACCAAGCACCAGCAGCAGTCGCACTCCAATGCCATTATGGGCGAGGCCGGTGTCTCCAACACCCAGTTGATGCAGCCCGCCACTCCGGCAAGGACTCTGCGTCCCCTGAGCTCCGGCTCTGGCGGGGATCAGGCCCTGTACGACGCTCCCGATGACTGTCACTTTATGCCGGCCGCTGGCCTGGACCAGCCGGAGATTGCGCTTACCTGCAACCTGCGGACGGTGAACAGCGAGTTCGACACCACGAACTTTAGCGTGATTCCCGCAGAGCACACCGTGGCCTTGCACATCCTCTGCAACGACGAGATCATGGCCAAGAGCCGGCTGGAGGCCCAGTCCTTTGCCCACTTGGCCAGGCTCCAGCAGCTGTCCATCCAGTACTGCAAGCTGGGACGCCTGGGTCGCCAGGTGCTCGATGGCCTCGAGCAGCTAAAGAATCTCACGCTGCGCACCCACAACATCCTGTGGCCAGCCCTCAACTTTGAGATCGAGGCGGATGCCTTCTCGGTGACCCGGAGGCTGGAGCGGCTTGACCTGAGCTCCAACAATATCTGGTCCCTGCCGGACAACATCTTTTGCACGCTGTCCGAGCTGTCGGCTCTGAACATGAGTGAGAACCGCCTGCAGGATGTCAACGAGCTGGGCTTCCGGGATCGCAGCAAGGAGGCCGCACCGACTGGCTCCACCGAGGCCAGTTCCACAACCGAGTCGGGCAAGAAAGCTGGCAGCAGCAGCAGTAGCTCCAGTAGCTGTTCCCTCGACTTGGAGTACCTGGATGTGAGCCACAATGATTTTGTTGTCCTGCCAGCCAATGGTTTTGGCACTCTGAGGCGCCTGCGAGTCCTGTCGGTGAACAACAATGGCATCTCGATGATAGCCGACAAGGCGCTCAGTGGTTTAAAGAACCTGCAGATCCTGAATTTGAGTTCCAACAAAATCGTGGCCCTGCCCACAGAGCTGTTCGCCGAGCAGGCCAAGGTCATCCAGGAGGTGTACCTGCAAAACAACTCGATTAGTGTCCTGAATCCGCAGCTCTTCTCGAACCTGGACCAGTTGCAGGCTTTAGATCTCTCGATGAACCAGATAACGTCCACGTGGATCGACAAGAACACCTTTGTGGGCCTGATCCGTCTGGTCCTGCTTAACCTGTCACACAACAAGCTGACCAAGCTGGAGCCGGAGATCTTCAGCGACCTGTACACCCTGCAGATCCTGAATCTGCGCCACAACCAGCTGGAGAACATAGCGGCCGACACCTTCGCCCCGATGAACAACCTGCACACGCTGCTGCTGTCCCACAACAAGCTGAAGTACCTGGACGCGTATGCCCTGAACGGGCTGTATGTCCTGTCGCTGCTCTCGCTGGACAACAATGCGCTGATTGGCGTGCATCCGGACGCCTTCCGCAACTGCAGTGCCCTACAGGACCTCAATCTGAATGGCAATCAACTGAAAACGGTGCCCCTGGCCTTGAGGAACATGCGACACCTCAGGACCGTGGATCTGGGCGAGAATATGATTACTGTGATGGAGGACAGTGCCTTCAAGGGGCTGGGAAATCTCTACGGCCTCCGCCTGATTGGCAACTATCTGGAGAATATTACAATGAATACGTTCAGGGATCTGCCCAGCCTGCAGATTCTGAATCTGGCCAGGAATCGCATTGCTGTTGTGGAGCCCGGTGCCTTCGAGATGACCTCAAGCATTCAGGCTATCCGCCTGGATGGCAATGACTTGAACGACATCAATGGACTGTTCAGCAACATGCCTTCCCTGCTCTGGCTGAACATCTCCGACAATCGCCTGGAGAGCTTCGACTATGGCCACGTTCCCGCTACCCTGCAGTGGCTGGATCTGCACAAGAACCGCCTCAGCTCCCTGTCCAATCGCTTCGGCCTGGACGCCGAGCTGAAGCTGCAGACCCTGGACGTGAGTTTCAACCAGATCCAGCGCATAGGGCCCAGCTCCATACCCAACTCCATAGAGCTGCTGTTCCTGAACGACAACCTCATTACGACCGTGGATCCGGACACCTTCATGCACAAGACCAACCTCACGAGGGTGGATCTCTACGCCAATCAGATAACCACGCTGGACATCAAGTCGCTGCGGATCCTGCCCGTGTGGGAGCATCGGCCCCTGCCCGAGTTCTATATCGGCGGCAATCCCTTCACCTGCGACTGCAACATCGACTGGCTGCAGAAGATAAACAATGTGAATCACATCACCTCCCGCCAGTATCCCAGGATCATGGATCTGGAGACCATCTACTGCAAGCTGCTGAACAACAGGGAACGTGCCTACATTCCCCTGATTGAGGCCGAGCCCAAGCACTTCCTGTGCACCTACAAGACCCACTGCTTCGCCGTGTGCCACTGCTGCGAGTTCGATGCCTGCGACTGCGAGATGACCTGCCCCACGAACTGCACCTGCTTCCACGACCAGACCTGGTCCACGAACATTGTGGAGTGCTCTGGGGCCGGCTACTCCGAGATGCCGCGTCGCGTGCCCATGGACACCACCGAGCTGTACATTGATGGCAACAACTTTGTGGAGCTGGCGGGCCACTCCTTCCTGGGCCGCAAGAACCTGGCCGTCCTCTATGCCAACAACTCGAACGTAGCCCACATTTACAACACCACCTTCAGCGGGCTGAAGCGCCTGTTGATCCTGCACCTGGAGGACAACCACATAGTCAGTCTGGAGGGCAACGAGTTCCACAATCTGGAAAACCTGCGGGAGCTGTACTTGCAGTCCAACAGGATAGCCAGCATTGCCAACGGCAGCTTCCAGATGCTGAGGAAGCTGGAGGTCCTGCGACTGGATGGCAACCGTCTGATGCATTTCGAGGTCTGGCAGCTGAGCGCCAATCCTTACCTGGTGGAGATTAGCCTGGCCGACAACCAGTGGAGCTGCGAGTGCGGCTACCTGTCGCGGTTCCGCAACTACCTGGCCCAGAGCTCTGAGAAGATAGTGGATGCCCCGCGTGTGAGCTGCATCTACAACAATGCCACCAGCGTGCTAAGGGAGAAGAACGGCACCAAGTGCACCCTACGCGACGGCGTGGCCCACTATATGCACACCAACGAGATTGAGGGTTTGCTTCCGCTGCTCCTGGTGGCCACCTGTGCCTTTGTGGCCTTCTTTGGCCTGATCTTTGGACTCTTCTGCTACCGCCACGAGCTGAAGATGTGGGCCCACTCCACCAGCTGCCTCATGAACTTCTGCTACAAGACCCCGCGGTTTGTTGACCAGCTGGACAAGGAGCGTCCGAACGACGCCTACTTTGCGTACAGCCTGCAGGATGAGCACTTTGTGAACCAGATCCTGGCACAGACTTTAGAGAACGACATTGGCTACAGGCTGTGCCTTCACTACCGGGATGTGAACACCAATGCCTACATCACGGACGCCCTCATCGAGGCCGCCGAGAGCGCCAAGCAGTTCGTCCTGGTGCTGTCCAAGAACTTCCTGTACAACGAGTGGAGTCGGTTCGAGTACAAGAGCGCCCTCCATGAGCTGGTGAAGCGCAGGAAGCGCGTGGTGTTCATCCTGTACGGGGATTTGCCGCAGCGTGACATCGACATGGACATGGGACACTACCTGCGCACGAGCACCTGCATCGAGTGGGACGACAAAAAGTTCTGGCAGAAGCTGCGCCTCGCCCTGCCCCTGCCCAATGCCCGGAGCAACAACAACAAGCGAGTGGTGGCCGGCTGTCTGTCAGGACGCACTCCCTCCGTGAACATGTACGCCACGAGCCACGAGTATCAGGCCACGAACGGGGGCGTGATTCCGCCGCCCTCGGCCCGCTATGCGGACTGTGGGGGCAACAACTATGCCACGATTAACGAGTGCGGAGCCACCGCTGGACGCGGCTACAAGGCCATTCCCACCTCGGCCTCGGCGGCGGCGGCTGCCTGCAAGTTCAACACCATGAACCAGCTGTCCAAGAAGCAGCAGCGGGAGCTCAGTGTGGCCGGAATGGCCAAGACGCTGGAGCATCAGCACCATCACCACCACGCCTCCGCCATTGGTGGAGGCCACCAGGCCAGCCAGAGGAGGAGCCAGCACGAGTACGCGGTGCCCAGCTACCTGCCCAGTGTGGGCGGCGCAGCGCCCGCCTACGACAGCGTGGACTATGCCAAGCAGCAGCAGATCCGCAACAATGCCAACTGTGAGTGCATCAATCTGGGCAGCGGCACAGGGAAGAGGTCACAGCTGGTGAAGAGCGCCGCCTCCGGGCTGCCCTCCAGCTTCAGCTCGAACTTTGTGGCGCCCGGAGGAGCCGTGGCAGGGGCCTACAACTGCAAGAAGGCCTGCACCTGCAATGGCGATGACGACCTCCTGTGCAGCTGCGGCGGCGGAGGCGGCTCCATCGGGGTCAACCTGCTGGAGAGCGGCACCCAGAGCAGCGTCACCATGAGCAGCAGCAGCAACAACAGCCGCCAGCCGGAGCTCACGCACTACGAGTCCAACTTGAGCCTCAACGACGACGACGAGGACGAGGATCTGGATCAGCAGAAGAACCTGTGGGCGTAACGGGGTTAAGTCCAGGTTCGAGGAGAACGAACAAACCAGCAGGAGACAGACTGCGCAACCAGTGAATTTATAAAACTTAAAAGGAAACTTAAACCCTAAAGCATAAACTATAAATAACTCTAAATTAATGGGAATACGAGGCGTTAGCATACTTTTTGGGATGGTTCAAACAGACTGATACTTTTAGTTCTTTGCATAAATTAAAATTGATAATCCTGTGTAAATACTGCCCAAGGTATCCTTGAGATTTAAATAGTTTAACCCATGTAAAAATTACACGAAACGGTTTTTATATAAGGGCCTGTACATAGTTACGAATATAATAATATATAATAATTTCCTAATTTATTAAATATTACATAAACAGATACTACGTAAGCAAACCATGTTGAATAAAAATAAAAATACGAGAAGAAAAACCAAACAAAACGAGAACAAGAATCCCCAATCATTTGCAACTCTCCACAGACTCCCCAAAAACACCACCACCCGCCATCATCAGATAGCCAGGAAAATTAATTAGCATGTAAGGAAATTGTACGATAAACATCAAACAATGCCAAAGGACGAGCAGAAATTCGCACCCACGGTGACCGCGTGAAAAATAATGCTGCAAACAATAAAAAGTCATAATAATAGCTGCGACGAAACACGAAACACACACTCACACCGAAGGAAGGGAACTCTATATGCATAATAATAATAATATTAATAGCTGACACTCAACGAATTGAAAATAAAATTATAGTAAATCGTACCCACATTCTGACTCGGCTCTGGCAATGCGATAATGATGAGCCGCCGATAAGGCTGCCGTTGATAACAATTAAGCTCCCAAACGAGGACCGATCGGGGAAATATGAATACGGATACAATTCAACGCAGTTTCTGGCTTAATGGTCTCGTATTTTTTCATTTAAATAACACCGCACATGCCACATAAAAAGTAGGGATTTATGGACAGCCTGGAAAGCAATTACAGTTTACAACGACTCTGTCACTATATTTTTTAATACAATCCATAGTTTTGCAACAATAAAATTAGCAAAAAACTTGTATTAATTTCATTAGAATATCATTCTTTTCTTTTGCATTAATTTCCAAAGTAAATTCGATATTTGTGCATTGTAATTATTTATTTGCCGCATCAATTGGTTAAAGAAACTGTCAGGAAATGCGAAATAAAACCAAACAAACAATCAATGGAGGAGCATATTTTCAGGCCGCCTTTTTTTATATTTTTACTCGAAACGTTGTTCGTTGTCCGTTGCCCATACAAAGCATTTAATGAAATTATTTAATGGCATGCCATTAAAAACAACAAAAGAGCAAATAGGAACAACGGCAGTGTATTGATTGAAACGGAAGCAAAAAGGGAACATTATTATTATTTTTTCCATATTTTTTCATTAAGCAAACAATAAACAAAATATACATGAATAAATAATATTTTCGCATGTCTGACTGCGAAATGTACATATATAAATACTTATATAAATGTACACAATAAAACACAAGTTTCATGAATTGAAAACAAGAAAAAATACGCAGATCCCCAGAGAATTTATTAAAAAAATAAAACAAGCAAAAAAAACACCAAAAACAACAGCAAAGCGAATGGCCTAAAACAATTGAGATACTACTAATAAATAATCACTAAGCATTACGAAATATAAACCTCAACAAAAAACGGAACAGGCAGAAATTATAAAATAATATTCAATTTATTTTTTAGTTACTACAATAAGTTTTGTACAGAATAAAGTCCCAGCAAAAAAGTTACTCGCAAAGTTTTAGCTAAATTTAAATAAGCAAGAACATCCGATGGCAATAAATTGCCATTAAAGATAAAATCTCACTTAAAACCAATTAAGCCCAATTTTAAATCTCCATTTTATAGAATTCACACTCAAAACGAAATGAAACCAAATATTACCATTTAAAGTTTGAGCATTTCAAGTCACAATTACCAACTAATTTCCTCAGACACACATTTCATTGCCACTCACTTACCACACACAACGATGTTAGACCAGCGGAAAAGGGTCAGAATACCGATAGATACGGCTAAAATACTTTATAAGATTTTTGTGTTCCTAAATGCCACTTATGCAAATTAATAACAATTTCTATGTATACATAAATATATGCGGAATATTGAACGGAGGCAGAGAGCAGGTCTGTGAAATACATTTCTCATTTGAAATTTTTTGTTTTAAAAATGAACAAGGCCCATTATTTAGTGTGTAAGTGAAGGTTTATTTTAAATAATCGCAAAAACTAACTGAACAAGCGAAGGATAAGCGAGGAAACATGGACTTAATGAAGTCGAAAAAGAAACAAAACAATATGAAAGTCAAGCAACAATAATAAACAAATTTATTTCAAAAATTGAAATGGAAAGAGTGTTGTTATTTCAAGAATGGGTAACTGAGGGAGACTTGAATTATAATTTGATAAATATTTTAGTTATTTCAGTAATTAATCCAAATTTATTGAGACATTTTTCAATGTTTCAGCTAAGCTCCCTGCTGCTCTTTGTGGCTTTAATTCACGTCACAAACATTCGAGCCAAATCTTTTGTTTAGCTTAATTCCCACAATAAATCATATATTGGTAAGTGAGCTGGTCATCAGTGCTAAAATAATAATAAACCCCCCGATAAATGAATCCCCGAGCACAAATAAAGTCTGCTCTCTGTCTGCGACTCGCTTTTGTGTCTGGGACTGTGTGGCGAGTGTGTTTGAATGCACTTCGAGTGCATTTCGCGTGCCACTTGATGCAACCGCAAGCAATTCATATTCATATGAAAAGTGCTCAACAAACGCACAAATACACCAAGGAAAATTCAAGGAAATAGTTTTTATTATTGATTAAAATAAGCTTGAAATTATATAAAGCGCTTTTTATATGATAATTCATTTATTTTGGGAAAATCTAAGCTTGAAATAGACGCAAACTTCTGATTAAAAATACAATTCTTTAAAGGGTTTAAATATATATTTGTATTCAAATGTATTTTAAATAATCCTAGACATTTTTTCCTGTGCAACAACACGCATTACGCAATGCCATTCCCCTTTTTTCCCCCTCCTTTCGCCAGGCACTTGGCTCCTGTTCCTGTTCCTGTTTATCCTTCCTGTCCAGTCGAGGTGTCGGCACGCACTTTTACATTGAGTGGACGGTAAAGTGGAGACGGGAACAGGGACAGGGGACTGTGACCACACCCATTTTGGCCTGGCTGGCGTTATCCTCGCAACAGGATAACATGCACTATGCATGCAGCTCAGTGCGGGATTAAGAGACACACACACAAAATTTAATTTCACATAATTGCTTTTTCCAAAGTCCATTTAAATTATAATGCCTGCAAGGGGGGCAAAGAGGCGGCCTTATAAAGGGGGGTTGGAGCCTGGCACTGATGCATATTTATGGCATACGCAGACAGTCGTCGATGAATTGGTATTCCTTTGATTTGTTGCTCCTGCATTCCTCGAATGCAGCCAGCGCCATTGCAGTTGCAATTAGACAGAATTTTCCATCATCGACCATAATTCACAGAGCTGGACGACATATTTTTTGCGCAGTTGATTTTTTGCCCAGCAGCAGCAGCAGCAGCAGCTCTGTGTTTGTGTTACAGTTCAGTTTATTAATGCAATGCAATTAGTGAAAATTTGTCAGTTAATGGCAGCCAACAGCAACCAAATAAATAATCCCGCCCGCCCGCCGTTTCAATTTTAATGCGTTTTAGCCATAAATAATAAAGCACACAAACAAACAAACAAACACGCAGGAGATAGCGAACAAATTAATGCATTTTCTATGGCAAAAAGCTCATTAATAAATTGCCAAAATTAAAAGCTTTTTATTTTACCAGCAGAGAAATGCTAAATACATTATGTGGGTGACACAAATTAAGCCAACTAAACAATGGATGTTTTAAGGAAGGAGAAACTACAAACCAAACTAAAATAATTACAATTTCAGTTGAACAATCTCTTCACTGGCTGCAAAAACATATTTGTGGCAAAGGCTTCAAATGAAAAAGGATGCTGAAGAAGGCCTGGGAAGTCCCAAAACTAAATCCTAATGAAATGCAAAATGATAAATTCCAGTGGATTTGACTTATAAAAAGACAAAGAAATTGAAGTAAAACAAATACTTGCATGGTTAATTGAATTAAAATTATTTGTTTAGCTTGAAACCTCTTTCTTTTACCAAAAACAAACACATTCTCTGAGCAAGTTTATGCCATAATTGCCTGCTTTATTTCTAATTAATTTAGAGGACATCCTGCATACCTGCAAATACTCATCAGCCAAACTACTGTCACTTAATTATTTTGGTCTACTTCAAAACAGCACTCAAACAACATTGTCCGCTCCTGGCTCCTACACTCTGAGGTGCAAAAGTCATTCATTAATTTGATTTGAATCTTCAGCCCGAGCTTGGCAATCTGATGAGGTCACAATGAGGCAAAAACAAAAGTGAGGAGTGTCCTGTTCGCAATTCCCCAAGATCCTTCTGGCGTTCTAGCACAGTTTTGCCTTCGTTTTACCACTAAACAATATATATATATAGTGTATAGTATAGTATAAATCCAAAAGAGAGAGAGAGAGCTGGGCATAATTATGTCATGTGCTTATGTTTTATGCTTGCGTTTGCTTAATTGTGAATTATAACCTCATAATTTAGGCCGAGATAAAGGTGGGGAGTGGTTGGGTTAACAGCCTTTTAATACTCCCACCCGGCGAGGCTATATATCAGCTGCCACGCCCACACCCACAATCACACCCACACCCCCTCTTGACGCTCAAGGTCCTTTTGTGTTCTCAATAAAAATCTCATTCGCTGACGCATAACTTTTACTTTTAATTAGTTGTATTATCTCCCTTGTCGGTTGCTAATTGCTTTATTGCTCGACTTGTCCTCCATTTTCTTCGAATTTCCCAGCTCCCAGCTTTCGATATCAGTTGAGTTTCGTTTTGTTTTCCTTCCCATCGCGTCCTGTCGCTTAATTTGAAATCTTTTTGTCGCAGTTTTATCAGCGGCCCCCTTTGGGGCGCCCGCTTCGGTGTCCTTGCGGACAGTTATTGATTTTTAGTCGTCTTGGCTTTGGCTTTGGCTTTTTGGCTGCAAACTGAAAACCAGAATCTGCTGCCATCAAGTCAAGTCAGCTGCTGGCAATTCATAATAGCCCCGAACATTCGCCTGACCTACATACTCGATGGCCATGTGTCTGTCTCCGACTGCTATCGGTTGTTCTCCTTGCGCAAAGGGCGGCAATAAGGGGTTAAGGGTATAGGGAGTAGGGAGAGGGGCGATGGGTAATGGGAGTTAAGAGTTGGAAGCTCGACTTCAAGTCTGGCTATGTCAGAACAATGCGAAAATGGAGGGTACATATTCCAGCAAATAAAAGAAAAGTACAGAACGCTTTGCAATGCTCTTTAAAAAATATGGAAACTGATTTTTGAGGCAACAACAGAACATAGTTCATGGTGATAAATTAACGAGTTTTATGTAAGATACATCGATAGTATCTCTCAGATACATTGTATACTCTTCAGCTTTAAACTCAGTTATATTAAATTTTTCTTGAAAAATTTAAAACCTCATGCTCCTCCACCTTCTTAGGTAACTCTTCCGTTCGCCTTTCACTAAATTAAGCCCCAACCATATGCATTAAGGCCTCTCTTAGCTCCTTGCCAGCTTCGAGAACACGACCCACATGCCATTCAGTGGCGATTAGAACCCTTTTGTGTCTTTGGGTATATTAACTAAAATATACATTTTTGTGGCTAGGGATCGGGGGGACCCATCCGGAGTGTCTGTATCCGTATCCGTATCCTTGTCTCAATGCTGTCATCGTCTTGGCCCGCGTCTCGTATTTTATTTTATCACCAATATTGCCCCCATTTCGGGGGAAAAAAGAAAGTAGAAAGATTTTCGAAAGCAATTTCTTCCCTCGCTTTTCGGTTGTCGCTTTTAGGTTTTAGTTTTTCCATGTCTCGGGCATCCGTTTCTCTGTTTGTCTCTTTGTTTGTTTGTCCGTCTGTTTGCCAGTTTGTTGTTTGTCTGTTTGCTTTGCTTTGCGTATGAGTGCGTTGTTGTCCTCAGCCACGCCCACATGCGATGGGCGGAAGTGGGCAGGAGCAGGGGGGCAGCAGCAGTGGCAGTCGACAGGAAGAAGCAGCAGCGGGGCAGCGTACTCTCATTTCATTCACGAGCAATTTATTCGTCCATTAGAGCAAGGACGAGTGGAGCAGGACATGAGAGCCGGCCGCTGCTCGCCCTTCTAGGATTTCATCTCTGCTTGAGTGTGTGTAAAAGTACAGTGGGGGATATGAAAGGTAATGATCTAGGGAAAATGGTTTAAGGTATACAATTAATTCTGAAACTAATTGTATTTATTTATTTATTAAATTAAATTCCAAACTAAATTTTTATGCAATGAATTTTTATTTAATTTTATTTGCAACCTATTTTCTTGACCTTAACTGTTGGTGTGTGTGTGAGCCAGTGAGTTTGTTTTGCTTTTATTTATTCTCTGTTGTTGCTTGTCCGTTGTCTTGTGTCCTCTTTGTTTCGCTTAAGTGTGTGTTAGGATTTCCCAGGTCCACTTACTCGCCCCCCACTCCTGCTCTTTGGGTATTACTTTACATGTGTGTGTGTGTGTGTGTCTGTGGGTGTGTTTCGTGTGTCGTTGTGTAGTGTCTAAATAAGTTGAGAGTCAACTTACAAAGTAAACCAAAGATTCTTAATTGGAATTTTACAAATTCGTTGGTTCGTTCGTCCTGCTTGGCTCTCTCTGTGTTGCTCAAATAACTTATCTGTCGCAGGCATAGTTGCATAAATGAAAACTGAAGTCAGGAAAATGCGAAAAAATAATAATCATAAAACAACAAACAAAGTAAAGGAAAGTAAAACTTAAATATGTAACTTGTACTTGCTTTCGACGTCGCCATCGCCTGTCTCTTTCGCTTGAAGGACTCGTCGTCCCCTTGGGGGATAAGTGAAAAATTCCTCAAGGATTACAAATTCGCAGCATCTTTTGCAGTTTTTGTCTAATTTCCACAAAGGGGACGCCGCCCAGAACGGGGTGGAATTTTAAGTCTTCAAGGGTAGTTTTCCGTGCCATTCTATGTCCCCCGGATTGACTTGGATTTACACCAACAGAATGCAAGAAATAAAAAATAAAGAAATAAGGCAGCAAATAGAAGCCAGGGGAAGCGGAGGAGACGAAGATGAAAATGTGTGACAGCTGAGGAACTCTATACAGGGATTCTGATTGATTGAAGGACTGCCAGGGACTAAGCTCCTTGCCGCCTCTGTGTCGGTTCACAAATAGATTAGAAAAGGTTATTTGCATGAAATTTGATTAGGGTAGGTCAAAGAAACTAATCTGATTAGGATTGAGCCACGAGCGGAGCATTTGACGCATTTCAGGAGCTTTCTTTCATTTGAGATTGTAAGGATATACATATGTCGGATGCGGAGATGTCTGGAAAAAGAGGGGAAATTTGTCAAGACAAGCTTATCGGTTATATCTCAAGGTGAAGCTATAATTGGAGGGAAGACTGTAGAATTATGACATCGTAAATCTTAAATAATTCACTTGCAAAGGTTTTTTTTTATGGGAAAAATGTAATTAAAGAAGTTAAAATGTAAAATTATTATTTTAAAATTGTATTTAGGTCATTAGAAATTTTGCTTCATTTTAATGCAAATTTAAAACTAATCTTAAATATATTTAAAAACTTATTTAAGCTAAAATCCACAGAAATAACCTATTTTAAATCTTATTTAATAAAAGCTTACTTATTCTTTTAAAAATAAAACCTCTACTTTAAGTTTTCCTTTTAAATAGTCAAAAAAAATATTTTAAATTAAATATTACACCCCTCCAAATATCACTATTGGCCCCCATTTCGGTTTATCTTTTCATGCGGCTCTCAAAAAACCTTTAAAAATTTCAATATATCATCCGAAGATCAATCACCGCTGATGTCAGGCAATTACTTCCAAATCATTTAAGACAAACTCTTCTGAACCCCAATCCGCCATAGTCCCCATCCACCCTCTACCCCAATACTTAAGTCATTAGCAATCTTAGCCACCACCCTCATAAATATGGGATAGAAAAGATGAGGAAAAATAATCCAGCAACTGTCATATATTTTATGATTCATTTAGCCCCCATTCCCGAGTTAAGCAGGAGCCGCCACAGCAATTTGATTTAATTAATTTTTAATTCATTTTTATTTAATTTTTTCGTTCTTCTCTTTTTTTTAATGCCTGTTTTCCCAACTTGTATGCAAAGCAACCGCAGCCAGGAGGCGGAGAGAGAGAGAGCCCAGGCCGGAACCCATCAAAATCAAAGCGTTTTTCAACCCGTAGAATTTTCCAAAATGAAAAACCGAACTCTGGATCATCCATCATCATTGCCAACAGCATTCCCCCCCGCAACTGTCTGCTGCATATAATTTAAACAGGGCGGAGGGGGGAATATATATATACACAATATATATATTTATTGTCAAATGTCACAAACACGGCGGCTTCAGGGGTTGGGCCGCAATTCATTTTTTAAAAATTTATATCAATTTATAATTTTTTTCCCTCCCTATTGTAGGCTTGATTAGGTAAGGGAGTCGCACTCCTCCCCTTTGCTCGCCATTCGGGTCTTGGGTTTCCCCCTTTTGGCAAAGAGTTGAAATTTGAGTTCTTGATTAATTGTAGTCTTGGGCCTTACAGCGTCGGGTCTCCCATAAATTCGTGTGTGTATGTGGTGTGTGTGTGTGTGTGAGTGTACCCTTAACCCACTGCTGCCAGCGAGAGGCCAAAAGGATAATGATGCTGGGATATTGTGGCGGCAAGTCGAAGGACTCGCGTTAATTGCCGGGCTCTTCTCCTCTTCTCATGGCCCAGTGAGCGCACGAGTTATGAAACTGGCATTAAAACTGAATGAATGTTGCCAGTTGGCTGTTGCCTGTTGGCTGCTGGCTGGCAGGATGCAGGACTCGAGACCCTCGCAAAACAACATTGTCCTTGCTGGCACCGCTCTGATTACGTACTATGCGATTATGATTCTGTAGAAAGGATTAGGTGCATATTACGTTGGAGTAGCTAGAAGCAAACGAACCGCGAAACCTCGAGACAGAGTTGGGTGGGGTCGGGCGTGGGAGTAGGAGGGAGGATTAGAGCCAGGATATATAAGGCAAGAAAGGCCAAAGTTGCTCCAGAGACGGTGGATTGAAGGGCTTGAGCAGTGGCAGAACATCTATAGTAAAACAGCAGTGACTTATGTTTTATGTATATTAAAAAGGGATTAAATATTTAAATATATTTTATATATTTTAAATATAAGTATTTAACCCTTCGGAATTTCTTTCCTTTTCATAAAACCCCCTTCGGTCCCCACCTCTGCCTCAACAGCAGAGAACATGAGACATCTGTTCTGTCAGAGATTTGCTGTACAACAATTTTCCAGTAATTATTGCCCGTGTATAATCTTTATTATTGCTGTTCCTTGTTGTGTCCGCCTCCCCCTTCCATTTTGGGTCCAACTTTCCTGCCCACTCCCTCCCCCCGATGATGGAACGCTCCATTAAGCTGTTAACAATAACATTTTTTGCGGGCAGAGAGACTATACACAGGATTTTCGTCTAAATTTTGTCAACTTTTGCTGGATTTCTTGACACTCAAAATCAGGACTCAATCTGGCGTAAAAGCTCAGGAAATTTTCTGCGATAAGCGGACTAAGTATAGGTCTAAAAATAAGGAAAGAAAAATTCTTTGGGGAAGGCAAGAAGGTCTTTAATTCAAACTAAGCCTTATTTGAAATGGGAGAAGTTTTGTGGGATTTGTGGAGGAATTATTTAAGATAATATTTTAAAGGGAAATGATTAAGAAAAGGAATTTCAAATACCTAAGCTGATGGCAGATAAAATATCATTTCCTGTTCGCACTTCCTTTTTATGGTAAGACCACCAAGTGGCATGTTTTAGTTACTACAAATTAACGATCATTTCGGCTATATATATTTCCCAACCTCTACCAGCTGTGCATAACTAAATACCCATTCCTTTCCCTTCGGAATGCTTTGCACGCACTCTTTAATTCTATTTTTTAATAGTCGCCGACCGCCCGCATTGCTCTATAAATTTAGGGAGACAAAGGGAATTTAGGAAATATCTCACGCAACAATGAATTCAATTAACCAAAGAAGACTGCAATTTAAGATTTCACACAAGGAATGAATCGTTATAACACCTTTTTCAGAAACAATGCAAACCGCATTGAGGGAAACTCATGAAAACAATAAATTATGCACGCAAGGATCTTTCAGCGAGCGGCCCCAGAAAGTTGTAAAGCGTAACAAATTAAATAACATCTATGGATAGATATTCCTTCGAGATATCACCGATGTTGCGGTATTGCTTTCGTTTTCATTTTCGATTTCAGTTTCTACCTGCGAGCCTGAGGAACCCAGCTCAAATGTCAGGGACGTCGGCGCTCGTCATTGTCCAGACATTGATGGTGGTCTGTCCCCGTCCATTGGCTTCCACATCCACATCCACATCCCGCACACTTGCCGCCGAAGGGCTCCCGGGCATAATTTGTAATGTCCGACACGTCAGGGGTCCGCGGATCAGGAGGAGGGTTTTCGGTTAGGAGCTGGAGTGCGGTTCGCGGCGCAGACCTTGCAGGTGCACTGAGGCCGAGCTCTGAAACAGGTCTCAAACGCAAACCAAAACCACACGTGGAGAAATTCAATTTCATGGCCTAAACAGAAATTTAAATTGAAATATAATATTTGTAAATTAAATAAGCTCCTTTAAATAATAAGAAAAGCAGGGTAACATATTTTAAATTTTTTTTTAAATTGGATCACACTGCCTCCCGGAATTAAACGCCTTTTTGGCGTGAACAACTTGCATGTTTATAAAAATGTATTTATTTTGTTCATAAATAATACAAAACCTAAAAAAAAAAACCTAAATTATATTTAAAAATTCTTTAAATATTTTTCTATCCTTACAAAATTTTCCTGCATTTTCTCTGACTGCTTTTCCCAAGTTGAACTCACGCACTTTCCAGGGATTCGACACAGGAAGCAGCGCAGCGCTAGTTGAATATCAAATGAGCCAAGGGACAGGGCATGGGGGTGGCTACTCTTTTGAGGGGCGGCAAGTGTAGCCAAGTCTCGGTCTCATTATGTAATAAAAAGGCGTAGCATTTTCAGTTTTCTGGCAGAGCATGTGTGCAAGCATTTACAAGCTTTTTATTAAATTAAAGTGTGTAATAAGGCGCCTATGAACTTGGGACACGCATATCTGAGCCCCCTCAATTGGCCAGAGTTCTGAGGTGGTTTTTTCCCCCATAATCCAGTCTTATCGGCTACGTTCCAAGGAAGAAGTCGTTATGGAAAAAATGTCGTAGTAATTATGACGTTGGGTTTATGGAAATTTCCTTTTTCGTTTTGTATTTTTTGTCGAGTCAAAGGGAGGAGCCCCATCCTTGGATGGTAGAAACTCATTTTGAAAGCGTTTTCATTTTAAAGTTTATACGAAGGGAAGGTGTTGGAAAAAGGGATTTAAGAAATTTTAGAATTAAATTAAAACGGTTAAAGTTAAAGTGTTTTAATTATTACATATATTAATACAATTCCTCAATATTTTTCTAATTTCTAGAGATTTTGTAAACTTTAGATTATGATATTTTGGCCTTAAAAATATTTTAAATGTTTTCTAGACTCTAACAAAGAGATTACAAAATGATTAAATAATTAACTTAAACATTCCCCGCATAAACTTATGAATTGAAAATTCTCTTAGAACTTTTTAACGATCGAAAATAATGCGTGTGTGGCTGCCTTTGCTGTGTGTATGTATAATCATAAAAGGTAATAAGAGTAGCGCCCCCAACGTTATCATTATCTTAGCTGGGAATTACCTACACCTCCGCCTCCCTCGCCGTCACATTATCATTAACTAGAGCAGGCGGCATTAGAATAGACCGAACGTAACCCAAATTATCTGCCACCAATGTCAGTCACCATATAAATTCTCCACGCCCATTGCATCAATG
The DNA here is from genome assembly GCF_030179895.1 of Drosophila kikkawai. Taxonomy (NCBI): domain Eukaryota; kingdom Metazoa; phylum Arthropoda; class Insecta; order Diptera; family Drosophilidae; genus Drosophila; species Drosophila kikkawai. The sequence goes on from NC_091730.1 coordinate 10,077,471, forward strand.
CCAACTGGCTGACTTGACTGACACATTACTTAACTTCCGCTTCCGCCTGGCATACCCACACATACAATTCAAATAGAATATACTGCTGATGCGGTCATAAAAGTAGTTCAGGTTCAAATTTTATGGTTTTTTGGCTTGTTTATAATATTTTTAAATATTAATTTGTCAAAAAAAAAAAAATCATATAAAAGTATGAATAAATATTCATTGAAGAATTCGAATATTTCCGGTTTTCTTGAAGGGTATTCAAGATTTTAGTCATATATATTCTTGATCAGCATCAACAGGCAAGTCTTTTTAGACATATCCGGAGGAAAACCATTCTCAAAAATTGGAAAAAAAAAAGGTTAATTTCCTAAATAAATGTGACGGATTTTACATTCTTAATGTATTATAAACATTACTATATTATTAAATTTATAATTAACATTGCTATTTCTATCCCCTCAACTGTATTTATGTAGATAATTTCACAGTTCTTTGGCCAGGGACCGTAGAACACGCACTTCTCGCATCCATTTTGGGCTGGTGAAGCGAGTGCCAAGGCGCCAAATGTCAGAGAAATTAAATTTAAACGCAACGCAACGCAACAATCCATCATCTGGTAATTACTGCGTCAACACGCCACGCACACACACACACAGAGAGATGCAGACACAGACACAGACAAATGGAAAGGAGGCCGTCAAGTCCTAACCCGCCCACTCTCTCATCCTGGTAGAAGGGGGCGGGATGATAATGACTTGACTTGTCATAGCTTCCGCCAAATTAAAGGGATTTCTGCATTGGGACTTTGGCAAAGGGGATTAGGACCATCCAATAGAAATCCTAGATAATAAAGATAATGCTCAATAATCCTTAATTCTGTAAGTAAAAATATAAAAGAAACAAGAAAGGAAGCTAACTTCGGCACGCCGAAATTTGTATACCCTTGCAGATATTATTTCATTACATTTTACCTATACTTATTATGTTTACAGTTTGACAATTACAGTTTTACATTCACACCTTTAAATTTTCTCTACATCTACCGATCGCTCCTATGGCAGCTATATGATATAGTTGTCCGATTTTCATAAAATTTATACAAAATTTCTAAACTAATAAAATAAGCTTATATCTCAGAGTAGATAAAAATAGGTTGAAAAACAACAAAGTTATAATTTTTTTCCTATTCATTTTCCGATCGTTCCTATGGCAGCTATAAGATATAGTCGTCCGATTTTCATAAAATTTTTAAGTAAGCAGTTTTGTTAGTTTTTGTGCATGAAATTCAATTTGGAAAGCTGTTCTGAGTTGCCCTTTCTAAGCTTAACAAAACTGCATACTCAGTTTTGCTAAAATACTTACCTATAAAAATGTGAACCACACAAGTCCTAGTATCCTTATACCCCTGTAGGGTATTTTATTTCCAGTCCGAAGCTCATTACGCATAGAAGGAGTCATTTCCGCCCCTATAAACCATATATATTCTTGATCAGCATTAACAGGCGCATCTTTCTGGCCATGTCCGGCAAAAAAATTTTTTTATAAATTTTTTCTAAATTTTATAAGGGGTTACATCATTAAAATTCTCAAAATTTGATAAAATGTTCAATTTCTAACTAAGTATGCAGATTTGTTAACCTTATAAAAACTAACATACCACCGCTTTCCGAATGCAAATTAAGGCATTTTTGACAGAGTTATGCCTTTTTTAGTTTTTAATTTGCTATTTTTCTCATTTCAATTACCGACTTTCCATCGTCATTGCCATCGCCATCGCTCATCAGTACCACCCACCCCGACCAAAAACCAAGGGAAAGGACCAACGACACAGCGATCCGCGAAGCACAAGTTCATCCTAGTCATTATTGTAATTGTTGATTGAGGATCATCGGATCGGCAGAGGTGAAGCTGGAGGAGCAAGCAGCTGGGATGGCGGAGCTCAAGCGAATGTGCAGTGGTCGGATCTTGGCTCCGGGCTAGCTGAAGCCCAGCAGGCGTAAAGTATTGGAATATTTATAACTACATTTTAAATGTGTAAATGTAATTGATGGTACAAACAAATTTGAATCAATAAAATAAGGGAAATCAATGTGAAATTAAATTTTGTTTCTAAATTTCTAAAAGTTTTCCTGAATTTTTAAAATTTTTTCTAATGTTTTAACATTTTTTTAGATTTACAAATTTTTTTTTTAATTTTAAAAATTTTTTTAAATATTTTAACTGCCAAATTTGAATTTAACTGCCAAATTTGAATTTGAATTTAACGACGATCAGTTTCAGTGTGCCCAGGTGCAGTTGTAAAATAAAACCTAAATTTGGATTCAAAAGGTTTGAGTCTCCGCTTACGTGCGCCGGCTCTTAAATTTCTAAAAGTTTTCCTGAATTTTTAAAATTTTTTCTAATGTTCTAACATTTTTTTAGATTTACAAATTTTTTTTTTAATTTTTAAAATTTTTTTAAATATTTTAACTGCCAAATTTGAATTTAACTGCCAAATTTGAATTTGAATTTAACGACGATCAGTTTCAGTGTGCCCAGGTGCAGTTGTAAAATAAAACCTAAATTTGGATTCAAAAGGTTTGAGTCTCCGCTTACGTGCGCCGGCTCTTAAATGGTTCGAAACTTGGACTTTTTATAACAGTTTATACCAGTTTTCAGTTGCTTGCTGCTGATTTCTGTTCGCCTGTTACCCCAATTTGGGAAACGGGCAATTTGCATGGAAATGTTCGGAAATTTGGATTGGCTGCTGTAGGGATGTTGTTGTAAAAAGGTTGTTGTTGCCATCAAGCTGTTGTTGTCGTCAACAAATAGGTATAAATGCATAAAATGAAATATAACAGTTTATACCAATTATTATTTTTGCCCAAAAGTTTTTATAACAGTTTATACCAGTTTTCAGTTGCTTGCTGCTGATTTCTGTTCGCCTGTTACCCCAGTTTGGGCAACGGCCAAATTGGATGGAAATCACTTGCATGACTGATGCTCATCTGCATCAGTGATGCTCATCTGCATCAGTGATGCTCATCTGGCTATATTTCAATATTGGAGGGCAATAAAATCGGGCTTAATGGCAGTGATGCGCATGTGCATCAGTGATGCTCATCTAGCTATTTTTTTGCATTATTGGTAGAAAATTGCATCTCACTAGCTGCCAGTGATGAGCATCACTGATGGAAGTGAGCATCACTGATGGAAGTGAGCATCACTGATGGAAGTGAGCATCACTGATGGAAGTGAGCATCACTGATGGAAGTGAGCATCACTGATGGAAATGACCATCACTGATGGAAGTGAGCATCACTGATGGAAGTGAGCATCACTGATGGAAGTGAGCATCACTGATGGAAGTGAGCATCACTGATGGAAGTGAGCATCACTGATGGAAGTGAGCATCACTGATGGAAGTGAGCATCACTGATGGAAGTGAGCATCACTGATGGAAGTGAGCATCACTGATGGAAGTGAGCATCACTGATGGAAGTGAGCATCACTGATGGAAGTGAGCATCACTGATGCAAGTAGCAAAACCTGGGCACACTGAAACTGATCGTCGTTAAATTCAAATTCAAATTTGGCAGTTAAATTCAAATTCAAATTTGGCAGTTAAATTCAAATTCAAATTTGGCAGTTAAAATATTTAAAAAAATTTTAAAAATTAAAAAAAAAATTTGTAAATCTAAAAAAAAATTTAAAATATTAGAAAAAAATTTTAAAAATTCAGGAAAACTTTTAGAAATTTAGAAACAAAATTTAAAAATTCAGAAAATTATGTTAAAAATTAAAAAAAAAAATTGCATTTGGCTTTCAACAGATTTTTCCCAAAACAATCCCAAGGCCCCCAAATAAATGCCGCTTAAACCACACAATTTCACATTGATTTCCCTTTTTTTATTGATTCAAATTTGTTTGTACCATCAATTACATTTACACATTTAAAATGTAGTTATAAATATTCCAATACTTTACGCCTGCTGGGCTTCAGCTAGCCCGGAGCCAAGATCCGACCACTGCCATTCGCTTGAGCTCCGCCATCCCAGCTGCTTGCTCCTCCAGCTTCACCACTGCCGATCCGATGATCATCAATCAACAATTACAATAATGACTAGGATGAACTTGTGCTTCGCGGATCGCTGTGTCGTTGGTCCTTTCCCTTGGTTTTTGGCCGGGGTGGGTGGTACTGATGAGCGATGGCGATGGCAATGACGATGGAAAGTCGGTAATTGAAATGAGAAAAATAGCAAATTAAAAACTAAAAAGGCATAACTCTGTCAAAAATACCTTAATTTGCATTCGGAAAGCGGTGTTATGTTAGTTTCTATAAGGTTAACAAATCTGCATACTTAGTTAGAAATTGAACATTTTATCAAATTTTGAGAATTTTAATGATGTAACCCCTTATAAAATTTTGAAAAAATTGATAAAAAATTTTTTTTGCCGGACATGGCCAGAAAGATGCGCCTGTTAATGCTGATCAAGAATATATATGGTTTATAGGGTCGGAAATGACTCCTTCTATGCGTAATGAGCTGGAATAATATAAAATGGCTATATCTCAAAAATGATACAAAAATATTGAAAAACAGCCAAGTTATAATTTTTTTTTCTAAAAATTTATCGAACATTTGTATGGCAGCTATATGATATAGTCGTCCGATCCGGCCCGTTCCGACATATATAGCAGTGAGAGTATATAGAAGACTATATGCAAAGTTTCATTCAGATAGCTTTAAAACTGAGGGACTAGTTTGCGTAGAAACGGACAGACGGACAGACAGACAGACGGACAGACGGACATGGCTAGATCGACTCGGCTGTTGATGCTGATCAAGAATATATATACTTTATAGGGTCGGAAACGTCTCCTTCACTGCGTTGCAAACTTCTGACTGAAATTATAATACCCTGCAAGGGTATAATAAAATTAATTTCTATATATATAAAGCATTATTATTATTTATTTACTACAAAAAGCATACAAAATACTGATTTTAAATTTAAAAACCTTGAATACATGTATACTAAATTATTAATTAATATAAAAACACCTAATATTATTTCTTTAGAATTCCTCTCTGGTAATCTCTGGAAACATTTGTGGACTGCAGCTATCGCCCATTCCTAACCACCCATTGATTATTAATTTCTTTTTCATTCCTTGAATTACTTTTGGCTTTCCCTCTGAGCCGCTTTATTTGCTCGGCAATTAAGTTCTTAGCCAACTCGAAGGCGGCAACTGTAATTGACAGTCTGCAATTTAGTTTTCACCAACACACTGAGACCCAAGTAGAAAGTGGGGCGTGGCCGGGCGGTTGAAGCCTCCCTAATGGAACATCGTCAATGAGGGGTGGCGGCATTCGTTTGCCAAAAATCATGTATAAACACTTTTGGTTTTCCACACTCAGCCTCTACTTCTTCGGGGTGGTTCCGTTCCGATCAACATATTGCAGGGTTCCCTGGCCCCTGGCTCAGCGGGCGATCCACTCGCTCTCCTGGGCGGTCCCAGAAAGTAGGTAGGACATTCGCAGAGTAGGTAAAATCATCACAAGGGTGCCGGCGAACAACAGTTGCAAAATTACTTTCAACTACAAGCGACAGCTTCTAATTATGTTGATGAACGATGGATGTGGCTGTGGATGTTGACATGGAGTGTGTGGAGTGCCAGAAGGGTATGTCGAGCTACAAAAATGGCAGAGCAAAAAAAAAATAGAGCTGATTATCCGAATAATCCGATGGGATTGTTCAAAGAGGTGAAGCCCGAAGCGGGGATTTCAGCGGTAATTCGATATATCAATGGCAGGAATTTTTTAAATATTTTTCATTGGCTGTTAAAGTATGTCCAGGTGTGGCTTTATTTGAAGATGATTTAATTTAAGTTTTGAGGTAAAATTCAAATTTAAAAATAAATATATAAATGTAATGTTTTTCCTTCTTCCTGAACTCTCATTTCTGTACAAAAAACACCTCTCACTAAGCCCTTTCATCGCAAATTTGTAGTGCATAAGCTAGGAGGCTTCGACCCAGCAACCCAACCCACACTCACAGCACAGCAGGACATATGGCGTCGCACAAAACTTCTGGTAAATTATGAAATTATAAACATGCCCAGCATATTCAACTACCGCACACCCACAGCGAATGTCTGGCCGAGAAAAGTAATTTAATTGTCGCAAAAATGTCGAAAACAGCTTTAGTGCTTTGCATTAACATGAGCCAAAAACAAAAAAATAATACAGAACAAAAAAACAAAAACCCAGCACGAGAAATAATAAGTGGAAATTATAATTACAAGTGCTCACATGTGGTAAGGCCCAAAATCAAGTCGAGTTGAAATGGAGTTTTGTGCTTCAGCTTTGGGACTGTAAAATGATTAAAGTTTAACCGCAGTTCCCAAAAATAAAACGAATAATTTCAAGTTGAGTTGAATAATTAATATGCGTCCAAGGTTGTTTATGGCCAAGTGTTGGTTATATGATATTTAAATATTGCCATAAAATGTAGATGACTTTTTGGGGAAGTTTTGGAAGATGTTCTGGTAAGCAATTTCGCAGATTTTTAACTGTGAAGTAAATAAAATAAGTATATTTTATAATTAATTAATAAAATAGAGAAATTATTAAGAAGACAAAAGGTAGCTGCATTAACCACAAAAGTATGCTATACTTTTTTCTAAAAAAAACCTTGCCAAAACTTTCCATTTTCCTTTCTATATCTAAACTTTATTTTCCCAATTTTTTATTTACTTGCAGCAACAACTAATTTAATGCCTGGCTTAGCTTCTAGAGAAACTCTCAAAAGAACTCTTCAACTTACGAGCAGGGAGCTCCCCTCCAAAACTCTAGGCCACTGGGAAATCTGTGTTTGTTTTGCTTGCCAAATACAAGAACACTCCCCTCTTTTGGGTATCTGGTTTGATATGAATTTTAATGGCCTTGTGCATGGTTGAAACGATTTATGATGCGCCACGCACGCGGTTAATTAGACACAGCGAGGCAAAAACAAAAAAGGCGAAAAACAAAAACAAGACCAGAATTGAGGCCACAGCTGAGATGGGGCTGAATCTGGTGATGTGTGTGTGTGTGTATATATATATCCTCCCTCTGTTGTTATCCTTTTCAATGTCACACACATGTACATATACAGACAACGCACATATATAACGCATCATGTGTTTTATCTATGGCGCTCAGATTTCACTCTTGGTGGGTGGAGTTTCTGGCTTGGTTAAGTTTTCTGCCTGTTTCGGCGGAGTTTGCTTACTCCTCCACCACCCCTCAAGAGATGTTCCAACGTCAACTTGCCGCTTATATCATTTAATCTTTAATATCCTTTCTTAGCGTCGAATTTGGTCTTTTGGCGTTCGCCGCTGTTGTTTTTGTTATGTCCTGTGTGATGTCTACAGCTGAGGTTAGGAAAATAAAGGTGGGGTTTTGAAAAGGGATATTTTCTATAAACCTTAAATATATTCCAAGTATAAGTGATATATAAAATGTATAATAATAATACTATTTATTCTCTTTCCATGATAAATATAGATCCTATTATTTTAGTCACAACTGTTCTTTGCTTTTGGTTGGGGTTCAAGAAAGTCCTGCCTAGATTTATCACTTACCAGACATATATGTACATACATGTTGTCTCCTTTTTTGTTGTTGGGGCTTCCACATCATGGCCACATGGCTTGGTATGCTCTGATTCTCATCTTCATCTCGCATTGTCAAGCATTTGTTTGTGTGTGCGCGGCATTAACGGGGAGCAGCCAAAAAATATCTTTATGCCTCATAAGTTTAATTTGGCGCAAATTGTTTTTATTTGCCCAGTCGCCAAAGCCAAAGCCAAACAACGACAACAAAAACGTTGGTAAAAACGCTCATTCTAGGAGCTAGGACGAAGGATGTGAGCAGGGTTCCCACATGCATGTGTGATACAACAAAATGGCCGCCATGGGTTCTTGCCTGTCTTTTTTTTTTCGGCTACATTCTGGCATTTCTACAAATTCTTTTTGAATGTCATTAGTATAATTGAAAAAGCCATTGGCAAAAGGCCAACAAACCTCAAAAAAGGGGCAAAATCAACGGGAAAACAACAACCAAACCAAACCGAACCGAACCGAAAACTAACTGCAAAACCGTTGCCGATGCGACACGCGAAATCCAATAAAAATTGTTGTAGCATTTCTCTCTCTGTGTGTTTGTTGCCATAGTCCTGAAAAGTTTAGCGACTTTAGCTGCCTTGATAAAACGACAGCCGCAACAACAAGAAGGAAGGGGAATACCCAAAGGACACCCAAAGAGTTCCACATATGTACATAGATGTGCATAAATTTTGCAGTTGACATCGGGCAAATGTACATGAGATATTGCTTAGAATAACTATCCGCATGAGTTATAGAGTTTACATCTATGTGGAGTTGTTTATACAGAGATTGCAGCGCCAGGATATGCAAAGTATCGAGCCGGCACAGAGAGTTGTAGAAATCAATATTTAAACTAGAAATGTGCTCTTATGGGTTATATATCACATCATATAGTAATAATTTAGGTTGTCTTGAACAATTTTCAAATAATCCTGGACATCCATTTGTAACTTAAACTGCTTAAGCTTCAATTAACACTCTTCTCTGCTACTTCTCTGCTATATAACTATACAAATAAAATCCCTTAATTAATCATGTTTATGTGCTATTCGATTTCGGGAAATGTTTTCGCAATCAACTCGCTTTCTCTCGCTATTAATTAGAGCTCAAATGGCACAACACTTTTGCAACAATTGTTCGACATTAAACTCAGACATAAATTCCAATTGATTTGTTGATTTAAATTAAACGTCTGCCAGTTAAGCGGGGTTAGAACAACAACATTACCTACTTTCGGAAGGACAGGCTTGCATAAGCACACAATTTATGGCTGCCATGCAGATCGACATTGTTGCCTCACTCTCTGCTTCAACATTTTGCAACATCAAAAAGGATGAAAATAAATAGAATTTTCTGATAAGAAAATATGTGATAGACACAAGGAGAGCCAAGCTGGAAAAACTAATACATTTTAACCCAAATATGCAAGACATGAAAAGCAAAGAGTGCTTCGAGTGCTTCCGTTCCCCTTTGACTCTCCTTATCCTCCCTGGCATCCTCTTCAGGTTTTTGCCATAATATTATTAGAGAAAAGTTTTATGTAAATAGTTGGATACAAGTTTATTACGCTCTTTATCAATTGATTTGATCTTAAGCACTCTTCTGTATATTTATTACACAGCCTAGCCAAGGAAGCTGCCCGGAAATCACAGTACACAGTATCACTTCCGGCCGCCCCGCAATTTCCTCCCCCACAGCCATGCGAGTATAACCCAAAAATGTTATGTAAGTTCAATAAAAAGAGTGCAAAGCATCTCTATCTGTCCCTGTTGCCCCCGTTAGGCAATGTATCGTCTTTCGCAAAGCTCTTAACTGATTGTTTGTCTTGCCAAATGCCTCTTCCCTCTGCATCTTTCGCTCTGGCTACTTGGCAAAATATTTCTCAACTATTTTCTATATTAGAAAACACAATCCAAACTGGGCACCACACACAAAGGTGCAACTATGTGTGGGGTCTCAGTGTTCCTCCTTGTTGATATTTATTTGAATCTTGACTGTCTCCTGCAATCCGTGTGGCAAACTCATTCACCAGATGGCACAGCAAGAAAGGTGGGTGTATATGACTTGATTAAAGGTAAAGAAAATATTTAATTTAGATATTTTTCAATTTTTGTATATTTAAAAATATTTTAGGAAATTAAGGATTTATTTTTATACCTTAAAATATGATAAACAATTAATTTTCTTAAGATTTTACTAAAGAAAACTTAACAATTTATTTACTTTAATAATTTCCTAATTAAAATTGAGGTCACTCACCTCTTTTTTCTTGCCGTGCCCACATGTTTATCTTGTCTTCATGTGTGCTTGTGTCCCTGGCTCCCTTTTACCGAAAAGCGAATTTCATTTGAAATTGAACTTGTTTTTGCGCCAATAAATTGCATAGCCAAAGTATTTTGATTGCGTTCGAGTGGGGTTATCCCAGTAGAGCCCAGCAGAGACCGGCAACCTGCGCTCCTGTGTGTATTTCCGGTTCACAAATGGAACAACACGAAGAACTAAAAACCTAAATGCCAAAGCAATAGGCTAAAGTAAATCAACAGTAAAGGCAGCCAAGCAAGCAAAAGAGGGGGAAAGAGGGGAGGAAGGCTTGTATGAGGTTAGCAAGTTTAACTAAAAGTTGTTCTGTTTTATTTTTTGTCTGGCTCTTTCATTCGTTTTATTGGTGCCGAGGATATGGAGAGTAAAACTCGTTTGAGCAATTCAAATAAATGCCACCATTTATTTGTTGGGGGCGTCAAAGGAAAAGTTAATGCACTAATTTCTCAATTGCGAATAGGAAAAATAGAGGAAACAGATGGGACAAGATTACATGTATAGTATGTGTCTTCGAATATTGGTTGCACTTTATTTTTAAGTAACTTTAAGTATTCACTGTCAGACACAAAGTAAAAGCTATCGAGCTATAATTGAATAACCAAAACATCCGCCTAACTTCATCCAATTAAACTCGGCTGATCATCAAAATTTCGTTTAATAACCATTCAATCAATTCGGCAAACAAACTTTACACTCTGCACAAAATAACCAATTGAACTCTTTATATTTTTGGCTATCCTAAATACCCATAAATACCCTTACCCTCTCCCTTTCCCTGGAAAAGTTCTGTGCATCGGGAAAACTTTTCTGCTTGTGGCTTTAAAACTAAACAGCGCACTTATCTTATTGAGCAGCAGCATCCTCATACCAATACCCGTCATCATCATCATCATTATCGTCATCAGCCAGAGCCACATCGAAAACTACGCCAAAAACTATAAGGCAAGAGAAACATTGAAGAAACTCACCAAAAACTTGGCCCCGGAGTAGATCCAAAGGCGACTTCAATGGGAGAGGAGATGGAGAAGCAGTAGAGGGCCCATAATAATACTCATTTACAGCATTACCGCATTTTCAAGGACCAGGCCAAGGGAGAGGCAGGACCTACGTTTAGGGCTGACTCTTCGATTGGTATGCTTGGCTTTTACGCTTTGTTGGCCTGGTGCAAACAAACAAATCAACTTTGGATAATTATTGCACATCAATCGTAGCCCCAACCAAGTGCACTCAGAGAAACAGAAGCAGGTTCTATTGGTTTTAATTTATATTAAATTTATTTATAAGGAAAACTATCCAAATAAAAAGTAACAGAAAGTTGTTTAGTAAATATAAACCTTTTCTTGTTCAATATCTTGTCTTGAAGTTAGTAAATCTAAATAAAAATTCGCAAATAAAATTAAAGACACCTTTTTTTAGAGTGTACCCACCGAAGTTCCGGATGGAACACAACAAGCAGGCCGGCAAAGGATGCTACAGAGAATAGGGTCAGGGGCAGCACTTTCAAGTTTTGCCTTCCGTTGAGTTCCAATGCAGCAGAGCAAATGTCCCGAGGTGATTCCCCAAAACTTCCCTCCTCCTCCTTCCTCGCCCTCATATCGGTCTCTTTCGCCTTTGGTTCCATCACTTGTGCATTGGCGAAAAGTTTTCGGTGCGGTTTTTGCGTACATTTGTCTGATTTGCAGTCATCATCAGAGCCAGGCAGAAGAACACTCTCCTTGGCAAGTGACTATCCATCAGAGATGGGCTGATATGGAAGTCGGAAAAGAATAGGAAAATAATAAAAATTAGAAGGAAAAATAAGAATCAAAGTAAAGAAATTATGGGGGTATACTTTGGAGCTAGGAATACAATTATAAAATTTATTTGGGTAAAGTTTTAGATGGTTTTTTCTATTTAAAATGATTAAGAACTTTATTATACAGATGTTTCTATAAATATATTTAGTTTAAATATTTTAGAACTTTGTCATTTCGCAACACAGCCACCTCTTCAGTTCCTGGAACATTCTCAAACAGCATCCGCACCATCACCATTGCCATAACAATCCCCACCAGCAGAGGAGCAAAGGCATCGACGATGTCCTAGTTGGTCGACATGTCCATGTCATCTCTTCATTGAAATCGTTACGAGCTGTTTCCGTTTCGTTTACAAATTTTCGTGCGGCAATAACCGCAGCAGTGCCGCCTCTTTCGGGGCCCCATTTCTGGCGTCTCTCCTCTTTTCGGCGCTGATTGTTGCTATATGGACGAACTTTAACTAATGCAATGCTGCAGAAATGGCACATAATTTGAGACGATTCCGAGTTTGGCCATAACTCGCACTGTTAACTTTTACAGCAATGCCATCTAATTGGTGAAATGAAGTCATCGAATGTTTGTCAATGGCAGAGTATTGCATTTTGAATTGCTAATGAGGTTTCGCAATGGGGATGTTAGGATATGCAGAGCAATATTCGATATGGGTACATAGAGAATATATGTAATGCTGAAGAAAAAATAGAATTTGAGCTGCATTTAACCTAGTTTAATGCTGGATATTGCCATTTAGAATCAAATGCATTTGAAGACCCATAAACTGGTATCTCTATTTCTAGAAAAAAAGTGTTTAATTAAATATATTCTTTCTTCTGACTCACCAAAGGATTTAAAGTAATTATCACAGGTTTTTGTCAGTATAAAACTGATGTAATTTTCCATTAATTCCGCCACAGGAAACACATTTCTATTAAATGTTTACTTTAAATTGAACTGCAAACTTTTTTTCTTCACCCTAGTTAATCAATTTATTTGCAGAAAAAAAAGTTGAATGTTCTTTTTAGTTTTTCCTCTCTGCCTATTTATTTTTTTTATACCTACGAGACCAGCTGCAGCACTTGGCCTAACATTTTTCATTCCCTTTATGTCCATGAACATGTTTAAATAAATTACATGCCCGCTGCAAACCGAGTTAAAACTTTCCCCTGTGACCCACAAACCAAATCAAAAATTAAACGAAAATACAGAAACAGAAACCGAAACAGTAAAAAGCTGAAAACAAAACTTTGATCTAGTTGCTAAACTATTTAAGTAAAGGCAGCTCGAGAGAGAGAGGAGAGTGAAAACCAGAGCTCAAACGCACGTCTCTAGTTTATTAAATTTGTGGCAACACTTGGCACCAGCAAAGAGGGGTCACTGGGGGGGAACGGGTATACCCGGCTGGGGGATAGAGGATGTAGGATATAGGATGGAAGATGGGCCAGTGGGGGCGGAACACTTTGGATGGTTAGCGGACTGCCCCTGACATTTCTGCGGCTCGACGCAGAGTCATAAAATGATTGCATGCTCTACATAACAAAGCACACAAACCTCATACACAGGCGCACGATGGGAATTTATATATATACAAACGTACATATATAATATAATATATATACTTGCAAAACACTTAGCGGCAGGTAGAGCTAAAGAAAAGATTCACTGAGGAAAAACTAAGGCAAAAAAATTGTTTAGACTATTTTTAGATTTGATGGAATGAATAAATCATATTAAATAATGTTAAATAAATATTTGAAAAGCTATATTAAATATAGTCTTTCAAAAAGAAAATTATTTAATATATTCTTTAATAAAATGTAATTTTATAATATTTTTAAGAGGAAAAATTAGCAATCGTTTTCAATGCATAAAGATGGTTTTAATAGCTCTCAAAATTTAATATTGCTTCTCCGAAAACCTCCAAAAGCATTTTCCACATTTCATAACTTTAAACTCAACTATATTTATTATCCCCACATTTTTATTCTCAGTGCACAAGCTGAGAATGTTACAGGCCTTGCCCAAAAACTCCCAGGCGTCACCATAAACATTACCAAAGCCAACGTCATCAGCATCATCATCATCATGATCATAGTTCTACCGACCATTAATGATAACATGCCGTTCCCCCCCGATTTTCCCCACCACCACCACCTCTCCACCACCTCTGCACCTTCCTGTGGCTGTGTGTCCTGTGTGTGGGTGTGTGTGTGTTTGTGTGAGTGTGGCAAATATGAAATTTATAGTTTTATGATGACTGCTGAGTGTGCCACTGCCAACGCCTTTTACGGCTTCTGGGTTCAACTAAACTTTACGAGCCAGCACAGCAGCCAGTGAGCAGGCAGAGGATGCGAACTAGCAGAAGAATCTGCCCCCTTTTTTGCCACCCCCCCTTGCTCGCCACCTATGTAGTGGTGGCATAAATAAAATCATACAACTTGGTTCTTTGCTCGCCTCCACGTTTATTTCCGCCTACTTGGGCGCCATTGCCGTTGCCATTGCCGATTGCTGTTGCAACCTCTTCCCCAGAACCAACAGGCCCCTCTTTTTAGTCTTCCCATTGCATTATTCTTCCCTGGGTGGTTTTCCTCTTTAAAACACTATAAAAAAAATAGGGGAAAATCTAAAACAATCAAAGATTTTTTAATGCTACTTAGAAGTTTATTTGTATTTGATAACTTATTTTAATTAGATTTCATTATGAGTCATATTTTTAAAAACAAAACATTTAGTATTAGTTTCCCTCTATTTTTTTGTTCAGTGCACTTTTTCAAGCCAGGCCAAAGTTGAAGTTTTATGGCTGAAGGAAAGGAGTAGACTAGGGGGGCACATGCCGCAAATATGTTTTTGATTATTATGACTCTTCGAGATTATGCAATTTTATGAATATGAATGGTTTATGTGCAGGTATGGCGCGAAAAATGAATTGCATTTCCACAGCTCAGCTCAGGTGGAGTTTGGTTTCGTTCTGGCTTCCATCTTTTTGGTCCCTCTGCCTTGCCCGATGATGATAACGATGTTTTGATGTTCCCATACATTGGGAATAGAGAGAGCGAGCGAGCGAGTGGGATAAAAGGAATTTATAAAGTCGCTAGGACTTCACTTCACTTCACTTCCCTTCACTGGCTGCTGCTGCTGGCTGTTGCCTTTAAGCAGATTTCGAATTTAAATCTAATTCTCCACTCTCGACACTGTCAGCCGGCATGAGTGACGCATCCTCTGCTGAGTGACAGCACCGCACCAGGACACTAAGGGATATGGAACGGGCACAAGCAGGCGGCCATCCTAGTTGGTAAGCAATAAAGTATGGAGTGAGTGGCTTTGATGGAGCTGCTATAATGTCAACGGCATGGCCAAACGGGAGGGCGATTGGGATTGGCACAGAGGGGAATGCAAAAGGATAATTGATTCGGTTGTGCAGAAGTCCAGATGAGCTGCTAATCCAAAAAGGGATTAAAAAGTGGTACAAAGTGAATGTGAAAGTTTAAAAGGGAAGAGAATTATATGTAATAATTTAGATTTTACTAAGAAATATTTAAAAAGTATTAGAGATGAAAATAATCAATTTAATTATTAAATATTTCATATTATTTATTTATCCTAAAGTGTATGCCCTACAAATTTGTATTCTCCAACTATTAGGCTCTACCCTGCAAACTCCTCCTGAATCCTCCTCCTATACCATTCAACCCATTTCACACACACAATACACAAACAAACCAAAACCAGATGATAACAAAAACGAAGGAGGAAAAAATGCCAGCAAAATGACTGCAATCTGTCGTCTCAACGTTGATGACATTTTGAGTGAATGAACCAACGAACGGGCCTATGCCGCACCCTCCTTATCAAACCATCAGCAGCATGCCCCCATGTCCCCCCGGCTGCCCCGTTTTTTAACAAATTGGTGTGATCCCAGAGTGACGCGTCATATTCGCAGACACTTTAGCAGGACCCCAGGATCAGGAGGAGCAAAACAGGAGAACACTGGTCAAAAAATATGGTTTACAAATTTATTTTAGTCAAGATTTTTAGATGATAAATTTGTATACTTAAAGGTACATTCGTGAATATAATAATTATTATTTTTATTGGGTATTTTTATTTTAGTCAAAAGCTTGGAAAGCAATGAAGCAGCCATTTCCGACCCCATAAACCTTATATTTTATTGATCAGCATAAACGGGCGAGTCTTTCTAGCCTTGTCAGGAGGAAAACCATTTTTCAGTAATTTTTTCAAAAAAATGAAAGGGGTTACATCGTTAAATTTTTCAAAAATCGACCAAAATTGTGAAATCCTGAATTTAGAAGTTAAGTATGCCAATTTGTTAACATAGAAAAAACTAGCACAGAAAAGCTTTCCGAATTGAAATTAATGCATTTTTGGCTTAGTTATGATAGATTTTATTATTTTATATTATCTAATTTTAGAGAACTATTTATTTTTATCTACTTTTAATTCAAATTTACTGTTATTTTCCCCAGTGTATTACTGAAGGGACCTCGGCTGATAGAGCGACAGCAGAGAAATTGCAAACGAGTTGAGTCGTTGAGCCAAAAAACCAAAACATACGCAGCATTTATAAGGCAGCCAACAATGAATGCCCCTCCGAGTCCCCTTTTTCCTTCTTTTTCGTGCCCCACCCCTGCCGCGAGGGGCGTTAGAGATTTCAGGCGGGGGGTGTGGCATATTGTTAACGCCCACTCAACTCTATGCCATTTTGTATTGATGGCCTGTCTGCCGCACAGCTTTTATATAAAGCCTCCCAGAGATTCCGCTTTGATGTGGGCAGAGGGGATGCTGCACGGTTTACGAGGAGGCAGGAGGGGTCGCAGCCTTTGGCATCGTATTTCGGTTTCAATTTTTTTTTTGTTTTTTGGTTTTCGTTGTTTTTTTTTCCCCCTGTTGTTCTGGTTGGGGTAAACAAATCACTAAACAAAAAGCTCACAATGCAGTTAAAGGCAACGCTCGAGATAAAGAAAGTGCGAAAAATCATCAGCAGAATTTTGGGTTTGAAAATATTTTAAATGGAATGTACTTTAAGGATTCCGTAACAGTTGGGTTGCGTAGAAATAAAGAGAGTTTTCAGGCCAAAAATTTAAATAATTTTGGACGGCTTTTCAATATATTAAATGAGTCCTAAACAATTTGAAAGCAATATGGAATTCAGTTAGTGAGATGAATTTTTATCCCAATACTGCAATATTGCTAAAAAAGCATCATTATTTTCCAAAAAATGGCTTTAATCTAGACATTTTCAGTACAAATGCATGTACCTTTCGATTTCTCATTTCGTTTATAATAAAGACATTATATAGGAAAGTCAAATTCTCCCTACGCATCTTAAATATAAACATTTATATTCAAGTATATCCATATTTATCCTTTAAAAGGGATTATTCGAGTGGCTGGAAAAACAAGGCGTCTATTTCCGTCAACACAACACTGAAGTGAAATTGCTGTAAATTTAATCCGTTGGCGTGTGCGTCTGTCTCTTTGTGTGTTTTTGTTTGTGTTTTGTGGGCCTTGTAGTCCTGACTCTTTCTAACGCCCTCTCAATCTTTCTCTCTCTCTCTTTCGTCCTTTGGCAGGATCCGTCAATTTGCACGCGTAAAGTGCGCCATCTAGCGTCGTTTATGCGCACATTCGGCTCACATCAATTTGCGGTGCAGACATTAGCCTTTGCATTTTTTATTAAACGACAACCGCGCGACATACGCGGCGTATGCGTAATGTGGCTGCGCGATGTGTTGACGCTGCTGATGACTCTGACGATTCTCTGATTTTCCGAGGCAAAAGGGCACAATATTAATTGTTGCACATGCCAGGCCTCTCATTCCAGGATTCTCTTTATGCTGGAATAAATACGTATGGTTAGTTACAGTGATCTTTGGGAAAAGCTTAGATTGAAATAGAAATATTCTTTAAATTGGTTTCTGTAGCTTTATTATGAACTTAATAAAGTATCTAAGACAAGTATATCATCTTTACTATTTCTACTGGGATAGTACAATCTCCTTAAATTCAATTAACTTTCAAATTAATCTCTTTTAAAGCAGTTATTTATATCTAAACATCCTAGATTGTCTTTCTGTGGCTTCAAAGAATTAATATAGCTATTTAGTTTTTAATAAAATATGTGGCAGACCACTGTGTCATCAGCAGCTTTTGCCTTAGCATCTGTGATGCGTCTTTTTATGCTTTTACAGGGTATTCTAATTTTAGTCAGAAGCTTGCAAAGCAGTAAAGGAGTCCTTTCCGACCCCATAAATCATATATATTCTTGATCAGCATTACCAGGCGCGTCTTTTTAGACATGTCCGGAGGAAAACAATTTTTAAGCCATTTTTTCAAAAAAATGCAAGGGGTTACATCATTAAAATTTTCAAAAAATGGCTTAAATTTTGATTATTTAAATTTTTAAATTCTATATGCAGATTTATTCGCCTATTAAAAACTAACATAGAAAAGCTTTCCGAATTGTAATTAATGAATTTTTCCCTTAGTTATGATCTATTTTATTGATTTTCATTTGGCAAAGGGTATCTAAATTTCAGCTTCCCAAAGTTAATTTCCCTTCTTGTTGTCTTTGATTAGCCGCAGACATTGGCAACGGCAGACGTACTACTATGGCGTACGGACTCTGGTCCTCGACATGAAGTCAGCTCATTGGAGAAATTACATTTACATATTAAAATATGCCAAATGCAAAAGCCAGACACGGCCGGAGCTTTATTCTGGCTCCAGAGGCAGGGGGCTTCGAGGCCAGGGACTTTGCCTAGCCCTTGGTCAATCGTCCAGTCATGTGGTTGGGGCTTTTGTTGTTGCCCCGCTGCCGTTGTTTATGCATAGGCCATATAGCACTATCTATCTGCCGGTACTCTTTGAACCGATATCGTCCTTTAGGAGGCGACGGCGGCCAAATTTCTAGTCATGCATCTGGGCAAACGGTAAGGTAAACATGCAGGGAACCAGTAAAACAGTAACAGTAAGGTGTGATTCAACAGTTAACAAAGGAGGCTTAAGGGGATAAATAAAGGAATTGTATTATAAGTTAAAGAAAATTCAAGAAATATAGAAAATTGATTTTTATAAAAAATATCATCAAATATTTGTACGAAATTTAGGTACATTTATTATATATTGACCCACAAAACCTCCTATTTCAAGTCTTTATTATTTAAACAACATCTACAAAGTATCTTTGTTACTTTAACGATTTATAAATATTCATCAATTGACCCTCGCCGATATTGCATTTACCCTCATGAACATTTTGCCTGTTTCGACTGCCGCTTTCTCTCTCACTCGACTATTGCGCATATTATGCAAAATTGTTTATGCAAATATTGCAAAAAAGAATTAATTTATTTGACTTGCATGCTAATTTACGAGCCAATAAATGCAGGCGACACTGGCCAGGGAGGAGGACGATGACGCCGCTACATGGGCCATGGGCTATTGTTAATTTATTGGTATTTTCCCCCTGATTGCTGGGGACAACCACCGGTATGTGTAGACACATACACACACATTTTAAAATTTAAGTCCTGCGAACCATGAACCATGCAGGGGAACAGGCAAAAATATACTGTAGAAAATTATAACGCATTGGCCCCGAAAAATCAACAGCTGCCATCCCACAAAAACCAAACAAACCGCATGTCCGCAGACCCCTCTCTTCGGCCAAATTCTAACTGAGTTGGCTGACCGAACGTCTAAACGGCATTGACCGCATAAGAGAGAGAGAGCGGAGGCATCAAAGGGGGTAGAGTGGAGGGGGATTGCTACCAATTTAAAAATTTTCAGAGCCGCCAAAAAATCAAAGTTGAGAAGCAGCCAAGCGTTTGACGGCGTTCCGTAGGCGGTCAACCCATGGGCGGGGTTTTTTTGAGGCAACGGCCAAAAATCAACATCCAACAGACCATCCCTCGTAGGCCATGAAATGCGGTTTTCAAGCCGAACCGCCATTCGAAATTAAAACGAGGCTGCTAACCGTAGTTTAGCACTACAGAGGACATTGTTGGAAACTCCACTTGAAATGGGTTAGGAAATCGGTCTCAAAACCTGTTGAGATTCATTCCAGACAACTTGAGAAGCGGATGAAAGGGTTTCTAATAAATTGGCTTCAGGTAACTAGTTTTTAAAACAATTTTTTATATTTTTAATCAATTAAAAACTTTAAATTTATCAAATAAATATTAAGAAATGTGTAGAATTGTATGTTTTTTTACATTTTCTTTACGAAAACATCGGAATAACTTAGTTTAAGCTAACATGAATAAAAAATAAACCGTAAAGAAACCCTAAAATATATATTTTCTATTAATTCCCTTGTAACATTTTTTAAAGTAGTTTTCATCCTCTAATTTCCACTATATCCCCGACACTAAACTGCGTCCCAAATGAAGTAAAACTTAATTACACAAAATTTATATATATCCTAAATCTCGCCTGCGGTTTTCGGGGGCTAACTAATTCTTTCGCTGGCTATAAAATGTGCATGTGCCACGCCCCCCTCAACCGTTCACACCCGCCCATATTCGCGGTTCTCTATTCAGCAAATTGTTTACAATTGTCAAACAGGCTGGCCACGGTTTTTGCGGTCAGCGCAGCTTTTAATAAGGTGAAAAATGGCGAGCACAAATGTCGCCGGGGTTCAGTGCCTGCGACCGTAGGTACCCTGCTCCCCCTCCTGCTCCCCCCCTCGTGTCCCTTTCACACGCCATCTTTTGCCGGCGGTTTTTGTTTAATGCTGCATAATTTTAGGCGTTAAAAAAACAGCTGCAAAAGCAACAGCAGCAGCAGCAGCAACACCACCACCACACGACAACAACAGCTAAATAAAATTGCCGGTGTTTGTGCTTTCGTAACGCCCTCATCAAATATTCAAACGGTAGCCGGGTTGTGTCCCTTCCAAACACAGCAACAAAGGCACAGGCACTGAGAGAAAATATACAAGAAAAATGGTTAGTAAAAAGGCTTTTCTTGGAGAGAGATTTTCAAAGGGTTTCTATAAATCTTTTCTGCATTTTGTATTATAATGATTTTAAAAATAAATAAAATAGTAACTTGGATAATTTTTGTGAGTGTACTAGCGCATGGTCGGTTAAAAAAAAAAACGGCGTCAACAAAAGCCATCATAACAATTAATTTTGAAAACACGTGTAGATTGCTTTTTGCGGTTAGCAGCAGGACATTCTCGTCCAAAGGAGAGAGAGAGAGAGAGGCGGGAAAAAGGGCTGGGATCCAAAGGACTAAAAATGCCAACGCCGCGACATCTCGACCTCTCGCATGGGTGGGCAATCATAAAACACTTTAAGCATGTTTTCCTGCTAGTTTATTAGTGTAAAACCCCCTTTTTCTGTCCGGTCACAGACCGCCTTTCAATCCTCTTAATTCAATGTCAACGGAAGTGTCCACTTTCTGATGCTCTTCTTCTGGTTTTCATTCGGCCATTTTGTGGGTTTAAGACTTGGAATTGAAATGAATTTCGGGGAAATGTTGTCAAGACGGGAAATCCCAGAGAAATCCTTCCGGCAATCTATTCTTAAGCGTCGATTGTAAAGGTTGGTTGCCTTTGGTTAATTAACAAACAAGTCCCAGAGCCATATTCCAAGCATCGGTTAGCTTAATTGGAATAACATTTCCACTAATGGTTTTCTGAGAATAATTAAGAATATATATATACATCTTTGGACTATAATTTGTTTGTGGTTAACGCAAGTTGTGGCACGTGCTTCAAGAATACTTCATTAACTATTTAAAGTATTTGAATATTCAAGAAGAAAGTTAAACAAAGTTACATTATATTATTTTAAGCTATTTAATCCAGAAATCACCTAAGAGAGTTAAAATAAATATAAAATAATTTAATTTCTCTTAGTTACCCTCCAGGTTAATACTTTTTCTAGCACGTTTTGTAGAGTGTTTAATCTTCTCCGCCAGTTATCCAGCGTAAAATAATATTTCTCCAACTTGTATCATTAAAATGTCCAGCTCGGACCGCCCGTGGCGAGTCGTCTGTGTTTTCTGTCCGCTCTGAAAACGCTCCAGTGCTTCCGTTGACGTCTGGTCATGGCATCGATGACTCCTACTTTCAGATTTATTATAATAATTTTCCCTTAAACCCCCTGTAGCTTTGCTTTTTCTATGTTTGTTAAATAATTAATGCGTGTTGTTCTTTCTGCACATTCACTCTTTGGCTTTGGCTAAATAATTTTTCGGCACATATTTCGGGCCTATTGAAATAATTTACATAACATGGCCAAAGGATATGGAATGGACAAACAGCATATGCCAGAGGACAGACGAACCAGACGGACCACAAGGGGCCAGAAATGCCAGACAGACGCTCCGTTTCTCTGGTCTCTCGGTCGCAGTCCCAGTCCCAGGCTCAGCCAGCTGCTTGAGGCATTCCGGTGGAGGCCACAAAGTCAACGGCTACGTATAATTTATATGCAAATACACACGGTCCAAGTCCGAGCATACAAGCCACTGCACACACACACAGAAACAAAACAAGGAGGAAGGCTTTAATCAGAGGATAGGAACTTTATATACCCAGGATATCAATAAGTACATTTCTTTATATTTAATTTGTATAAAATCTATAAGATATAAGTCTTACTAATTATTTATTCGTTAAAATCTGTATACATTAGACAACCTCAAAAAAATATATGTACTTTTATATTCTAAGAATGTACTCCCCCATGACAGGGTACCAACAAGGATCTACGAATGGGTTGAGTTATAAGAAGGAGTCGCCCAACTATGACTCCGAATGTCTATTAAAATTTATTCGAGCGTAAGTACTGGCAAGCGAGAACTGAAAGCTGAAATCATGTTTGGCTCACTCTTACAGAAATGGAAAATATATGCAGAGGCAAAAGGTGGAGAGGTACATCCAGGTGGGTGGAGGCAGCTAAATGCTAAATAATCAAATGTACGCAGGTAAGGTAAATGCAGTAAAAGAAGGTCGACAACAAGCCAAAGGAATATGAAAGGCATAGAGCATGGGGAGAATGTAAAATTTCTATGTAAAGGAAAAATCTCTTAAAATTTTTAGGGTTGATTTAAGAAATAAAATATTTAAGATTTTAAAAAGATTTTAAGATGAATATTATTTTTAGTTTACTTAGAAAATTCCAGTAATTCAAAGTGTAAAGTTTTCGTGATTTTAATTTGAGAATTTATATAATATTTATAACTATATCATTTACAAGCAAATTAAAAATATTAAAAATTATTTTGTAGCACCTATAATCTTTTTAAAGGCTTTATTTTATATTTAACAACTAAGAAACCCTTTAATTAACCCACTCTTTGTCAAATGGCAGCCACAACAAAGTGCTGTTGCTCTCCGGCCAAGGCGAGTTAGGTGCTAAACAGCGCATGGCGAGGCTCAGTCGAGTTCAACTCATCCCAGCAGCTCTCAGCTCTGGGCTTAGAGGCTACTGCTGCTGGATGCTAGCTACCACACTGCAAGAAAAATCTATAAAATTTAGGCAACAAATTATAATTAAAATCTGAATACAGCAAATTATATCTTATAGATATCTAAGCCATATATCTTGGCAAGTCTAAGCACCTTTATAATTCTTTTGAATACTAATTTCATTCCTTTTTTTTCTCTCTCTGCATGTAACTGTACCAGCAACTACACATACATATATACATTTGCATGAACATCTCCACGTTTTTGTTCGCCTGTCGCACGAGGGGTGAGGGGAGGAACACAGGCTGGACAGCCGTGGATGGCTGGGGCTACAACTTTGTAAGTAGTTTAATTAAATTAATAAAACTTAAAGCTCGGCCAGAGAGGGCATCACGGTGTGCTCTGGCGAACCGCTGACATGCTGAAGTCGGGCGTGGATAAGGCGCGAGTCCTTCAAAAGTCGCGCAGGACATACGCTGAAAAGTTGGCTTTCGTGGCAAGTGGTGGAGGAATCACGGGGAAAAGGACAGCTGAAGACGGCAAACAAATGCAAGCAATGACGGGTAAAGTGCTCGTTGCGTATTTTAATTTGGTTTAAAAACATTGTTTCGCACAAATCCCTCAAGTGTACGTCATTCCACCTCTGACGTCACGTCACAACGTTGAGTAACTTTTCCAGAGCAAAGGAGCGCAAGAGCTCTCACACCGAAATGGGTCTTGTTTGGTACACTTGTAAAGGGAATTATGATTTTCCAGGGAAATTGTCACATACTGAAAAAGATATTTGAGGCTTAGGTTTTCTGCGGGAGTTTTTGAAATATTTTTAGGGATTTACAATAAAGAGTATCGGTGTTTTGAGGAGGTTTCTTTGATTTGGAAAGGGGTTTTGGGGTTGTGAAAAATCTTTTTAAATAGTTAAGACTCTCCAATTTCTAATTGAACATAAAATACTACAAGAAAATACTTTAAATATATTTTTTCTTTAAAATTCTTCCTTAAAATTCCATAAGAGTATATTTTATTCGTTAACTCTGTACACTTATGACTTCTTGTTCCTTTTATCTGTTTGTCTTTTTGTGTGTGTATTGTGACAGCAGCGTAAAAACCGCGCTGACAGCCCAGTCAGGGAAATGGGAATTGGGCGTGAGGAAAACCTAAGGGGTACGGGGGGACGGACACCAACTGCAAATGTAAGAAATGTAAATTGTGCAGCTTTCGGCGTGCACTTTATTCGTTCTTGTTGCATTCACGTGCAAAAATGTTCATGAGCTCGAACGAACCCCAAACAAAAGCTGACAACCAGGGGAAGAGGGTGGGTCTTCCAGGGTTTTAGCTGCTGCTTCATAATGAACTCAAAAACCAACTCATAATTAAACGGGGACTTATGCGACATGGACCAACGGTCGAAGCTTGGGGTCATGGGTCATGGCTGGAGAGCATTTGGATTTCTCTACCGAAAAGTCTCGTAAATACTATAGAGATACGAAAAAGCTGGGGAAATTGCTGTTTGCTTTATGCAGCCACAGAGAAGATTGACTGGAACAGTCCCAGAAGCAATATGTTTTTTGGGGGGCTGGGGTATATCTAAAATGATTGTCCAGTTAGTTGGAAGTAATTGTGGTCCTTAGAGAAGTAGTTCTGGTGAATTTTAAGCTGAATAGAGAGTTTGGGAGCTTAAGTTTAGTAGAAAAGGAAATTAAACCAATTTATGAAATATAAAAAAAGGTCTTAAAACCATAAAGACATTAAGAATTGACCGAAATTTATGTTGAAGAAAATTCAATACTAAAAATAACAGCTTAATAAATTTTCCATTTATACCAATCAAAATAAATCCATTCATTTAGTGGCAATTTTCATAATCTTCACTTTGCATTTAGTAAATATCTCGAGCTAGCGGAATTTATGCCAATTTAGTCTATTATATTCGGCCATCTAGGAAATCTCTAACCAACCCAGTTGGTAACTGGCACTTCACCAAAATAAAATAAAAAAAGATGGAAAATCCAGCAAGCGACTAACAAGCGAATCCACTTAAGTTACCAAGGCCAATCCCCCAGAATTCGAATTCGCGATGAGCGTGCTCTCTCTCTCTCTCTTCAAATAAGCATTTTCCACACAGCACAACAGCCTGGCGTAAAATGTGGCAATGGAAAACTCTGAGGGGAACACAAAAGCTTTTCTCTCGCCTTTTTTCATACCATTTCTCCCTCTCCACTTTTTTTTTGCTCGTATTATTTGTGCGACCTCATTTCACGGCAAAAGGCGCCAAGAAGAACTTTCGCCAGGCCACAAAACGCAACTCATTAAAAAGATCACCGCACCGGGCGGGCAACCGACGGAACCGGCAAAGGACCTGCAAATAAAGGGGCGACGGTGACGCCGCCTCTGAACAATCGAACAATATCAGTGCAGCAGCTCAAAAAAGAGCAAAGGATGTCAAGGAAAAATTCTAGCAAAATTTAAATACTCTTCTTGGGAGAATTTAGAAAAGATTTTATTTTCAGGCATTTCTATAGAAGGTTTAAAAATTCAAAGATAATTCCCAGATAAGCTTAAGTTTAAACAACAACATCTTTAACTTTTCCATTAGTTTTGAGTTTATTTTTTCTAACTTCCCAAATAAAATCATAATTGTAAACAAATAACCTTCTATTAGCTGCAAAAATCCTTCTTAAACACCAACTCTTCCCCTCCAATTTCCAGGGTATTGAAATCTGGTACAAAGTCACAGACAAAGGTCCACAACCTAGAAAAGGGGGACACGGCATCGAGCTGAAACAGGACACACTGCCAGCTACATAAAAAAAAAAAATTAGGGCACTTACGCGTGTTGGCGTAAAAAAGCAGCAAACTTTTCTTGAACCAACCGACCAACCCCAACCTAGCCCGGCACTTTCAGCGCCGCGCAGCTCTTGAACATGGCAAGTTTTAAGCAAATGTCAGCCAGCCCGATGATGACCCTACTTTTTTGAAAATGTGTCAGAGCTACAAGTGAAGAGCAACTGTTGCAAGGACCCCGCCTCCCGCCGCCCGCCTGGATCGTTCGTCTGGTTGCTGCTGTTGCATAAATATTCAAAGCTTTTACATGGCTGCAGGCTGGCTAAAAATGTGCAACAGCGAAAGGGGTGGAAGAGGGGGGGGCTGAACTGTGGGCGGTGGTTGGGCGGGAGTGGGTGGTGATGAGTGGGCTTAGTGGTGAGGTTGGATGATGACGATGATGACTGCATAGTCAACTCTGACCCCACCCAGCAATAGGCTACTTGTTAAGGGGGTTGTTAGGCAAATATCCTGCATTACTTGAACAAAGTGCAAAAATAAAGTTTAAATAAATAAGGGAAAGAGTTTGACCTATTTCAAATGGAAGTCTAATAAAGGATCTTTTAAATAGTATATAATTGGGAAAGGGAAAGGATTTGTATAGATTTTAAATTGAATTGAAAGGAAAATTACTCTATGACTTGAAAAGCCTTTAAAAATCTTTCAAAAAAGTAAAATATTTGAGGTCCCGAATTCCCTATAAAATTTGCTGTATCCAAACCTCTAAGATTTCAGTCTTAAAACTAGTAGTAAAAAATTTCTAAAAATTTATTTAAGCTTCCCATTTTCAAGTACAACTTTTACTTTGACCCTCGCTAAGCCCTGGCGTAAAATTGTGTTCCTGTGTACGCGTTCTAGCAATATAAAAACGCAACAGCGGCGGCTGCAACTACAACTATCGCGGCTGAAGAGGGACAGCGAGGGAGACAGGGTTATGGCAGAGGAGAGAGCACTAATAACAAGCTGCGGCGGTAAAGGACACAACGACCGTGGGACAGGACGACAGACGGGGGACTCGCAGGACTGACAGCCTTTGCCGTCTGTCCGCTGGCTCTGTCAGGAGCAACTGTCAACGAGCTGGCAACCACTTAAAGCCTTCAAAATGGCGCAAGTTTAAATTAAAATTTTTTGAAGTACACAACGCCGACACCCAGCAGCAACCAAGTGGCAGCGGCAAACGCAACAGCAACAGCAACAGCAACACCCAACAGCACAGCAGAGCAGAGCAGCAGCAGCAACATGGCAACAGCAACACATCACAGCAGCAACAAGGAGAGGCTTCGGCAGCGGCTTTTTTGGATAGAAGGCAAAACTTTCATGTAATTTCGCGTTGCGTTTGGAAAATTGCACTGAGCCTACAAATTTTCTCAGAGATCCAAAACAATAAGGAAATTTCACTACAAACTATGAAAATATTGTATAATTATATACTTAAAAAATATATAACTTAATACAGACAACACTTTAAAGAAACCTAAATCGTTGTATTTATGTCTAGAAATCAATTGGAATCATAAATTCAGCATAAAAAAAGTTTCAAAAAACTATCTAGGCATTACAAAATATTTAAAACAATTAATTTTCTTCTTAATTTATACAAAATTCCACCACTTTTCTTTAGGTGCACGTTGTAGTTTGAGGATTTTGGGCGCAGATCTGCCGCAAGTGCATTTGTGAAAAACTTTAACGATTTAGGCTCAACATGTTGGCCAAACAACAGCAACAACCAGAGCAATTGTTTCAGCTTGCAACACATTTTATGATGGTATTTTTCCCTACTTCTTTTGTTGTTGTTGTTTTTATTGCCATAGCATGTTCCTCCTGCCGCTTGTTGTCCTTGGACGGCACTTTTAGTGCCACATTGCTGGGAACCGCATTGACAAAAAGTTTACATCTTTTGGCAGTCTCGCGACCCGCACAAGAAGCAAATGTGATCTATGCTTTTTGCTCCTGCCCCATGGCCCCATGCCTCTCTGCCTCAACATTTTTCCCAAGGACGGCGACGGCAGCTAAAAACAAACTGGAAAATTTCAAATTCAAGCCGCAGCCGCAGAAAACAGGCTGCACATGCGTTCCCCAAGCTCCACATCTTGGATGGCAACTTTACCATTGCAGCGCTGAAACTTTGTCTTTTGTGCCAGCATTGAGGGGAAACACTCAGGGAAATAGTTTCAGGGTAAAGAAAAAATTTTAATTAATTTTAATAAGCTAGAAATATAATTTTATAATTAAATATGATTTATGGGGTATTTTAATTCCATTCAAATAGGTTAAAAAATATGTATTAATAGTTATTACAATATTTTTCCAAATTAAAATGAATTTCTTGTCCAATCTATAGCTTAAAAATCATTCAAGGCTTCATTTTAAATTATTAAAACCTTACAATTCTTTCTTTTAGTGATCTTTTGAGCACTGAGAGTATGGGCAGTTATGTGCCAGGCGGAGGTCTCAGGTCTTTATGCCACCGCAAGTTTTTACTGCACTTTCTGAACTAACCCGAACGACCCCAAAATGATGAAAGGAGCGGGTGAAAGGCGGCGGTGAAATGGTTGCAGCACCAGTAGCAACAGCAGCGGCTAAGGATAAGTAACAACAACAAGGCGGTCAATTCAAATTTTCCCCAGCTCCCAGTCATACCCAACCAGTCACCGTTCATTCTCCACTTTCTTGCCCCATGTTTTTCCCCACGTTTTCTCTGCTTTACCGCTGACACACTCGGGGGCTTTTGTGGCAAAGATTTTCGTGCCGGCAAACTCGCAACTGTCGGAGGAATCACAGTTTATGAATTTACTGGCCACATGGCTAAGCACAAAGCGCAGAGCAAAGCAGCAACCAACCAGCTACCAACCAGCAGCAATGCAGTAGTTTTCGGAGCCTAAATTGCAAAATGAGTTTCAGGACCCCGGTTGCACACAATTTTAAGGAGGCATAAAATCAAAAAGTTAGCTATAGAGGCTAGAATCTAATATGGCTAGCAAAAAAAGTCATAATAAATGTAGATAAAATAAGATTAAGCCAGGAATTGTATAGGGTTCTAAAAAACAGAAACTCTTTCTAAAGGATCTTGAAAGCTAACTAAAAAATAATTCACAGCTCTCAAACTTTATACTCTATATCTCTTAGTAATCTGCCAGTGAGCCACATTTTGTTTTCTATAAAACTTTGAGCCCATCAAGGGCTTATAAATTGGACAAAAATCGAGACCAAACAATAGCTCCGTGGCAACGAAATTTACTTTACAGGGTTAAATATTTAATATACGGACTTGGGGCCCCAAACAATCGGCTAGCCGCATGTGTGGTCAACAGCCTCGGATGGACAATATCGAGATGTGTGTGTATATGGCAAACTTCAATCGTCGAGTTCAGGGCAAACAATCGAAAGACACATATCAAACTAACATAATGCGTGGAGCGCAGTCTCTCATTGTTCCTACAGCCAGGAGGAGGTTACTCCTCATCCACATCATAGCCGTCGTCGTCGTCGTCGTCATCATCATCTCTGGAAATTCTCTCTGGCAGGCGAGTAAACAAAGGCCAAGCAGCCTGGGCACTGATAGGCACACATGCTGGCACACAAGGTACACAGAAAATTTGTTTTAGAGACACAACTCTCCAAAGCAGAAAGCCAAAGCATTAGCGTCCATCTCTCTACTCCTCCACCGACCGCCCACTCACCCCAAATTTAAAGTCCTTCATCGCAAAAGTTTATGAACTTTCCGTTGGCCAAGATAGAGGGCCCCCTAAAAAAGGTAACAAGCAAAGCAGAACACAGACCAGAGGGCCCCTGGAGAGATCTCTTCTCGTCTTTTTCACCATTTCTCCGGAAGTCGGGACGCAACTCTCTGCCGAAGAGCAGTTGAGAAATTTGCAACACCTGGCAAAAGTTTTTAATTATATTACGGAAGCAAACTATACATAGGAAGGGACATTTTTGGCATCCCAGATGTCAGCTTACACGGAAAGAAATTAAGAATATAAAAATTTTGGGGAATTTATAAGGAATTTTAATAAGTATTTTAGGAAATTCTTTTATACAAGAAATCTTCAATGAAATTGTATTTTAAATCCATAAATTTATTATTAAATACCCCCATTTTGTCTTTTATTTTCCACCCTGTACCTTTTACCTTCACCATAAATAAGGGGCGCTGAGACTGGGCGTGGCATTGTCGTCTCAGGCAAATTAATTGACACGAATTGATGGGTTTCAATGTCAGAAAGTCCAAAGCAGACGACCGCCGTGGCGGTGTGCAAGCAGAAGAGCAAACTTTTTTGATAACTTTTACCTACATTTTGACAAGACGAAGAGACAACGCTGCGAATACGTTATGTAGCGCCAGGCTAGACCAATTTGAGGACCGACGCCTTTAATTGGCGTAATTTTGTCATCGATTTAATTAAATGCCCATACAATGATCCATCGTTTCGCCATCCCTCTGCTCTGGTCCAACGGAACCCCCGGAAGCATCAACAAACGGAAGTTGGCATGAAGAAGAAGAGCAAGCGAAAAGGGAAGTGACTCTGTGGATGTGGATGTGGATGTGCGACGGCTCGAGGCGAGAAGTTTGTTTGCAAAGAACTCTTGTGGTTTCCATTGCCTGTTGTTAAACAATTGATTTCTCAATAAATCGTGCATTGCACTGCAGAAGTCCCGAGAAGTAGACCGAAAGGGCTCGATTGATTGAGTGGGGTAGGTTGGAGTGGAGCAGAGTGCCGTGGAGTGGCGTGGAGGGGGATGGTGGAATGGGTGGGTCCATGGCGAGCTCCATCAAGCAAAAACAATTAATTACAAATAGCATGTTGACTCGCAAACAAAAAAGGAGTAGAATATTTGCCAGAGACCGGAAATGGGCACAAGAGTGGGTAAGATCTCTGATATAAGAGCAGTGGGGCAGAGGTAAGGAAAAGGGGTATTAAATTAAATTAATTTATAATGTTCATAAGAATATATATTTTAATAAATCTATAAAAAACAAGTGCATTTTGATGGCTTTTTAAGGTTTAAAAAATTACCAAGAGAATCTGTTTTGGTAGTTTTATTTTAGGGATACATTTTTATTGAAGTTTTCCAGTGAGTATGCATTTTTAAATATTATTTTGTAGTATTTATTCAAGCTTCTTTGTGTTTATAAACCTTTAAGTATTCATTTTACATACTTCTAATATTTCTCCGTTATAAACAAATCCTATTTCAACTTTCTCTAACAAGATGCATGCTATTCAGTTCACATACTCTTACCCACAAAGTTCATTCATTTCAATCGAGTTCACTCAAGTTCACGTCCAACATCCATCAATTAATTGGACACATTTTGCATGACCTCGGAGCCACTGTCCCCCGGGAGGGGGAAAGGTAAGGAAAGTCTGTTTCTGAAACTGGCGACAATGTCGAAGGCATTTAAAACAAAAGTCTAAATAAACTGCACTCGCAGGCACGTAGCCAGGACATTCAGCCTTCGATGGGATGACTGACTAAGTGACTGAAATGACTGGCAGACAGGACAAAGTCATGCGGGCTTTAGGAGAGGGAAAGCGGGACAAGGGGCTCACGACTCCTGGCTAGACAATAAACAATTTCGAATCCTTTTAATGCCAATAATGATAAACAAATTCAGCAGAAGCTGAAGTGGGAGCGTTCAGTCGTTCCTTCGACGTGAAAGGCAAACAAAAACAGAAGCTGATTCAGAAGCAGAGACACACCGAAAAAAAAGAGATTAATGATTGAAGTGATATAGTAGAAAGTCTACATAATTTATGTAAATACTTTAAATATATATTATATTTTTAGCAACCCATTGAAGATTTTTAAAACTATTTTGTTGGCTTTGTTGATAGAAATTTCATACAATTTATATTTATTTTCAAAGTTTCGGATTAATTTATCAATATATTATGTTTTTTTATATACATAAACAATTTTCAAGCATTTTTTTCTCTGTTCAACCAAAAGCAGCCGAAATGAAAACGGACTTAATGAACGAATCGAGTGAAGTAGTCGAGTGTTTGAGTAACTGCTGCGGGGAGTAAGAATGGAGCACAATGCATCAATATAACACAAAAGTCCTTCAAACAGATTGCTTGCCACTGCTGGGTGGAGCCCGTCTCATCAACTTAATTTAATCAGACACTCGGTATACGAAAAATGCAGCAAAGAGGAGCACCTACCCCCCACACCAGCCCACTCCAAGGCCACTTCCAACCCCTATCCTAGCCACCCGTCCGCCCTTCCATCTATCCTGTATGCCTACGCATGGACTTACAAAGGGTAGCAGACTGAGGGGAGGTGGGGCGTAAAATACACCAAAAGAAAATTTAATATTTACTTAAATTAAAAAATATATTAAATAATTAAGAATATGAATTTACAAAGGGATTTATATTGAATCAAAATAAAATTATATAAAATAACATTTAACTATTATTATGAATAGTATTTAAATTGTATTTTTTCCAGAATTTATATTAATATCTTGTTAGCTCTTAGCTAGAATTGTAGAAATGGATATTTAATTCACATTTTGGGACTAAAGATTAAGATCTAAAATAATTTAAAATGCTACAAAATATATAAAATAAATAAT